>NC_090255.1:11075469-11084262 GCF_037325665.1 Littorina saxatilis | reverse complement strand
CAGGCAGAAAAGAACAAACGAATTAAACAAAATCCATCTCTGTTTATCACTTCGTACGCGTCAAACAAAAAGAAGACACGGTAAAATGTGTAAAATTTGGGTTTTCTCTTACTCTAGATCGTTTGTTCAAAGCATAGAGGTGGAAGGCAGCAAGGGCCCAGGCTGGTCCCTGTGTCCTATTCGCACTAAAAGCCGGAGAGAAAAAACCCGTACATGAACATGATTTCGTGTGTGTGTGTGTGGGGGGGGGGGGGGGGCTCCGACGACGCACTGAACTGACTTAAAAAGAGCGGGGGTCCCGGGACGCACTTGATTTGTGTTGTCATGCGTATTGTCGGTACGGATGTACGGATCTTCTTCCTAGCATATAATTACGTCATGTCCCAAACAGACGCTAGTTTTGGGGACAAAAAAACTAAGTAAGCCAGCCAGCCAGCCAGCCAGCCAACCAGCAAGCCCGGATCTTCTTCTAGTTTCCATACAAAATGGACCAGAGTGTTACTTTCTAAACATTTTTTTCTCTGCAGTTCTGTATGTACCGACGCGAATTAACGAAGTGAAAATAACAAATATGCCACATAAACCTCTCACATAACTTCAAAAAGTCTTCCTGGTTTGGGGACTCTAGATAATTAATGCTCCGTAGACTGTCAGAATCAGAAGCAGCAGATATCATCTACAATAGGCTACGCATCCATACGACAAAAAGGCCTCCCTGAATTGAGCCCGAAGTTGACTTGACGAAGTCTTCACGAAGTTTTTAACCAAAATGTCAATGTTAAAAGCTGCGTGCAGCGAGCTTGGTGAAGTCGACTTCGCCAATTAAAATCAGACATTACTGAGGAGGAAAACATCCGTAAAAACCCACCAAATATACTAAAATATATCTATGCACACACTCACAGATATTCGTCCCTTCGCCTCAGTCACAGAATCCGATGTGTCGTCGTTGAAGGCATACTGCAGAAGTGAATGAGTATGGAACTGGAGTGGGGAGTTTACGTCCTCTCAGAAACTATTTCTATTTGGGACAAGAGTTGGTGACTGGAGCTAGGGTGAGCAGCCCAGGAACTAGAGTGGGGAGTTTACGTCCTCTCAGAAACTATTTCTACTAGTGGTACCCGTGCTACGCACTTTGTGTGCTGCGCATGCGATGTCATTTTGTTGGTTATGTGCTTGTGAAAATGTTGTTTGCACCCCTCCCCCCCCCCCCCCCCCCCCCCGCACATTATCCCGCATATAATGAATTATATTCTCTTGGTGAAAAATAAAATGTTAACCCTTACACCGGTGCAATTCTGTAACACATGTTACATAGCCACTGGTGAATTAACAGAGAGAAAAATAACAAAAAACAGTCATATAGGTTTTCGCATCAATGGGAGGTAATCGGAACTGACCAAAAAGACTGCGCGACCGCACGCGACTATACAAACAAACAAAATAAAATACAGCAGGTATGGCGTTTGCATGAATCCATGATTACGTCTACATGAACAACAGTGATAAAAGTGCGCATCTCTTTCCAGCCGTGCAGCGCTTTGAAAGTTGGAAGCATTAAAATTTAAACGGGTAAAAAGCCATCGTGAAGATACGAAAAAAAGTATGACGTGTAAAATACTTAATGATTCAAACGCATAGTATAACATATGTAACTGACAACAGAAAATATATACATGGTTCACACACACAATCGAGTGCACACATCCATGCTTATTTAAAGTCATGTACACACACACACACATACATACATGGCATCAAGCAACACACAATTAAATGACACATATGGAATATGGAAAACGTATAATGGACATGAACATGGCAAGTAATTTACACCGTTACCTACTATAAAATTGATGATATATATATACCACTCACTTGCTATTCGCCTAAAAGCTTGCAGTGTGCTGTGACACATATAAGAAACCAGAAGAAAAAAGGACTTTACTTTGGCGAAAAGAGCATATGCTGCTTATTTTTGTACATAACTGCTATAACTGTATTTTTTCCGAACACTTACATGTAAAAAACATAGAGATATATCTTACCATTTCACTAAGACAGCCAAAATAACGGTCAAATTAAGGGGAGATCATGATGACGTACATGTCTATGGTTGCACCGGGGGAAAATATTTAGTCGCTGGAACCTATAAGGTTATACGGCGACTTATCAGGTGATAATGTTTCGAACTTATCTTTTAAAAATTAAGTAAACAAATCTATGGAATATTTTGGAGTTCCATTAACAGATAAACAGATCTATCTATCTTCTTATATAGGTTTTCGCATCAATGGGAGGTAATCGGAACTGACCAAAAAGACTGCGCGACCGCACGCGACTATACAAACAAACAAAATAAAATACAGCAGGTATGACGTTTGCATGAATCCATGATTACGTCTACATGAACAACAGTGATAAAAGTGCGCATCTCTTCCCAGCCGTGCAGCGCTTTGAAAGTTGGAAGCATTAAAATTTAAACGGGTAAAAAGCCATCGTGAAGATACGAAAAAAAGTATGACGTCTAAAATACTTAATGATTCAAACGCATAGTATAACTACTGTAATTGACAACATTGACAACAGAAAATATATACATGGTTCACACACACAATCGAGTGCACACATCCATGCTTATTTAAAGTCATGTACACACACACACACACACATACATACATGGCATCAAGCATCAAGCAACACACAATTAAATGACACATATGGAATATGGAAAACGTATAATGGACATGAACATGGCAAGTAATTTACACCGTTACCTACTATAAAATTGATGATATATATATACCACTCACTTGCTATTCGCCTAAAAGCTTGCGGTGTGCTGTGACACATATAAGAAACCAGAAGAAAAAAGGACTTTACTTTGGCGAAAAGAGCATATGCTGCTTATTTTTGTACATAACTGCTATAACTGTATTTTTTCCGAACACTTACATGTAAACAACATAGAGATATATCTTACCATTTCACTAAGACAGCCAAAATAACGGTCAAATTAAGGGGAGATCATGATGACGTACATGTCTATGGTTGCACCGGGGGAAAATATTTAGTCGCTGGAACCTATAAGGTTGTGAAAATGTTGTTTGCACCCCCCCCCCCCCCCCCCCCCCGCACATTATCCCGCATATAATGAATTATATTCTCTTGGTGAAAAATAAAATGTTAACCCTTACACCGGTGCAATTCTGTAACAAATGTTACATAGCCACTGGTGAATTAACAGAGAGAAAAATAACAAAAAACAGTCATATAGGTTTTCGCATCAATGGGAGGTAATCGGAACTGACCAAAAAGACTGCGCGACCGCACGCGACTATACAAACAAACAAAATAAAATACAGCAGGTATGACGTTTGCATAAATCCATGATTACGTCTACATGAACAACAGTGATAAAAGTGCGCATCTCTTCCCAGCCGTGCAGCGCTTTGAAAGTTGGAAGCATTAAAATTTAAACGGGTAAAAAAGCCATCGTGAAGATACGAAAAAAAGTATGACGTGTAAAATACTTAATGATTCAAACGCATAGTATAACATATGTAATTGACAACAGAAAATATATACATGGTTCACACACACAATCGAGTGCACACATCCAATCCATGCTTATTTAAAGTCATGTACACACACACACACATACACACACATACATACATGGCATCAAGCAACACACAATTAAATGACACATATGGAATATGGAAAACGTATAATGGACATGAACATGGCAACTAATTTACACCGTTACCTACTATAAAATTGATGATATATATATACCACTCACTTGCTATTCGCCTAAAAGCTTGCGGTGTGCTGTGACACATATAAGAAACCAGAAGAAAAAAGGACTTTACTTTGGCGAAAAGAGCATATGCTGCTTATTTTTGTACATAACTGCTATAACTGTATTTTTTCCGAACACTTACATGTAAAAAACATAGAGATATATCTTACCATTTCACTAAGACAGCCAAAATAACGGTCAAATTAAGGGGAGATCATGATGACGTACATGTCTATGGTTGCACCGGGGGAAAATATTTAGTCGCTGGAACCTATAAGGTTATACGGCGACTTATCAGGTGATAATGTTTCGAACTATTTAGTAAACAAATCTATGGAATATTTTGGAGTTCCATTAACAGATAAACAGATCTATCTATCTTCTTATTATTTTAGGTTCGTCTGGGGTAGAGAAATAAAACACACAGCTAGGTTCGTCTGAGGTGCGGTCGCGTAGTGTTTAATGTAGTGTTTAGAAGAAGAACCAATCACAGATCTCTTTCGCCGCGATGTCAAAGTTCAGGTCAAAGTTCACTGTTGTCTTCTCAAATTTGCGAGACAAACCTCTTCAAACTTTGTTCGTGGACAAAATTGGAAGTCGGGACCTAGCGGAATCGATTTCCTGGGTCACGTTGGCATAGCAACCGAAGGAGAAGGCACAAATCCGCGCGGTTTGGTGACAGGAATCGAAAAACCACCGAAAATCCTACCAGTATTATATAGTAGATTTGGGACAAGAGTTGGTGACTGGAGCTAGGGGAATGAGTTCAGTATGACTCGACACCGCGCTTTTTAAAAGGCCTGCTCTGCAGCACACTTGTCTATGCAGAACCGTGCACCGCCGGTTTCGTCTTTCACTGCCGGTTACGCGCGCGCGCGTGTGTGTGTGTGTCTTGGCACACAGCAAAATTATGCCGAACCGTACACCGGTTGCCTCTCAGTTTCACTGCACGTCACCGTGTGTGTGCACACAGCAACGCTTATCAGTGCAGAACCGTACACCGATTTCGCGCGCGCTAGTGTGTGTTGTGTGTGTGTGTGTGTACGTGTGTGTGTGTGTGTGTGTGTTTCTTTCTTTCTTTCTTTCTTTGCTTGTATGTGCGTGCGCCCGCGAGAGAGAGCGAGAGAGAGAGAGATGAGCGTAAAGTGCGCGAATACTACAAGAACAAAAGAATGGATCCTGTATGACAAAACAAATTCTATCCATATGAGAATTTTGTCTCTGGATAAAAACAAGACAGGCAGACAAGAACAAACGAATAACAAGTCGCGTAAGGCGAAAATACAATATTTAGTCAAGTAGCTGTCGAACTCACAGAATGAAACTGAACGCAATGCCATTTTTCAGCAAGACCGTATACTCGTAGCATCGTCAGTCCACCGCTCACGGCAAAGGCAGTGAAATTGACAAGAAGAGCGGGGTAGTAGTTGCGCTAAGAAGGATAGCACGCTTTTCTGTACCTCTCTTTGTTTTAACTTTCTGAGCGTGTTTTTAATCCAAACATATCATATCTATATGTTTTTGGAATCAGGAACCCACAAGGAATAAGATGAAAGTGTTTTTAAATTGATTTGGGCAATTTAATTTTGATAATAATTTTTATATATTTAATTTTCAGAGCTTGTTTTTAATCCGAATATAACATATTTATATGGTTTTGGAATCAGCAAATGATGGAGAATAAGATAAACGTAAATTTGGATCGTTTTATATATTTTTATTTTTTTTTACAATTTTCAGATTTTTAATGACCAAAGTCATTAATTAATTTTTAAGCCACCAAGCTGAAATGCAATACCGAAGTCCGGGCTTCGTCGAAGATTACTTGACCAAAATTTCAACCAATTTGGTTGAAAAATGAGGGCGTGACAGTGCCGCCTCAACTTTCACGAAAAGCCGGATATGACGTCATCAAAGACATTTATCAAAAAAATGAAAAAAACGTTCGGGGATTTCATACCCAGGAACTCTCATGTCAAATTTCATAAAGATCGGTCCAGTAGTTTAGTCTGAATCGCTCTACACACACACACAGACAGACACACACACACACACACACACACACACACACACACACACACACACACATACACCACGACCCTCGTCTCGATTCCCCCCTCTACGTTAAAATATTTAGTCAAAACTTGACTAAATATAAAAACAATCCATCTCTGTTCATCAGTTCTTAACTATGCGTCAAACAAAATAAGGCACGAATCAAAAAACAAGAAAGGTAGGTAATAATAATAAAATAAGACACGGTAAAATGTGTAAAATTTGTTTTTTCTCTTACTCTAGATCGTTTGTTTCGTGAAATTTCAAAGCATAGAGCTGGAAGGCAGCATGGGCCCAGGTCTTCCCTGCGTCCTATTCGCACTACTAGAAGCCGGGAAAAACAAGAAATTCCTCCGAGGTAGGAAAAACACCCCCGTCCTTACAGAGAGACAGAGAGACAGAGAGAAAGTCAGAAGTCAAAAGTCAAAAGTCAGAAGTCAAAAGTCAAAAGTCAAAAGTCAAAAGTCAGAAGTCAGAAGTCAGAAGTCAGAAGTCAAAAGTCAGAAGTCAGAAGAGAGAAAGTCAGAAGTCAAAAGTCAAAAGTCAGAAGTCAAAAGTCAAAAGTCAGAAGTCAGAACTCAGAAGTCAAAAGTCAAAAGTCAGAAGTCAGAAGTCAAAAGTCACAAGTCACAAGTCACAAGTCACAAGTCAGACAAACAAACAATTGACCATTAATATGTCAGTCTTAATCTTAATCCACCAATAACTCCCTAACCGTGTGTTTGACTGGTCCCAATTTTTGTAAGGACCGTCTCAGGAATGTATAGAACCTGTTCACCAAGTTTGGTGACGATCGGTCCGTTCATTCTTGAGATCTATATGCGAACACAAACAAACACCCAAACAAACACCCAAACAAACAAACACATCGAGTGAAACCTATACACACCCCTATACCGGGGGTGTAAAAACGTACTAGAACATGAACTTTCTTTTGAAGGGGCTCCGACGACGCACTAAACTTGAAAAGAGCGGGTCCCGGGACGCACTAAATTTGCGTTATCAAGCGTATTGTCGGGACGGATGTACGGATCTTCTACTAGTTTCCATACAGAATGGACCAGGGTGTGATTTTCTAAACAAGATTATTATCTGCAGATCCGTATGTACCAACGCGAATTAACGAAGTGAAAATAACAAATATGCCACATGAACCTTTGGTAAAGCTCTCACACAACTTCAAAAAGTCTTCCTGGTTTGGGGACTCTCTAGATTTCCTCTGAGAGGATCTTTTAACTCTCTGAAAAAAAAATATTCGGGGTCACGGGAACCTCTAGGAACAGCATCTATGGGGAGCCCTCGGGGCCCATTAATAAGTAAATTGCTCGTGAAATATAAATCGGTGTAACACCTACCTCAGAGCCAAAATGACTGTACACTGATTATTTCTTTTTCACATAAAATCACACATTTAGGTTAATGCTCTGTAAATTGTCAGAAGCAGCAGATATCATCTACAATACGCATCCATACGACAAAAAGGCCTCCCTGAATTGAGCCCGAGGTTGACTTTACGAAGTCTTCGCGACTGAAGTTTTTAACCAAACTTTCAGTGCTAAAAGCTGCGTGCAGCGAGCTTTGTCAAGTCGACTTCGCCGAATTAAAATCAGACATTACTGAGGAGGAAAACATCCGTAAAAAAACCCACCAAATATACTCAAATATATATATCTATGCACACACTCACAGATATTCGTCCCTTCGCCTCAATCACAGAATCCGATGTGTCGTCGTTGAAGGAATACTGCAAAAGTGAATGAGTATGACTCGACACCGCGCTTTTTAAAAGGCCTGCTCTACAGCACACTAGTCTATGCAGAACCGTACACCGCCGGTTTCGTCTTTCACTGCCGGTGTAACACGAGAAAATTACTCCCACGAGATTTTTACTCCGGAGTAAACATTTCGAACGAAAATGTTACTCCCTTTACGAAAAAAGCACTCCCCCATTTCACGAGAAAATTACTCCCCAAGACAGGTGAGTTCCGAGTAAACATTTCGTACAAAAATGTTACTCCCCTGACGAATAAATAACGAATAAATTACTTCACCCAAACACAAGCAATTTAACTTCCCATGCCAGGTGTACGAAATTTTTACTCCCTTGTCCCCTGTTAGTCTTGGTGGTGGAAGGGGTGGAAGGAGGGTAGCGCGACATTCGTGTGCGCGAGATCAGTTATTGGCATTATCCCTTCGCCCGCATCCCATTTTTGCGAACGAGATTTTTACTGGAAGTAAAAAAAATGGGGAGTAAAAATTTCGTGGAGGGAGTAATTTTGTCGTGCCTTGGGGAGTTCTTTTCTCGTACAAAAAGTGTACTCGGAGTAAGAATTTCGTACGAAATATTTACTCCGGAGTAAATTTTTCGTGGAGTAAAAATTTCGTGTTACACCGGTTACTCGCGCGCACGCGCGTGTGTGTGTGTGTGTGTGTGTGTGTGTGTGTGTGTGTGTGTGTGTGTGTCTTGGCACACAGCAAAATTGTGCAGAACCGTACACCGGTTGCCTCTTTCACTGCACGTCACCGTGTGTGTCCGCACAGCAACGCTTATCAGTGCAGAACCGTACACAGATTTCGCGCCGCGCTTGTGTGTTGTGTGTGTGTGTGTGTGTGTGTGTGAACGGGACGAGGGGAGGGGGGGGGGGGGGGGCGGGTAAGCGCATAGCACTGATTTCTGCGCAAAAGGCGTGCCGCCGAAAAATATAAAACGTAATGTCACGGTATCGAATGAACACTGGATTTCACTTCTTTGAGCCATGTGACGTCAGGGGCCGACACAACTGGGGGAGGTTTCCAATTTTTGTCAGGGACAATTCGATGATGCGAAGCGTTTAGTTGAGTGCGCGAAGCGTTCGACCCCGCCCCCCCCCCCCCCCCCCCCCGGGGGCGGATTAGGGGGGCGGTTACAGGGGTTCCGGACCCCCCCCCCCCCC
>NC_090255.1:11060469-11072969 GCF_037325665.1 Littorina saxatilis | reverse complement strand
TCGTTCATGTATTGCTTATGACACAACCCTCGGAAAAAAAAGTGATTTGATTAGATTTGTTCTCTGTGTAGTTTGTAGTAGTGAACGGTTTTTTTGCTTGCCCTTCTAGTGCATTATTTTACATTCCAATTTTGTATAAAGAATGTGTACTTGTTTGGGATAAAAGCAATAGTCCGCTGCGAGGGCTAAAAGTGACATCCCCCCCACCCCCACCCCTCATCAATCTCCCCCCACCTGAAACAGGGAACGGTAAATGTGCTTTCCCCTACAGGCAGATTTAACGATAGATAAGTTCGTTATCTTTCCCCTTGCTGATTTTAAATTAATTTACATACGAGTCATCGTATGCGTGTTTGAACTGCCGGTAATGAGATGCACATTTTGTTTGTTTATTATGTAGAATGTTGGCTAGAAAATAAGTGGGTCATGTTCTGTGGTAGATTTAGCATTTATTTTTCGTTATCGACGTAGATTGCTTCAAAGAATTAACTATGAGTTCATCTAAATTTGAACCGAATAAAACTAGAATTGCCATTTTGATGTGAATTGGTGTGTAAGTAGCAAACATCTTCCGGGGCGGTTAAATAGACTTTCATTCCGTCATTTGGCGCGGTGGTGTGGTGGTAAGATGTCGGCCTCCTAATCGGGAGATCGTGAGTTCGAATCCCGGGGCTGCCGCCTGGTGGGTTGAGAGTGGAGATTTTTCCGATCTCCCAGGTCAACTTATGTGCAGACCTGCTAGTGACTTAACCCCCTTCGTGTGTACACGCAAGCACAAGACCGAGTGCGCACGGAAAAGATCCTGTAATCCATGTCAGAGTTCAGTGGGTTATAGAATCACGAAAATACCCAGCATGTCTCCCCAAAAATCGGCGTATGCTGCCTGAATAGCGGGGTTAAAACGGTCATACACGTAAAAATCCACTCGTGCTAAAAACATGAGTGAACGTGGGAGTCTAAGCCCATTAACGAAGTAGAAGAAGAAGAAGATTCCGTCACTTTTTTCTCGCAGTTTGGAGAAGATTACATGTAGATTAAGCGTACCGTGTTTGAACAATTGTTAATGTTCTGGTAATGGTAATCTCCATGTTTTTGAGGGAAGTTTCGAAAGTCTGCATTCATAATTGTCAGCAGATTGTAGAGATGTTTGTATGCAAAATGTAATTGGCATGTGTGTTTGTGTGTGTGCGTGTGTGTTTGTGTGTGTGCGTGTGTGTTTGTGTGTGTGCGTGTGTGTTTGTGTGTGTGTGCGTGTGTGTATGTGTGTGTGTGTGTTTGTGTTCGTGTGTGTGTGTGTGCGTGTGTGTGTGTGTGTGTGTGTGTGTGTGCGTGCGTGTGTGTGTGTGTGTGTGTGTGTGTATGCGTGTGTGTGTGTGTGTGTGTGTGTGTGTGTGTGTGTGTGTGTGTGTGTGTGTGTGTGTGTCATTATGAATTTGTCTGCAAGTTTGTAACACGCAAATGATGTCAGTTTTTTTTGTTTTGATTTTTAACTTTCTTTGTGGTCTTCGTTCTTCCTGTCATGTAACAAACAAACAAACAAACAAACGGTGTTCCTCACACTACCTTTATTTCATTCGAGACTCCCAGGGCTTTGACGCTAACTAGCTTGTATCAATTGTTTGTCTTACAAACGGAATATAGCTCTTGTCGTCCCTCTTCATACAACCTGAAGCCCCCCCCCTCCCCCCCTCCCCCCCCCCCCTCCCCCCCCCCCCACACACACCCGTCCCTCATAATTCCCTTTTTACATTTAGTCAAGGTTTGACTAAATTTTATATGTTTTAACGTAGAGGGGGGAATCGAGACGAGGGTCGTGGTGTATGTGTGTGTGTCTGTCTGTCTGTGTGTGTGTGTGTAGAGCGATTCAGACTAAACTACTGGACCGATCTTTATGAAATTTGACATGAGAGTTCCTGGGTATGATATCCCCAGACGTTTTTTTCCTTTTTTTGATAAATGTCTTTGACGACGTCATATCCGGCTTTTCGTGAAAGTTGAGGCGGCACTGTCACGCTCATTTTTCAACCAAATTGGTTGAAATTTTGGTCAAGTAATCTTCGACGAAGCCCGGACTTCAAGATTGGCAATCTAGTGGCTGCTCCGCCTGGCGTCTGGCATTATGGGGTTAGTGCTAGGACTGGTTGATCCGGTGTCAGAATAATGTGACTGGGTGAGACATGAAGCCTGTGCTGCGACTTCTGTCTTGTGTGTGGCGCACGTTAAATGTCAAAACAGCACCGCCCTGATATGGCCCTTCGTGGTCGGCTGGGCGTTAAGCAAACAAACAAACAAACATCGAAACCGGTCCTTATTCGTATTTTCATTGCCTATCTCGTTCTTGTTCTTCTCACCTGCAGTCTCTTGTTCCTCTTCTGTTTCTGTTTGGTTGTTGTTGATCATTCGCTGTTTCTGTTTGGTTGTTGTTGATCATTCGCTGTTTCTGTTTGGTTGTTGTTGATCATTCGCTGTTTCTGTTTGGTTGTTGTTGATCATTCGCTGTTTCTGTTTGGTTGTTGTTGATCATTCGCTGTTTCTGTTTGGTTGTTGTTGATCATTCGCTGTTTCTGTTTGGTTGTTGTTGATCATTCGCTGTTTCTGTTTGGTTGTTGTTGATCATTCGCTGTTTCTGTTTGGTTGTTGTTGATCATTCGCTGTTTCTGTTTGGTTGTTGTTGATCATTCGCTGTTTCTGTTTGGTTGTTGTTGATCATTCGCTGTTTCTGTTTGGTTGTTGTTGATCATTCGCTGTTTCTGTTTGGTTGTTGTTGATCATTCGCTGTTTCTGTTTGGTTGTTGTTGATCATTCGCTGTTTCTGTTTGGTTGTTGTTGATCATTCGCTGTTTCTGTTTGGTTGTTGTTGATCATTCGCTGTTTCTGTTTGGTTGTTGTTGATCATTCGCTGTTTCTGTTTGGTTGTTGTTGATCATTCGCTGCAAACGATTCGTACATTTACATTGGTGTCACGGGCAAAATCTATGTATCCAACAAAATTCCGACTGCAAAAACATCTCCACAACAACGAACAACGATAGATAACAGCCAGGCTGTGCATGTTTAACATGTGTTTGAATGGAAGAATGCTCTGTGACAATCTATGCGGGAAGAATCTTTAATCAATCGACACATTGTTTCAGGTGTTTTTCCTGGCAGGGGGCGTTGTCTGTATAGATGATCCGTTTGTCTGTTGTCTCAAAATTAATCAATCATGACGTTGTTTCTGGTGATTGCCTGGCAGGGGCGTGGCCAGGGTAGATGGCCTGTCTGTCTGTCAGCTCGGTACTTACTAATAAACACGTTGTTTCATGTGATTGGCTGGCAGGGGGCGTGGCCACGAGGGATGGCCTGTCTGTCTGTCAACTGGATATTTACCAATCCACACGTTGTTTCAGGTGATCGACTGGCAGGGGGCGTGGACACGTTATATGGCTTGTCTGTCAACTCAGTATTAACCAATCAACACGTTGTTTCAGGTGATTGGCTGGCAGGGGGCGTGGCCAGGAGAGATTGCCTTTCTGTCTGTCAACTTGGAACTAACCAATCAACACGTTATTTCAGGTGATTGGCTGGCAGGGGGCGTGGCCAGGAGATATTGCCTTTCTGTCTGTCAACTTATAACTAACCAATCAACAGGTTGTTTCAGGTGATTGGCTGGCAGGGGGCGTGGCGGGGAAAGAGACTGTTCCCTCTGGACATGGCCGGATTCTCGGAGGGCGTGGACTTTCTCCTCCAACATCCCACGGCGTATTTCTCGGACACAGTGAAGCCAGGCTACCTGGAGGACGACTTTCTGCGTTCCGGCTTTGGACTGACCATCGCTCAGTTGACCCCAGGGACTGACCCCGACTGTAACGAGGTCCTGGTCTGGCACACCCAGACCGGTATCCCCAAGGTCTATTTGCCCAGGATGTTTGCATTGAAGTCCTCGGGAAATCTTGGGACGCCAAATGTAACTGGAACTTGAAGATTGAAAAGATGCATGATCTGATTAGAACAATGATCTGATAAACAAACGAAAGCAACTGCTTTAAATGCAAACGTGTAATAGAGTAGGTGAGAGTTATTCGGAACCATTCTCCTTGCGCCTGAGAGAATGACAAGCATTGAAATGAACAAGCAACTTTCATCCTCTCTCAAACAGCAGGCGCAGAAGTGTTTCCATAATGACGTTTGTCTCGGTGACTTTGGCATCAAAAGCAGTGGAAAAGCAGGTCCCTGCCAGAGTTCGACACGACCTGATTGACATGATATACACACGTGTGGTTTGAACGATATTGTTATCTCATGAGTGGTCTCTCTCACGTATACATGTACGATAAAACATGGTATTTGGTTTCCTTTTGATGGACCGCACACAGCCTTTATAGCCCAAGAACGTGATCACGGGAATTGTTGATTACATTTTGGTGGGAGATGCGAACTGACCAACCGCCTTGTTTCGTTTGGCTGGAATCAGTAAAGGTATCTGTATTCATCTGTGGGATAGTAGTGTAAATATTTTTACTCTTTATATCCTTATCTGCGACAAAAAGACAAAACGCTTCTTCAACAGTGCTCATAGCGGAGCAGCATCTTTAAAAATCAGTCAATACTTGACTGAAAGATTCAACGAGGGCTTAGGTGTGTCTTCCTTATAAGTGTGTATATGTGTGTGCGTGCGTGCGTGCGTACGTACGTATGTGTGTGTGCGCGCGTGTATATGTGTACGTGCGTATGCAGTGTAGTGTGTGTGTGTGTGTGTGTGTGTGTGTGTGCCGAGTTTTATTTGGCTTGAGATATTCGAAATTCTCCAAGAATAAAATGTTGATTACAATTCTGCACAGCAACGTTGCGTTATTCAGTCAATTCATGTCGCAAGTCTTGTTTTCTGTCACGGCTGTTTGTTGCCCGGCTTTATTTCTGATTTTGTGGAACACACACACACTTGCACGCACACACACACACACACACACACACACACGTACAAATCCAAAAACAAAGAGACTGCAAATTACAACGTAAATTACAATTGCAACGTGAATGTAACGTATTTTTGTCAATAACACACACACACACACACACACACACACACACACACACACACACACACACACACACACACACACACACACACACTCTCTCCCTCTCTTTCACCAATTCAAAGCAGACGAGGGAGTAACTTGTACAATAATTTTATTGCCTTCCTGTATCAGTCATTCCATCGTTCACTCACACGGCGCAATCACTCCTGTGTATTCAACATTTACAACACACACAGTTTCTGTCAGGACTGAATCAAGACGACAGGCCATACAAACTATGCGTCCAAAGCATCATAATCTTCATCACAAAATACACAACAGCTAACAGAACAGACAGAATGTCAAATCGTAACAGTGTCTACATCAGGAGCTATTGGAGAGAGAGAGAGAGAGAGAGAGAGAGAGAGAGAGAGAGAGAGAGAGAGAGAGAGAGAGAGAGAGAGAGAGAGAGAGAGAGAGAGAGAGAGAGAGAGAGAGAGAGAGAGAGAACGTCTGATCTTTAACATGCTTATTAAAGGCAGAATGGGTTGTCCAAAACACTAATGCATTATGCTGAATACCATTTTTGTTAAAGAACAAATTATAAGAAATTGAAATAAAAAATACTGAGTTTTGTAATACACTTTAGAATGCAATTATCTATAAAACTACTGTCTATATAAAACCGTACACACTAAAGTTGTCTCAGTTAAAACCACGCAGAAGGTGCTGTTAGCATTCTATACATTTTGTCTTACTCATTGGCTCATCTTACATTCCCCCCCCCCCCCCACCCCCTCACGTTTCTGTAACTTCCACTTCACAGTAGCTGTTAAACTGCATCTCTCTCATTCTTATGAACACAACTTTCCATTTTATCAATACGTAGAGTCACTGAACATCATACCTGAATTAATGTTGGCGATATTAAAAGTGAGAAATCAAAATAAAATAAAAACACACAAGCAAGCATCTTCACGCAGTATGTGCAAACCAAAAGCATCCAGTTACAAAATGGCCAAGAGCACATTACAAAATTGGATCGAAACAAAAGGGTGGGGGAGAGAGAAAAGAGAAGTCGATCTGAAGAGAGAGAGAGAGAGAGAGAGAGAGAGAGAGAGAGAGAGAGAGAGAGAGAGAGAGAGAGAGAGAGAGAGAGAGAGAGAGAGAGGGGGGGGGTAAAGGGGCAAATAAATTGAAGTCCAAGGGGGTCAAAAAAAGTATGGACTGGAGGAAACACCAGCAGAGGTGAAAGACAGAACACACACCCCCCTTGAAAACAAACAAACGAAACACCGAAGACAGAAGGGAATGGACTGAAAACGACAGAACAGAGATAATCGAGACAAACTTCTACAGAAGACGAAATTTTACTTCAGAAGGGGTGGGGGGAATTGATGACCAGATCACAGATAAAGACAAACACAAGAAGTCTGTTATGAGAAGAAAGGAACAGAGTGGAAAAAGACACAGAGCAGACTGCTTTCAGAAAGACCAGACTGCTGTCAGAAAGACCAGACTGCTGTCAGAAAGACCAGACTGATATCAGAAAGACCAGACTGCTGTCAGAAAGACCAGACTGATATCAGAAAGACCAGACTGCTGTCAGAAAGACCAGACTGATATCAGAAAGACCAGACTGCTGTCAGAAACATCAGACTGCTGTCAGAAAGACCAGACTGTTCTCAGAAAGACCAGACTGCTGTCAGAAAGACCAGACTGATATCAGAAAGACCAGACTGCTGTCAAAAAGACCAGACTGCTCTCAGAAAGACCAGACTGCTGTCAGAAAGACCAGACTGCTGTCAGAAAGACCAGACTGCTGTCAGAAAGACCAGACTGCTCTCAGAAAGACCAGACTGCTGTCAGAAAGACCAGACTACAGTCAAAAAGACTAGACTACTCAAGAACAAAGAGACAGAGGAAAGGCTTGCAGAAAGTGATAACATTCTTCAAAGAAAGCAAGATGATGTTAGAAACTACAGACAAAGGCAGACAGCATGACAAAGGCAGACAGCATGACAAAGGCAGACAGCATGACAAACGCAACGCATCCAGTAAGACAGAACTAAAACACGGTCATCCAACGTCCCTTCTTGAAGGCAGGGTGTCACAGAATCATGAAACGCACAAAATTAACATGAAATCAACCACACAAAAAAATAAAACGACATATCTATTTATAATCATTTTCTAATCATCAACATCATCATCATCATCAAAATCATCAAAAAGTACAGACAGCAGGTCAGGGTCGCCAACAATCTATCAACACATCTCTCAAGTATGTACACAATAGTCTAGACCAAAAATTCACTACGAAAAGCGACGCCATCTATAGAACTCTATATATACAAACACAATGGACAGTAAAAATCTGCTGATTAAAAAAAAACAAGTTTAAAAAAATAAGATGACGATCACAAGTGACAGAAGCGTACAGACACAATCTGTCTGCTTAATGAATTGTGGCACAGAGTACAATTCCATTTTCAGAAATATCAACCATCAAAGAAAAAGAAAAAGAAAAAAAAAATCAGAGATGAATTGCTGAAAATGTCACCATTCACAAGTCTACACACCACCGGTTCAAAGTGCAAGTAACAGAGAAATCAAATCGGAGCAAACACTGTACATGATCTACCGGTATAGCAATCGTATTGCCAATACCGGTATGGGAACAACGCCAATACCGGTACGGTAATAACACCAATACCAGTATGGGTATAACGCCAAAACCGGTATGGGAATAACACCATTACCGGTATGGGAACAACACCACTACCGGTATGAGAATATCAACGTCACTAACGAAACAGTGTGAAGCAGCAATACCGGTACAGACACCAGTTGTTGTCCTACTCTCTCCAGTTTTGACCGGTCAACCAAATCCGGAATTTTCACACTGCTCTTTCTTAGGCAACATTATGATCCATTTTCAGCATGCCACACACTTTTAAAAAAAAATCCTTCAAAAGTTAGGACTCAACATTCTTTCTTTCTTTCTTTATTTGGTGTTTAACGTCGTTTTCAACCACGGAGGTTATATCGCGACGGGGAAAAAGGGGAGAGGGGATAGAGCCACTTGTCAATTGTTTCTTGTTCACAAAAGCACTAATCAAAAACTTGGTCCAGGGGCTTGCAACGTAGTACAATATATTACCTTACTGGGAGAATGCAAGTTTCCAGTACAAAGGACTTAACATTTCTTACATACTGCTTGACTAAAATCTTTACAAACATTGACTATATTCTATACAAGAAACACTTAACAAGGGTAAAAGGAGAAACAGAATCCGTTCGTCGCCTCTTACGACATGCTGGGGAGCATCGGGTAAATTCTTCCCCCTAACCCGCGGGGGGTGACTCAACATTAAAAACCAATCATGTTGCTAACAACAAACAGTATCCTAAAGCAGAAACAATCAATTAAAACTGTATCACAAATACATGACACCCCCACTTTGTGAAAAACAAGAGAGAGAGAGAGAGAGAGAGAGAGAGAGAGAGAGAGAGAGAGAGAGAGAGAGAGAGAGAGAGAGAGAGAGAGAGAGAGAGAGAGAGAGAGAGAGAGAGAGAGAGAGAGACCGAGAGAGCACAATCTCACACAATACTAACAGATTTCAAAAGTCGGCAGATTTTGCCTTCACATGTTTGAAGGGTGGGCGTATAGTAGCTGATGAGTAAAATTGAAAACGATACTGCAATGCTTATCAATTTGATTTTTATTCTGAACAACAGAACTGTAATGTTTAAGCCACTGCCCGTGAATCATACAGTGAAACCTCTCTTCAACACCTCAAACATTTGACAAAATGAGTTCTTGTTAAGATGGGAGTCGTATAATCAGAGACTTCTAAAAGAATAAAAATAAATCTTGGGAACCATGTCTCAGACAGGGGGGATCCTAAACGTACGGTCTTCAAACGCAGTTTTCACTGGATAATAAAACAAATAGCCGAAACCTAAAGAATGCGATGGTTTTAATCTGATCTGAAAGTAAGTTGCGTTTCGATGTTCAACATGCCGAGACATAATTATCATGTATTGAAAAGCACTTTGTGTGAATTGCTGTCTTCAGTCAAATTGAGGCACTGTCAAAAATTAATTTCACCTGAGATCATTGAAGTCAAATTTCACTTTTTTCAAAACAGCAGGTAACCAACCTACACGAACACATCATCAGTGTGATTTCAAACACAATGGGAAGAAAGAAGGAAAGCCATTTAAAGGCCCACTCCGCCTCATTAACACAGTCTGCTTCACCGTCTCAGACCTGGCTATGCTTTAACATGGGATAAGACCATCCCTCCACTTGGTCATCTATCAAAAATGAACAGCCTGCATGCTCTCCGTTTAAAGTGGTATTTTTTAAAGAATTAACTTCGTAAAAGGCACTGTTGCCTTTTTCGGAAATCAATCAATTCATCAAAAATGTCTTACACCATCGCTTATGATGTGTTGAGTTGTGGCCTGAGTATCTGATGCGTTTCAGCAGAAGTGAGGCAGCTGGTATTATCTGATCGACACTTCTGAACCGGTGCGACCAGCGAAACGAAATTCTTCTGCCCTCTTAACCGCTGTACTAGCGACACATGGTGTTCCCTCGCCGAGTGTCTTTTGCAACCACGAAAATGCCAACCATATGAATGTGGTAGCCCTTTTTAAAGTCTCTAATGTGAAGCATGTTCCCCTATCTGCCACTCACGTTATCAATGTGTGCCACACGCTGTCATTTCTTGTTTAGAATTAACATGTATCTTTAAGATGTGTACGTTTAGCACTATTGTAAAGCTAAGTATTGACCAGTAGATTGTCAGTGTATTAATTGTTATACAAAATGGTTGCTTAACTTTTGGGCTTGAGTCAACTGCTATGGAGGATTCCCTCGAGACCTCCAGGAACTATGTTGTTATTGAGTCGGCCCCCGTAGCGCAGTGGTTAGCGCATCGGGCTTCGGGCCGGGAGGTCAAAGGTTCGAATCCCATCAGAATCACGTGGGTTTTTTCTCGGTACGCACGGCTTTACCATAAAGTGGAATTGCTATTGTTCCAATGGGAAGGCTGGGACCACACAGCCGAGTGTCATTCATTTCACGAATACGACTTTGAGGATGCCCATGCAGGTTGCGCTAAGTACCAACTACCTGACCAACACAGCAGATGCAACAGTTCTCAGGCCAGGTTGACGCCAGGATAATATGTTATGAGCATAAGCGTAGAGTGCTGCCCTGTCACGTAGTCTTAAACCGTATGGGAATCCATAGTATCATCATTATCATCATCCTCATCTCATGGGTCATCAAATATAATATAAATAACTGTGTCAGCACTGAATAAGAACTGGGACAGCACACACAAAACTTGTGAAAAAAAGGAACTGTATTGTATTGTCAGCAGTACATCTTAGTAAAATTCAAAACCAATATCTTAAGTTCAATTAAGCTGCTACAAGGTTCTAAATGGTACAGAGAGAACCATGATCGTGTGTTAAGTCGGAGGCAAACTATTGAAGAAAAAGCGATAATTCAGAGTTAGACATTCAAGGGCATAAGTACACTGTGGACAGTTAACGTAAAGAATAACGATGGGACACTATTCTTGAATTTAAACTTCTGTCTTTAACTGTATTAAAAAGATGTGCAAAACGTGATCAATGATGGCGAATACCTTTTGTTTACCTTGTTCGTGAGTTTCTATAAAACTAAAACCTCGTCAGATAAACAAGAAAACTCCTTCAACAAATCACACATGAATCTTCTTCAGTTAATAAATATGAACAACGAACACTCTAGTCCTGCAACTCAAGTAAAACAGACATGTCACATTAAGTAAACTACGCCAAATATTCATGTGTATTAATGTGAAGAACTACAACTAAAAAGAGAATGCATTTTTTAACAACAAAGCAACACGTTAGTGCCAAGCCGCCATACAAAAGATCAAACAAGCTTGCAAGTAGTTGGCACATTGCACAACCTGTTCTGGATAGTAGATACGTTTTAATTTCTCCTCAAATGCGAAAGTTGCCAAGCTATGCTTATTCTGAATTTGTGTAGATTTTTACACCCCCGGTATAGGGGTGTGTATAGGATTCGGTCGATGTGTTTGTTTGTTTGTGTGTTTGTGTTCGCATATAGATCTCAAGAATGAACGGACCGATCGTCACCAAACTTGGTGAACAGGTTCTATACATTCCTGAGACGGTCCTTACAAAAATTGGGACCAGTAAAACACACGGTTAGGGAGTTATTGGTGGATTAAGATTCTACAAGGACTTATAGAGGGACATATTAATGGTCAAAGGGAAATAACCTTCTCAGTTGGTGGCAGTGAGAATGGTAAGGACGGGGGTGTTTTTACTACCTCGGAGGAATTTCTTGTTTTCATTGGAACGTTAAATGAAAATGTTTGTCAGGTCGATTTTTGAGGTGACTCTCATTTGGAAGGTGGTCACGCGACCCCTGTAAAAGAAATTTTTAATCAAAAAAGTGTGCCAAACAGCCAGTTCGAGTGTCTTTAATGGCATAGAAGTTTGAATGAAATGAAAAAGGTTGCAATAATTGTTTTGCCAAGTTTATTTTGGTTCATGTACTCAACGGGCTGTTGAGTTCTTTACAGGACCATGATTAACACCCAGGAAGCACTAAAAGAGTGACGTGACCAATGTTTACCTGCATGATTTCCTGTGCTTCTTAAGGATCGACCTGTAAGGGAATCCTTTCTCGCATTTTCTACATTTGTACCTTTCGTATGCATATTGACCGTGTACCTTCTCGTGTTCTTTCATGTATCTTTCGCAGCCAAACTCTTTGTCGCAGACCATACACTTGTAACAGCTCTCTTTGTCTGGGTCGTGTTTATCTTTTACATGCTTGGCGAGGGTTTTCTTGTAAGAAAATCGCTTCTCGCACTCCTTACATTTCTTACATTTGAAATGTTTCTCCTGCATCAAGTGAGCTTTTAAGTCACCCCTAGAAATGAAATCTTTTGGGCAGCATGGACAGGTATGCCTTTTCTTTGTGCAGTTTTGCTGTTCTGTGTCAGAATTCTGCTGAAGGGACTTGCAAGGGTTGCTGGGTACCTCATCACGGCACGGACTATCTCTGGAAACTTTGAAAGGAGGCTGACAGTTCTGAACAGACTTTTGAAATTGGTTCAGCATACCTCCAGCGTGGCTCGGAGAAACCTTAGATTGGCTGGAGGCGCCACCTTTGGGGTTTCGATAATGCCTTGGGCGTTTGCCTTCGGCCTTGAGGATCGTTGTAGACAATGGAGTTACAGATGTGGTTTCCAAGGCTTCCGTTTCCATGTCCCTGTCTATCCGTGTGTCTGAAACAAAATCAGAAAATGTGTTTCTTTTCCAAGTCTAATTTGTCAAAGTGTTATAGAAGATGTTTGTTGATATGTATTTCCAAAGGTTTTGAGAGAGAAGAAAGAATACATTGGTCTATAATTTGAGGGGTTTCAATTTGAAGAGAGAGAGAGAGAGAGCGATTGGGGG
>NC_090255.1:10942969-11055469 GCF_037325665.1 Littorina saxatilis | reverse complement strand
CCACTCCGCCTACCGTAAACCATCAGTCTCCGATCAAAGAAAGTAAATACAGTACAAACACCCTTTCATGTGAACGCTTACCGCTAGGGAACACCCTAGGTGCTCTCGTCTGGCGTTGATTGTGATCGGAAACTGAGGGTTTACAGGAGGCGGAGTGGGCCTTTAAGAACGATAAAAGAAAAAAAATTCACAGATTTAATCTTTAGTGATATTTTGTTGGCTATCAGCATGTTACATGTCATATTTCTCCAAAATCTTCTGTGGACCTTGTCTGCTCGTTCCTCTTCAGACCTTTTTTTCTGTATCCAAACTTTATTCCCCCCTCTGCTTCTTTACCTCTGTAAACTTGTAGAGCTAGTTATTATTTGATAAATACCCAGCAACCAAACAAATAACGAGCCAGCAACAGCCTGAATCCTTGACAGCGCATGGGTTAAGAAGCTGTTCTGTGTCGGCACTACTTTTGCGACTGAAAAGTTCCGAACGCTCTAATGTACAAAATATACATCTCTGGAGCAAGCAAAACGAACGTACCGCATTTAAACTAGCACCTACAGGCTTGAACACATGAATCTCCATATAAAATCCATGAGTTCGGTTGTTTTTTGACTCAAAATCTAACAATCACCCGGCAAGCAAGTTCCAAGGCAAGTAACTCTCACACTGTGTCTAGCGACAAGAGTAGTTCCTCTTTCAAATTTCTTTGCATACGGTTTCTTCGACAGAAAGACTGCAATCCGACGGTCAGTTTTGTACAATATTTCATTTTATAAACAGATCACACGCAACCGAATGCACACATCCCATCAATTTTAAGAACATAAAGCGGTTTCATACACTGTTTTGCCCCCCCCCCCCCCCCCCCCCCCAAAAAAAAACAAAAACAAACTTCATACAGTATTTAACGTTGAAACACGGGTGCAAGAGTTCGTCTGCTTAATCCTATTCCACGAAAGAAAATTTCCTCAGCGATACCAAAACATGAACAGAACACAAAATATCTGCCTTTACCGCCACAGCAGAATAACAATTAACGTAACTGTGTACTTGGTTTTAGTACAAAACAGGGAAACTGACATGAAGTGTTAACAAAGAACAAATGTTTATTTTTGAATGTTTTATGTATGTTTTATTACGGACACAAAAGCTCAGCAATGCAATTTCTCTTTTAGAGATTAATAAAGTTTATTGTATTGTATTGTATTGTAACAGAATTGAATGATTTTCACGGAACTAGACAACAGCGCATTAATTAATCGCCTGCGCAGGTGAATAGGATTCGATCAAACTTTAGCACAAAAACTCCTCTTTTCTTTGATTAACTGAAGAAAGGAGGAATAAAGAGGTTACACACTTCGTCTCAGTTCGAGGTCATGAAAAAGCTCGCTGAAGCTCGCATTTTTCATGATCCGCTAACTTCGACCATTATTTGCAATATTCACTGAGACTCGGCATGTAACCACGACGTAATGCCTCCAATGCGTACCCAGAATTATTCATCAAGAGGAAAGCAACGGATGGATCATCTAAGCTGTGCTTGCAGAAAGTAATATAAAATACCGTCACAAGTTTTTGGACCTACCTTTCATGGAAAAGCGGTAACTGAGGGTTGTTTAAATTCAAGGGTTCACAAGGGCTGAAAGTGAGAACACTGAAATCTGGTCCAATACCAGGCACGATCGGAGATGAAGGCTTGGCTAAAGTGGAGGATGAATGCAGTCCACCTCCTGTCGTGGACATAGAAATAGCAGGGGGTGCATGTGAACTGGAATTTCCAGCGGTGGAGCTACGGCCTGAAGAAAGAGACCCCTGCTGAACAGTCTCGGTACTGGAGGACTTGGCTGTGGCAGACCTGCTTGTAGAGACTGCAGTGTTTCCGCTGAAAGGCGCAGTTTTGATCATTAAACTTCTGCTCAGACTTTCTGTACTGAATACCACGGGCAGACTGGGAATGGGTCTGATGCTGCTGCTGTCAATGGTGCTTAGCTGCTCATTATCCATGTCACTATCCATTGGAACAGTGCTGCTGCTGTTTGGGTCTATCTGCGTACAAGATCCCACCTGAGAGCTGCCAACATTCAATGTCTCTTCTTCAGGGCGTATGTTGCCGCTGATGGATTTTGGAGCATTCCTTGGGTCAGAAAGCATCGTAGTGTTTGGTTCATGTCCCATCATCCCCAGAACAGGTGTTCCCCCCGTCATCTCAAAGGAAGGTGTCATCAAACCTCCATGGCTATTATGCATGATGCCATGTGTGCCACTGCTATCCATTCTCTGTGGAGCAGGCATTGGGATCTGGCGCCCTGAGTCTTTAGTCTCGCTGCTCATGTCCAGTAAACCTACAGAGGAGAGATAAAAAAAATGCAAGAAAAATAATAATAATCAATTTAGTTGATTGTTGAAAGTTTGACGCATTTAAGATAATTACGGATGTACCATGTCATAATACCAAACACATAAGAGCCTTAAATCACTATTAAAATCTGGGTGAGACATAAAGCCTGTGCTGCGACAACTGTCTTGTGTGTGGCGCACGTTATATGTCAAAGCAGCACCGCCCTGATATGGCCCTTCGTGGTCGGCTGGGCGTTAAACAAACAAACAAACTAGTCAAATGGACGGTCGTTCATTCTACCATACACTCATGTACACTTGTCTTTAAAGAGAAAAATAAAGACTTGATGTTACTGTTCTGTCTTTAAAACCTGTTGTTGATAAACGAAACATTAAATGAGTGGTATTGATTTAAAGGCTCGCGTAGCACAGTTACGTCGGTTTTAATTGTATACCTACTGGAGAAAAACCTCCGTGTCTATTTCCCTTTTCACATCATTTTATTTTGTATTATCTCTTTTGCTTCCTCGCAGATTAAGGAAGTGAGCATTGCATTTTGAAAGGCGTGCTACAAACAGAAAAGGGGCGAATGCCAGGTGGTGCAGGGAAAAAACTGATCGCAAAGTTCCTATAATAAAATATACTATTAATGAATTTGAAACATGGAAGGTCCATGAGGGATTGTTCTTCAGTTGTTGCTGGGTTTTGTTTTGTTTAGTGGGTTTTTTTGTATGGCAATTCATAGCGGGAATTCTGTTTAATTTGTTTACATTCACGTTTTATTTAGCTGCCCTTGATCGAAGCGGTTATGGCAACAATGGGAAGGCATCAACATACGGATCATTGAACGCATTATGTTGAATTTACGCGGGTGGTTCATGACGCGAATTTGTGTGCTTTGCAAGCGATTTTGATGATGATTTTTTTACCAGCGAAAAAACACCGGGTAGCTCTAAAAATCAACCGGTAAGCCATACCAGGAGCCAATTTTGTTCCGGTATTTTCTCATTTCAACCGGTAAATTACAGGTAATTACCGGTTAACTCCAATACTTCACGTTGTATTTAATTAGTATGTAAATGATAGTTTCTTCAAAGTTTAACCACAAAACACTATTTCTAAAATATAAAAAATTACAGAATATACAAACAGGTCTGAAAGCTCTTCCTCACCTGTACGTCCTGTTCCATCATTCTGCAGGTCCTGTGGATTCATACCCAACTTTGATAGCGCGTCTTTAGCCCTTTCAATGCAAACAGGGTGGTGACTATGACACTGGTCAATGCTGATGCTGACCAAGGAATCCAGCAACTTCTTGTGCTTCATGATCTCCGCTTTGTTCCGGTCAACACAGGCCAGGTTTTGCAGTGTGATCACGATGTTTGCGCACGCTGTCAATTCTGAAACCAGACAATTGCAAGATATCACTTGTCTGCTGGCTGTCCTTACAATCACTTCCTATCAGAGAAATGTTTGTGAACAGTTATTTGTGTCGACTCCATGATGATTTTATGTCACGTAGGTACGTCATTTTTCTACTGTACATAAATCCATGAAATTTAATTCTTGAAACTTGATACACGCACGATATTTTTCATCGGGAAGTCAAATGCATACCTGACAATGAGTGTGTTGAGGGGGGAGCGCGTGCGTGTGTGTGTGTGTGTGTGTGTGTGTGTGTGTGTGTGTGTGTGTGTGTGTGTGTGTGTGTGTGTTCGTGTGTGTATGTGTGTGGGAGTGCATGCGTGTAAAATAGTTAGCAATAAATCAATTAACCGAATGTGGGTTTCGACCATACCAGTTGGAATCCAACCAAAACAAGAACAAACAAACAGACTCAGGACATTTGATCGTTAATCACAGGTGGTGTAAACAGAAAATCATTTTGATTTATGCCCACAAAGAAGCAGATCGTACACATCAAAGGCGGAAAATGAGATAACGCAAACACAGAACAATTCCAAGGAAAAAAGCGTCAGCCCTACCTTTACACTTGTTCTCAGAAACGCAATTCTCCAAGACTTTCTCCAGGTAGGGGAGAACGCCCTCCTGCACCAGCAGCTCTCTGTTGCCTGGATTATATGTCACTATGCCGACAGCTGGAACAAACCGTTTTTTGGGCTTTGGAACGCAGTGCAGGGATACAACGTCACGTCATTATGTCAAAAAAAAATGTTTACGCACTTAAAACGACTGCAGGTGTCGGGAAATCTTCTGAACGTCACCATGATTACGAATAACAAACCAGGCGCACGCACACGCATACTCATCTAACGGATCAAGTGTCTACTGACTTTGCATACGAAAAAATGTTGTTCTGGTTATTTTGTTTTGAAAATGTGAGCGCATACACCCCTATGTTTCAGTCATCCTGTCTGTCTTTCTTTCTTTCTTTATTTGGTGTTTAACGTCGTTTTCACGAAGGTTATATCGTGACGGGGAAAGGGGGGAGATGGGATAGAGCCACTTGCCAATTGTTTCTTGTGCACAAAAGCACTAATCAAAAATTTGCTCCAGGGGCTTGCAACTTAGTACAATATAATATTATTACCTTACTGGGAGAATGCAAGTTTCTAGTACAAAGGACTTAACATTTCTTACATACTGCTTGACTAAAAACCTTTTCAAACATTGACTATATTCTATACACGAAACACTTAACAAGGGTAATAGGAGAAACAGAATCCGTTAGTCGCCTCTTACGACATGCTGGGGAGCATCGGGTAAATTCTTCCCCCTAACCCGCGGGGGGTCATCTTGTCTGTAACGCTCTGCCTTACTTGTTTATGTTTATCACGTAGGCTTACACTAACGAGGCAACTTGGTAACAATATTAGCATAAAAGTGGCCATTCGTAAAATTACAGTCTTGGTCTAAGGACTATGAGCACTCAAGAATAAAAGCTGGTTCTTTTTCTTGTAACAGTGCCCCGGAAAAAGAACAATAACATTCATTTGCTTGCAACCGCTTGCTCATTTTAACGCTTCCTATTGTCTCAGATGTGAAGAGATTGGTTCCACATAACTCTCATTTTCCTTGTCGTCGGCCATATTTTCCACCACTTACGTCCCTTTGATAGTAAGATGTGTGTGTGTGTGTGTACGTATGTGGTAAAATTATCACAGTACCCTTGCTGTTCTGCTGAACATCATTAATATTGTCGGTGATGACTCACTGCAAGTTTCAAAATAACTACTTACTGGGCAAACATATTAGGCCTGGATTAACTCGTGTGACAAATGTAGAAGCTTGTTTTCATATTTCTTTGTTCCGTATACTCTACAGAAACAGACGGGTACGCCAGTTGTAAATCATGGCAATATTTATTTAATGACACTTTTTCATCGTTTTTTTTCTTTGTTTGCTTCTTTGTTGGGTTATCAAAATAAGAATTGAAAATAAAGACGCAAAACCATGTATAATACACTCCTACGGCACTGTAAGTGGCTTCATGTCTGCTAATATGGTGAAATGTGTTTTTTTTTAAATATGTCCTGCTACTTCTTTGGGAAAAAAAACTTATTTTTTTAAATGTGAAAAAAATCAACCCAATTCTAAAGCGTCACGACCAGTTCAACAGGTAGAAAAACAGGTATTCAGGCAATACATGTACCTGTCATTGCTCCCGACAGTTTTTTGTCGTGTGGATTAAATCCTTCACGCTCCAGCGCCTTCAGCTGACCCAGGAGAAACTGAACCATGCCATGGTTTGGGGAGAATATGTCTGCTCGCCTCTCCGTCTCCACCAAAGCCAGAGCAGTGACTGCGTAGTAGTACATCCTGACCAATGAAACGTACACAGTCATCTCAAACGGCAATCTTTTCCTTCCCATAACTAATACGTGATTACAACTATGATACTGGCTTGTGTGTAACGACACTTATATTGGGTACGTTTGAACTCTGTGTTTCAATGTGTAAGCCTTATAATATGTAGACAAATCAAACACAGTTATCACTTAAGATAAGACTAGAATGGCTAGGTTAAACAAAACACTTGGGTTTTGCCTACCACACCAGTTCTTTAAACCCAAAAGAAGTCAGCTGACCAGTCTCGAAAAGAACCCACTCGCTTGAGATGAAGAACAAGTCAGCTTGCCACCTGGTGACCTGGTCAGCAGTAATTGATTTATACCATTGTAGACCAACAGAGCGACTTTATGGTCCAGGATGTATGATACATGATTAAGGATATTTATGTTTCCTCGTTCATTCCCAAGCACCAGATAACAGTAACTGGCTATAACACACGTGTGTGTGTGTGTGTGTGTGTGTGTGTGTGTGTGTGTGTGTGTGTGTGTGTGTGTGTGTGTGTGTGTGCGTGCGTGCGTGCGTGCGTGCGTGTGTGTGTGTGTGTGTGTGTGGGTGTGTGTGTGTGTGTAAAGTGTTATTCGATCAAACTGTGCTAAGTACATTTCGAAGGGGAGGGGATGGGGGAGGGGGGGTGTAAGGAGGAGCGACAGTGTGTCTGATTAACGAGTACGTTTTTCAGTGTAAACACAAATTAATGTTTCTCTGATTTCAAATTTTCCTGTTCTACCTGCCCCAGTCTTTGGTTTAGGCGTTGTTGGTCGCGGCACAGTAACTGTTGTGAAGGCGACTTTCTTGTCCACTGTCTCTGTGTATCCTCTGTGCATGATGTGAGTCGGATGGTAAAGACAGTTTTGTCAATTACCGCTTATTTTCCACGAAATGACGCTGTTTTTAATCAGAAGAGTGTACAGAAGATCTTGAGACGCTGCTAGTAAGTCCAGAAACATCCTTATTTTGGCGTAGATATCTCGGAATAGCAGTTTCTTTGAAGACGCAAAAACTCTTGTTTGTTTTCCACCGCAGGTGACCTTGACCCCCGCTGTGTGTGTATGTGTTTGTGTGTGTGTGTGTGTGTGTGTGTGTGTGTGCGTGCGCGGGCATGTGTGTGTTTGTGTGTGTGTGGGGGGGGGGGGGTAAAAATAGACGCGCAAACACACCACACCATACCACGCAAGAGTGTGTTACAAATAGCCTTTCACGAAGTGCTTTGGAATTAAAAAGGGTATTAATTTGCAGATACATGATTAACAATAATAGTAATAATTCTCCGATATTTCTTTCTATTTAAGTAAAAAGTCCCCATAAATGTTTCAATATATCATTATGTTATGTGCCGTAATACTGTGACACTAAAATAATAAAAAATGAAGCTATCTCACCATTCATTCTCTGATCTGGAGTAGGCTCTCAAGACGCTTTGGATGTTTGGCAGATCTCGTAAATGCTGGTTGTTTTCTTCAACCCTTGCCAAGCCGCTTAACACACCCAGGCTGTCAATCAAGGTACAGTCACCATCCTAACAGAATTGTTCTGATCATGAACAATAGTTATCATTTAACCAATTAACAAAATACTCAGTGGGTGATTTTCAATTATAATACATGTTTTTATTTTTGTTTTCATGGGCAGATCATTTCCTTTCAAATGTATGCAATGCCCCTGCATGACAAGCAATTCTATTCAGAACGAAACAGGAATAACTCAATTAGCTGCAATGACATTTTACTGCATATTCTTGGAAGGAAAAACGTCAGTGTAGTAAGAGAATATTCTAATAAACGTAAAAACAGATTCTATCTGAAACATTACCTTCTACTTTATTTACAATAATGTCAACCACACCAACGTTAGATTGCTGAAACATGACACGTGGAGTTCTTCATTTGCAATCAGGTCAAGAGAAACAGAGGAAGAGATATGGGGGAGAGAGAGAGTGAGAGAGAGAAAGAAACCGAAAGACAGAGGGGAAGAGAAAGGTAGAGAGAGATGAAGACAGAGAGAGAGAGAAACAGTGATAGATAGAGAGACAGACAGACAGACAGACGAACGGACAGGCAAACAGACAGACAGAAAGAGACAGAGAAGGATAGAGAGGGGAAAAAAGAGAGAGAAGAACAAAACAAGTGGCGTAAAGCGATATAAAAACATTTAGTCAGTCGGTAACAAACTAAAAGATCAACACCACAAACCAATCATCGCCGGGACTACATTTAAATAGTCTCGGCTAACCCTACCCAAAGACCGAGGCGGGTCACGCTCGTCTCCGCAAAGCATGCAACCGTAGTACTTACTGAACCTATTCTTTTTCATTCTGAGCAAATTTTTAGAGTAAACATGACATTAACAGCTATTGTGTTTTCAGCGTACCAATAGGGCCCGATATTTAGACGAGACAAGTATAATGCCGACGAGTCGAAGACGAGTCGCATTATACTTGTTCAAATATCGGACCCTATTGCTACGATGAAAACACAATAGCGTTTATATAGCTATTCTGACATTAAATTCGAGACAAGTATAATGCCGACGAGTCGAAGACGAGTCGCATTATACTTGTTCGAGTTTAAATATCGGACCCTATTGCTACGATGAAAACACAATAGCGTTTATATAGCTATTCTGACATTAAATTCTGTGTTAAAATCATGTTTTTGTCAGATTACCAGAATGGTCCATGTCTTTGATTGCAGACGACGGTTCCCTTTCCGCATGAAGCCACGGAAATAACCGAACATTGAAAAACCAACGGACATGTATTACGGAGAAAACTCGAGATAACCGGATGTTTAGCATTACGTCAATATGCTAGGAATTATATGACGTCATGACGTATCATGCTTGCCTACGTAGATTGTATGTTCGACAAAATTTAGACAAAATGTAAAAGAAGGCAGAGAAGGAGGACGGGAAGCAGGGAGATAATTCATGCTCAGTATTGACATTTTTTGTTAAAAAAAAACCAAACAAAAAAACCACGCCCACTCAAGTGGGCCAAAGACACGGCCTTTGCATGTTGTACAAACCTATAAAACAGACCCCCCCCCCCCCCCACCCCCTCTATTTTTTGTTTTAATAATGAAGATAAAATAAGTGATAAAACAAAAGAAGGAAAATTAAAATTGAAGGAAGCCAAGCTGCATGGAGTGAGGAGTTGTGTTGTTTTTCGAGATGCTGACTGCTTGGAATAACCATCGCTTTCTACGCGGTCCGAGCTGACCCATAGACTCACCTGCTGTAGAGTATCCGCCATGTGGTCCAAAAATGACTCCTTCAGCAGATTCACCATCAGAGGCAACAGCCGATAAAGATCTCCATCCTTTTTCAGTAATATGTATGTGCCATAGGTGCACACATAAAGTGCCCATATAACGTCATTCACATCATAAAGTTTGTCTTTAGCCATGGCTTTCTCACACAGCAAGGCTATCAGCCCCGAGTTGACCACAGCTTCTCCTGCCTTTCTCATGTATTCCTTTTTTACTGAAGATGGCAGATCAATGAACAAATCAGTCATGTCATCAAGTTCCTCCAAATGTTTTCGTAGTTCCGCTGATAAACTGACCACGCCAGGGGGCCACGGCCTGCAGATCTTCTGCAGGAGGTCGGAGAGTGACTTCAGACATTTCTCTGCCTTTTGGCGTTCGTCCTCCATGGCAGCCGAGATCGTTTGATAAAAGTGTTGCACACGAGGCTGGTGGTAACAGTTCAACACGTTTGATTTGATGTAAGTGTCCTCCTATCAACAGTGCACACCCCACTCAGTGAGAAACGCTAGTACATAATTATTATGGGGGCGAGGACGCCCCCATTCTATACGGATAGTTTAGAGGTTGACCATGGGCAGCGCCATTTTGTTGTGAAATACGTCATCAGTTTGTGTACACAGGAAGTTGTGACATCCGTCACCCTATGGGAGGGGTGGAGGCAACATTGTTCATCTGTAGAAAGTTGTGAAATGCGTCACCCTATGGGAGGGGTGACGTCAAAATTGGTCATCACAGAGTTTGTGTAACACAGGAAGTTGTGAAATACGTCACCCTATGGGAGGGGTGACGTCAAAATTGTTCAACAAAAACATGATTCGTCGCATATTATTGTGCAGGGTCAACTGCAACAAACTCAAACAGAGCCATTCATAGCTTGCTGTATTTGAGTGACTTATATACCGACATTTTTATTTCTTATCTTCAGCACAGGTGTAGGAAAAATCATGAACCAAAATGTTATTTATTTTGTAATTTAACAGTTTTTTTTACAAATATGACCATGGTCTTTTAAACATACAGTGACATTAAACATTGTTATGTTAAAAAAAAGAAAAAAAGAAAAAAAGCTTTTGTGCACAAATCAGAAAATACATTGTACATTTTACCTACAGGCCAAACAGTGTCTGTTGGCGGCAAAAGACCCAGCAAGTTGCTATTTTTAGATCGATTAAAAGTTGTCAAGAACAGGCGCTTACATTTGGATGTGTCCACTGATAGTAGGTTTGGTTGTGATCAATCAGAATGATGTGGGAATAAAAATGTATGACAGTTTGGTATGATGACATGTAATTCAAATATGCTGAAATGTAATATTATACATGATATAATTTAATTATGGCTGTTGCCATGACCATAAACCCCAAGAAAGGTTTATTGTTATGTAAAATCAAAATACCAAATTCAAGCACCTACGGTGCGGCTTGGACCTAATTTGGATGGACACGCAACTCGCTCAGCCAGCCAGCGCTGCGAGACTTTACAGCGGCCAACTTCGCCGCGGCGCGCTCATTGGCTCAGCATTGAACTTGCGTCAAGGCCGATGCGCGTAGATTCCCAGAATGTTTACTTTCGGTTAGATTCTTCGACAGCATTCGCAGAGGTGACTGCCGTTACAGAGGTGATTAAAACTGACCATCGAAAGGAAAATAAGATTCATATTGGTAATACTAATAACATACTTGCATAACAAGCATGTATCTACCAAAACTGTATGGGAGCACATAGTTGGAAAGGCGTGGTGAAGCGATCAAATCGAATCAGTCGTCCCGGTCAGTCAGTGCACTGATCAGCCACCACGATTGAACGTCACTGTCCGTATTTTGTATGTAAGCAGAGCTTCCAAACTAGTTAAATCCTGATGTAGTTTACAAAAACAAAACAAAATCTCATTCCTGTTCCATTGTTATTCTTGTATTTGTGATATATTCTAGTGAAACTGAAAGTAAGTGTTAAAAGCAGAAAAGCCGGACCGAATCAGGTAATTGGGTTGGGAAAGTTTTGCTAAGAAATCCTGTTATTTCCCTGGGTTAATAAGCATCTCTTTGTCCAACTATTTACACAATTTATTTGACTAGTTTGTGGTTTCAATTGAAATTATTGTTGTATTTATTTCTAGACTACAAGAACTTGCATTGATTGCATTTCATTGTTACAGCACAAAACACTGAATGACACATACTGATTGACGAGCATGCCAATAGCCTTCTCGTTTTACAGTATAGGTACTGATAGTTGTATACAAGTTTGAATATCACTTTGAACACTGCCACATTCAGTTTTACAGAATACAGAATACAGTATTTATTGAGCCAAGTGACATTAAAAAAAACATTTAAAGCACAAGGAATTTAGCGTAGTGTTGGTAAAATCACGCACACACACACACACACACGCCCACACATTCACTGACATACACACCAACACACACACGCCAACACACACACGCCCACACTACAGCAGTCACGATCACACCATCAGGTAAAACAAGGTGTGAGACGGGCAAAGTTAGCTACATATGCAGTTGATCATATCATTAGTGCCAGTCCACGGATGCTCCCCCCTTGTTTGTGTGTATGTATGTGTGCAGGTTTGCATTTCAGTCTGCATGAGGTGAGCGATAGTGATTTTTAACTGTTGGTGCTCAGTGATTTACAAGCATAACAACTGTGTGAATGGTGCTATATTGAATGAAAGAGTGTGACATGAAGTTCTTGTACATCATTGTAAAGAGTGTGAATGACGTTTTAGTTTAGATGTCAAGCGCTTAGAGCAAGCCTTTTTAACGAAAGGTTTTGATTTAGCGCTATATAAATGTTCTTCTTCTTCTTATTATTATTATTATTATTATGTTTTCTGTTGCTATGTAAATTCTCCTGTCTTATGTAAAACACACACACTTTGTATTACATTTTTTTTTACAATAATCTCTCTTGGTGCTGGGTACAAATATTTTAAAAGTTTTCAGGTTCATGTTATTCTCTAGTTTCACTTTTTGTTTTACGCTCGACACGTGTTTGAATCTGTATCTGTCTGCAACTGTGAGTAAGTACACCTGAATCCAACATACTAAAGAGAAATAGAGAGCTTCAGTATTTAGTCTGTACTTTAAAATAAATTGTTATTGGGGGGGGGGGGGGGGGGTTCACATGGTTTGTTTGTTTCAGAACCACACCCATATACACACATTTCACATGTAAACCATTTGTCCGCCCCCTGTCGATATTTATCGACTAAGTTCCTTGTATAGTGCTGTGTATGGTTCCATGGGTCACACGAGGACATCAGGATGCTAACCCGCAACCATCTCCGCGTAAAACCTGGGGGGAAAAAATAAGAGAAGCCTTTTAACAATAAATAAATGAATGAATATATGAATATCTCAGTCCCAATTAACCAATCAACCAACTTATCAAACAAACGTGCAATATTCATCAACCATACCCAGTGCAAGAGAGAGAGAGAGAGAGAGAGAGAGAGAGAGAGAGAGAGAGAGAGAGAGAGAGAGAGAGAGAGAGAGAGAGAGAGAGAGAGATCAAATCAAATTTTATTTTTTTCGAGGGTTGTGGCATAAGCAATACAAGAGAGAGAGTGACAGACAGACAGACAGACAGAGAGGAAGATACGCCTAGCGCCTGCGTGCGCGACCAATAAAAGCACAAACGAAATAATTCTGCCATCAAAAGAAAAGAAATCTGATACTTTTTTCAAATCCTTATTTGGTCATCAATCTTATATCTACGTGTCACAAGAAATTAAACAGGTACGCGGCCGCCCATCCTTACCGTGAGAACAGTACTGCTGACTCCTGACAAGCCGATTACTCAGATGACTAGAAAATATCACGATAAATAGCAAACGGCAACGATCTGGCCTACTTTCAAACACTTCTCTTTGTTACAAAAATACCTTCGCGGAATATTACATCGAATCGGGAATACCCGAACCTTGCTGTCCATTTCATCAAACAGGACTCGCTGACTTTGTACGGTTCATTATATTTTATTCTCTGTAAAATGTTGTTCTGCTCTTTCTTAAACAACGCTTGAAATGTAAAAGGATAAACTGAGTGTTAGAAAGCCACATGAACACACCAACAAAGAAGTTTGGAGTGCAAAATAAGTCGGTATAACACCTACCTGGGAGCCACCAATACAAAACAATCCTTTAATTCTCAACTAAAATCACACATTTTGGTTATTACTCTGTAAATTGTCATAATCAGAAGCAGCAGCAATATCTACAACACTGGGAAAGCCCGATGTTCGCGAGGTCTTTTACCCGAAAATTCAGTGCCAAACTGAGCTGCGTGCCGCGACCTCAGTTCGTGAAGTAGACTTCTCGAAGTTGACTTTGCCAAATTAAATCAGGCTTTACGATGGCCTAAACTCATCGTTATTCGCCCCTACACGTTACGAAATCCAATGTTTCTTCGTTGAAGGCAGACAGCAGAGTGAATGAGTATGATCCCGGTTAAAAAGCCTGCTCTGAAGCACACAGCAAAGTTTATGCTGAATCGTGCACCGGTTTCGTCTTTCACAGGTACGCGAGTGTTTTGTGGCACACAGCAGAGTTTATGCAGAACCGTACACTGGTTTCGTCCGTTGTCAAGGCTGACTGCGTGTGTTCCATATCGATCACCCGGTCTGTCTGGGGTGCTTTTTGCCTACCTTCCACTGCGGCGTCTCTCACTTAAAGGAACCATATTTTTGATCTGAAAAAGAAAGAAAGAGAGAGAGAGAGAGAGAGAGAGAGAGAGAGAGAGAGAGAGAGAGAGAGAGAGAGAGAGAGAGAGAAAGAGAGGGGGGAGAGAGAGAGAGAGAGAGAGGGGGGGAGAGAGAGAGAGTGAGAGTGAGGAGAGAGAGGGGGGAGAGAGAGAGGGAGAGAGAGGGGGAGAGAGAGGAGAGAGAGAGAGAGAGAGAGAGGGGAGAGAGAGAGAGAGAGAGGGCGAGAGAGAAAGAGAGGGGGAGAGAGAGAGAGTGAGAGAGAGAGAGAGGGGGGAGAGAGAGAGTGAGAGAGAGGGGAGAGAGAGAGAGGGAGAGAGAGGGGGAGAGAGAGGGGGAGAGAGAGAGAGAGAGAGAGAGAGGGGAGAGAGAGAGAGAGAGACAACAGACAGACAGACAGACAGACAGACAGACAGAGAAAGATGAGCGTAAGTGCGCGACCAATATCTCTATCAATATGAAAATGTTGTATGTGGATGAAAACAAAACAGGCAGAAAAGAATAAACGAATACAAAAAATCTATCTCTGTTTATCAGTTCTTACGCGTCAAACAAAAAGAAGACACGGTAAAATGTGTAAAATTTGGGTTTTCTCTTACTCTAGATCGTTTGTTCAAAGCATAGAGGTGGAAGGCAGCAAGGGCCCAGGCTGGTCCCTGTGTCCTATTCGCACTAAAAGCCGGAGAGAAAAAACCCGTACATGAACATGATTTCGTGTGTGTGTGTGTGGGGGGGGGGGGGGGCTCCGACGACGCACTATACTGACTTGAAAAGAGCTGGTCCCGGGACGCACTAAATTTGTGTTGTCATGCGTATTGTCGGTACAGATGTACGGATCTTCTTCCCAGCATAAAACCACGTCATGTCCCAAACAGACGCTAGTTTTGGGGACAAAAAACCCAAAGTAAGCCAGCCAGCCAGCCAGCCAGCCAGCCAACCAGCAAGCCCGGATCTTCTTCTAGTTTCCATACAAAATGGACCAGAGTGTTACTTTCTAAACATTTTTTTCTCTGCAGTTCTGTATGTACCGACGCGAATTAACGAAGTGAAAATAACAAATATGCCACATAAACCTCTCACATAACTTCAAAAAGTCTTCCTGGTTTGGGGACTCTAGATAATTAATGCTCCGTAGACTGTCAGAATCAGAAGCAGCAGATATCATCTACAATAGGCTACGCATCCATACGACAAAAAGGCCTCCCTGAATTGAGCCCGAAGTTGACTTGACGAAGTCTTCACGAAGTTTTTAACCAAAATGTCAGTGCTAAAAGCTGCGTGCAGCGAGCTTGGTGAAGTCCACTTCGCCGAATTAAAATCAGACATTACTGAGGAGGAAAACATCCGTAAAAAACCACCAAATATACTAAAATATATCTATGCACACACTCACAGATATTCGTCCCTTCGCCTCAGTCACAGAATCCGATGTGTCGTCGTTGAAGGCATACTGCAGAAGTGAATGAGTATGGAACTGGAGTGGGGAGTTTACGTCCTCTCAGAAACTATTTCTATTTGGGACAAGAGTTGGTGACTGGAGCTAGGGTGAGCAGCCCAGGAACTAGAGTGGGGAGTTTACGTCCTCTCAGAAACTATTTCTATTTGGGACAAGAGTTGGTGACTGGAGCTAGGGGAATGAGTTCAGTATGACTCGACACCGCGCTTTTTAAAAGGCCTGCTCTGCAGCACACTTGTCTATGCAGAACCGTGCACCGCCGGTTTCGTCTTTCACTGCCGGTTACGCGCGCGCGCGTGTGTGTGTGTGTCTTGGCACACAGCAAAATTATGCCGAACCGTACACCGGTTGCCTCTCAGTTTCACTGCACGTCACCGTGTGTGTGCACACAGCAACGCTTATCAGTGCAGAACCGTACACCGATTTCGCGCGCGCTAGTGTGTGTTGTGTGTGTGTGTGTGTGTACGTGTGTGTGTGTGTGTTTCTTTCTTTCTTTCTTTCTTTGCTTGTATGTGCGTGCGCCCGCGAGAGAGAGCGAGAGAGAGAGATGAGCGTAAAGTGCGCGAATACTACAAGAACAAAAGAATGGATCCTGTATGACAAAACAAATTCTATCCATATGAGAATTTTGTCTCTGGATGAAAACAAGACAGGCAGAAAAGAACAAACGAATAAAAACAATCCATCTCTGTTCATCAGTTCTTAACTATGCGTCAAACAAAATAAGGCACGAATCAAAAAACAAGAAAGGTAGGTAATAATAATAAAATAAGACACGGGAAAATGTGTAAAATTTGGTTTTTCTCTTACTCTAGATCGTTTGTTTCGTGAAATTTCAAAGCATAGAGCTGGAAGGCAGCATGGGCCCAGGACCTGGTCTTCCCTGCGTCCTATTCGCACTACTGGAAGCCGGGAAAAACAAGAAATTCCTCCGAGGTAGGAAAAACACCCCCGTCCTTACAGAGAGACAGAGAGACAGAAGTCAAAAGTCAAAAGTCAAAAGTCAGAAGTCAGAACTCAGAAGTCAAAAGTCAAAAGTCAAAAGTCAGAAGTCAAAAGTCAAAAGTCAGAAGTCAGAAGTCAGAAGTCAGAAGTCAAAAGTCAAAAGTCAAAAGTCAAAAGTCAAAAGTCAAAAGTCAAAAGTCAGAAGTCAGAAGTCAGAAGTCAGAAGTCAAAAGTCAGAAGTACAAACAAACAATTGACCATTAATATGTCAGTCTTAATCTTAATCCACCAATAACTCCCTAACCGTGTGTTTGACTGGTCCCAATTTTTGTAAGGACCGTCTCAGGAATGTATAGAACCTGTTCACCAAGTTTGGTGACGATCGGTCCGTTCATTCTTGAGATCTATATGCGAACACAAACAAACACCCAAACAAACACCCAAACAAACAAACACATCGAGTGAAACCTATACACACCCCTATACCGGGGGTGTAAAAACGTACTAGAACATGAACTTTCTTTTGAAGGGGCTCCGACGACGCACTAAACTTGAAAAGAGCGGGTCCCGGGACGCACTAAATTTGCGTTATCTAGCGTATTGTCGGGACGGATGTACGGATCTTCTACTAGTTTCCATACAGAATGGACCAGGGTGTGATTTTCTAAACAAGATTATTATCTGCAGATCTGTATGTACCAACGCGAATTAACGAAGTGAAAATAACAAAATATGCCACATGAACCTTTGGTAAAGCTCTCACACAACTTCAAAAAGTCTTCCTGGTTTGGGGACTCTCTAGATTTCCTCTGCGATGATCCTTTAACTCTCTGAAAAAAAAATATTCGGGGTCGCGGGACCCTCTAGGAACAGCATCTATGGGGAGCTCTGGGGGCCCTTTAATAAGGAATTTGCTCGTGAAATATAAATCGGTGTAACACCTACCTCAGAGCCAAAATGACCGTACACTGATTTCTTTTTCACATAAAATCAAACAGTTAGGTTAATGCTCTGTACTTGAAATTGTCAGAATTAGAAGCAGCAGTCTACAATACGCATCCATACGACAAAAAGGCCTCCCTGAATTGAGCCCGAAGTTGACTTCACGAAGTCTTCACGAAGTTTTAACCAAAAATTCAGTGCTAAAAGCTGCGTGCAGCGAGCTTGGTGAAGTCGACTTCGCCGAATTAAAATCAGACATTACTGAGGAGGAAAACATCCGTAAAAAACCCACCAAATATACTCAAATATATCTATGCACACACTCACAGATATTCGTCCCTTTTATGTTCGCCTCAGTCACAGAATCCGATGTGTCGTCGTTGAAGGTATACAGCAAAGTGAATGAGAATGACTCGACACCGCGCTTTTCAAAGGCCTGCTCTACAGCACACTTGTCTATGCAGAACCGTGCACCGCCGGTTTCGTCTTTCACTGCCGGTGTAACACGAGAAAATTACTCCCACGAGATTTTTACTCCGAAGTAAACATTTCGAACGAAAAAGTTACTCCCTTTACGAAAAAAAGCACTCCCCCAATTCACGAGAAAATTACTCCCTAAGACAGGTGAGTTCCGAGTAAACATTTCGTACAAAAATGTTACTCCCCTGACGAATAAATAACGAATAAATTACTTCACCCAAACACAAGCAATTTAACTTCCCATGCCAGGTGTACGAAATTTTTACTCCCTTGTCCCCTGTTAGTCTTGGTGGTGGAAGGGGTGGAAGGAGGGTAGCGCGACATTCGTGTGCGCGAGATCACTTATTGGCATTATCCCTTCGCCCGCATCCCATTTTTGCGAACGAGATTTTTACTGGAAGTAAAAAAAAATGGGGAGTAAAAATTTCGTGGAGGGAGTAATTTTGTCGTGCCTTGGGGAGTTCTTTTCTCGTACGAAAAGTGTACTCGGAGTAAGAATTTCGTACGAAATATTTACTCCGGAGTAAATTTTTCGTGGAGTAAAAATTTTGTGTTACACCGGTTACTCGCGCGCACGCGCGCGCGTGTGTGTGTGTGTGTGTGTGTGTGTGTGTGTGTCTTGGCACACAGCAAAATTGTGCAGAACCGTAAACCGGTTGCCTCTTTCACTGCACGTCACCGTGTGTGTCCGCACAGCAACGCTTATCATGCAGAACCGTACACAGATTTCGCGCCGCGCTTGTGTGTTGTGTGTGTGTGTGTGTGTGTGTGTGTGTGTGTGTGTGTGTGTGTGTGTGTGTGTGTGTGTGAACGGGACGAGGGGAGAGGGGGGGGGGCGGGTAAGCGCATAGCACTGATTTCTGCGCAAAAGGCGTGCCGCCGAAAAATATAAAACGTAATGTCACGGTATCGAATGAACACTGGATTTCACTTCTTAGTTGAGCCATGTGACGTCAGGGGCCGACACAACTGGGGGAGGTTTCCAACTTTTGTCAGGGACAATTCGATGATGCGAAGCGTTTAGTTGAGTGCGCGAAGCGTTCGACCCCGCCCCCCCCCCCCCTCCCCACGGGGGCGGATTAGGGGGGCGGTTACAGGGGTTCCGGACCCCCCCCCCCCCCGGCTGTCCAATAAAAATAAAGATTTAATACTAACTTTAAAAGAAATAATGAGTGGATGCTGACACCAGTTGATCATGTTTAAAATCAAGGATAAGCCAGAAATTGTTCATAAAATAGCTAAAACTCTTCAGCTTCAGGGGGGCTTCGCCCTCCAGACAAGGGGTTTACCCCCGGTGGACCCCACGAGGTTGTAACCCCCCCCCCCCCCCCCCCCTCTGGCTCAACTGCTCTGCCCCCCCCCCCCCCCCCCCCCCCCCCCCCCCGGAACATTTATGACTAGCGCGGTCTCGGGGGACCACTGACTGTCTCGATCTGTGTAAAATGTCATATTTTGGTCAAATATACAACGTATCTGAACTTTAGACCAACTTCCTGTGCAAAAATAAGTTCGCGTAATATTGCGTCAATTCGGGAATTCCCGGACTGTCTCCCTTCTTTCATCGGACCATTCACTACAAATAATCATTGTGCACATCGTTGTCGTTTGTTGTGTGCTCCCTGCTCCCAGCCCTACCATCTTTCAGTCAGTGTGTGTGTGTGTGTGTGTGTGTGTGTGTGTGTGTGTGTGTGTGTGTGTCACGGTGTGTGTGTGTGTGTGTGTGTGTGTGTGTGTTTTAACAAGGCCGGGATACGTCTGTTTTACCGGCCCCGCTTCGACAGAAGGAAGTTGTTGGTAGCTCTGCCGAACACATAATTATACTACTGTTAACATGATATACGTATCAAACTGCAGGGGTCCTGATTTGGCCTATATGGTCCGCTGGACCCAAAAAGCAACAACAATCAAATCAAATCAAACTGCACTGTACTGTCGACTATTTCGCCACTTACCTTTAACGGCGAGAACACTGAAATACTTCCTCTACCTGGTACTGCATGGGTCAACTTCTCGTTTCTGAAACGTCCATTCAGCCACGAAGTGTTGATCAGGGGACGTCACTCCGCCAGAACAGTTACAGTCGCATAAAGAACCAGAGTTAGGTCCCTTCCATAGCAGAGAGTGATCTTCTTCTTCTTCTTCTTCTTCTTGCCGCTACACGTGGAGTGTGGCAGAGAGTGATGATCCGAGAGACTAGAGATAATACATGCGCAATATGCGCGCGCTTGTGGAGGGTGACAATTAAAATTTGAACAATTGTTAATGTTTTGGTAATGGTAATCTCAATGTTTTTGAGGGAAGTTTCGAAAGTCTGCATTCATAATTGTAAGCAGATTGTAGAGATGTTAGTATGCAAAATGTTATTGGCATGCGTGTTTGTGTGTGAGTGCGTGTGTGTTTGTGTGTGTGTGTGTGTTTGTGTGTGCGTGTGTGTATGTGTGTGTTTGTGTTCGTGTGTGTGTGTGTGTGTGTGTGTGTGTGTGTGTGTGTGCGGCGTGTGTGTGTGTGTGTGTGTGTTTGTGTGTGTGTGTGTGTGTAATTATGAATTTGTCTGCAAGTTTGTAACACGCAAATGATGTCAGTTTTGTTTGTTTTGACTTTTAACTTTCTTTGTGATCTTCGTTCTTCCTGTCGTACACCGCCTCTCCATCAAACAGTGTTTCTCACGTCCTTTATTTCACTCGAGACTCACAGGGCTTTGACGCTAACTAGCCTTTATCCTACATACGTGAGAGAGACACCCGTGAGATAATACGGAGATTTAATAAACGAAACGTCGGGACGTTTCGTTTTGAAGTCGTGGTAAACGTCATCATTTCGGGAGTCTCTCGCTGGAAAGGTGAAGGTCAACTGAAACGGAACGTGGAACGTCAAAACGCAGTCACGTTTTCCACCCCCAAAAAACGAACAATATTTCGTCAACTTTTGTGAGTATTTTTGCACACTAACAGTTTTATTTGTTGGCCATTTTATGCATTGCTAGATTCATCAACCCTTTCACAGTCTTTCAGCGCTGAGAATGTGTTCATTGGAGGTAGACAACTGTTGTGAACTGAAATATTTTGAAGGGTGCTGATCCTGGTACATTTATCCAACTTCATGGTGAAGAAAGCAAATGGCGAAGCAGAAGTAGGTCATCGCATCGAATTTTTATTCTGGCTTCGTATGTGATTTTGTATAAACAAAGTCTGTGTGATTTATTTGGACTGAAAATAATCAAAGTATGCCCGATTCTGGACCACCTCCTAGGTTTGTTTTTCCCCATTCTGATCGAGGACAGACGTGATAATTTCACTTGAAGATTTATCGCCCTTCCTTCATTCCGAAACGAAACGTGAATACATCTAAATCTTGTCTGTGGCCTATGCCGTCTCGTTTCACGTTCCGTTTCGCGGGGTGACTCATTCACCAAACGAAACGAGCTGCAAAACGAAACGTGCTGTCTCTTAAATCTCCCTATTAATCGTTCCAATCACGCGTGTGTATATCATGTAAATGAGGTCATGTCAAGCAAGTCTGGCAGGGACCTGTTTTTCCACTGCTTATGATGCCAAAGTCACCGAGACAAACGTCATTATAGAAACACAAATTGCGCTCGCTAATTACCCTCGATGAATCTTTAGAATTAACACGTCACGCCACACTTTCAGAGTGACGTTTATTTGCTTTGACGTAATAGATTGCACGAGGCTTTAGAAGAGATCCAGGTTCCAAAACAAGCGTCTTCAATCATTTAGCTGCCTCGAATGCAGGACGTTTTAAGTAAAATACGTAGAGGTTACATGCCGAGTCTCAGTGATTATTAAAAATAATGGTCGAAGTTAGCGGATCATGAAAAATGCGAGCTTCAGCGAGCTTTTTCATGACCGCGAACTGAGACCATTATTTTTAATAATCACTGAGACGAGGTGTGTAACCTCTTTATTCCCCCTTTCTTCAGTTATTCAAAGAAAACAGGAGTTTTTGTGCGAAAGTTTGATCGAATCCGAATCACTCAACCAGTCAACCTGCGCAGGCGATCGATTAATGCGCGGTTGTATAGTTCCGTGCAAATCATTCCATTCTGTTAACACTTCTTGTCAGTTTCCCTGTTTTAGACTAAAATCAAGTACACAGATAAGCTGTTATTCTGCTGTGGCGGTAAAGGCAGATATTGTGTGTTCTGTTTATGTTTTAGTATCGCTAAAGATAATGTTCTTTCGTCAAATGGGACTAGCAGACGAACTTTTGCACCCGTGTTCCAACGTTAATTACTGTATGAAGTTCAGTTTTTTGGGGAAAGTAGTGTATGAAACCGCTTTATGTTGTTTAAATTGATGAGATGTGTGCATTTGGTTGCGTGTGATCTGTTTATAAAATGAAATATTGTTGAAAACTGACCGTCGGATTGCAGTCAGTGTTGTCGAAGAAACTGCGTTAAAAGAAGGGGAACTACTCTTGTCGGCAAGAGTATGAGTTACTTGCCTTGGGAATTTGCTTGTGATGAACGGTGTGTGCACAGCAGATCTATATTCAGAAAACAACCGAACTCATGGATTTTATATGGAGATTCATGTGTTCAGGCCTGTAGTTGTTAATTTAAATGCGGTATGTTTGTATTGTTTGCTCCAGAGATGTATATTTCGTACGTATAGAGCGTTTTGAACTTTTCAGTCGCAAAAGTAGTACCAAAACAGAACAGCTTCTCAACCCATTGCACTATCGAGGATTCAGGCTGTTGCTGGCTCGTTATTTGTTTGGTTGCTGGGTCATTATCGAAAAATAACTAGCTCTACAAGTTTACAGAGGTAAAGAAGCAGAGGGGGGAATAAACGTAAGCACAGTATGTAGGATAAACAGAATACTACATGGCTTGCTGTATCGTACAAGATTTACACTCGTTGGTTTTTCAAATAGTGAACAGCTCGCTTTCGCTCGCAGTTCAATATTTAAAAACCAACTCGTGTAAATCTGGTACGACACAGCAAGCCATGTAGTATTCTCTATGTATCAATTGTTTGTCTTACATACTTCTATAGCTCTTGTCGTCCCTCTTCATACAACCTGAAGCCCCCCCCCCCCCCCCCACCCGTCCCTCATAATTCCCTTTTTAACCCTGAAATCAGCTGACGAGATCAAGTGCAACACTGCACAAAGGTTAAACGCCAATGAAAACTATAGCCTACGTAGAAGTCGGATACACTAAGCCAGTGGCAAAAATGCAAAAGTGAAAGATAGTGTTTCCAGTGTTAAATTATTTCTCCCCCCTTCAGGCCAAGCGCAAGGTTTTTGATGCAAAGCGGCCGTACGGAGGTTGTCAATAGTACAGAAAATGTACACACTAGAGTCATGGCTGTTCTTCGGTTTTCATGGTTTCGTGTTGGTTTGGCGTTCTGTGCCGTGTTCTTACCAAGTTTTTTTTATTGCTCTTTGTTGAAGAACTTCACGTCGAGGAAAGCGATAAGTTTATTGCTCAAGGCCAGGCAGTCACGGGTGTCAAAAAATGGGTTCACTTGCAAAAGGACACGCTCAGACCAAAAGACGTCATTGGTCCTGGTCAAGGTGACGTAATGCATCACAATGAGGCTGACGTCACGGATCCGGAACAGCCCTATGACGACATGCTTTTGAAAGACGAGGAGCTTATTCACTCTGTAGATGACACAGTTCTCGGAATAGCACCGCCAAGAATACTTCAAAAAGTCCCCGACGAAAGCATCATCGATGACGACATTCCACCAGTTTACGTCATCACGCCTACTTACGCACGTCTGACGCAACAGGCGGAGCTGACCCGACTGTGCTACACACTGATGCAGGTGCACTGGGTTGTGGTGGAGGACAGTCAGTACAAAACGCCGCTCGTAAGTGATATACTCCGCCACTGTCAAGCTCCGATTTTGACCTTGACCCACCTTGCGATCTTGACCCCTGCATCGGCAAGGGCGGATCAATTCACTTTGGATGGGGGGGGGGGGGTTACAAAATGACTGCGAAGATACAAGTTGACGGCGCCGAAGGCGCCTAAGCCTCTAGGGGAGTCCGGGGGCATGCCCCCCCCCGGAATTTTTTTTATCCAAAGAAGCAAAATAGTGCTATCTGGTGCATCCTGAGCCAATAAATTACTGTACCTCTTTTTTGGGGGGTGGGGGGGTGGGGGGGGTTACGTAACCCGTGTAACCCCACCCCCCCCCCCACCCCCCAGATCCGCCCTTGATCGGGTCAACACCGCGGAGTGACGCAAAGAAACGTTGCCATTGACTGGATTCGACACAACGCGCCATCGGGGACCCACGCGGGCGGCTTGTACTTCGCTGATGACGACAACACGTATGACGTCTGAGTGTTGGAAGCCCGTTCGCCGGACTGTGCGCGTGTCTGTGTGGCTTGTGTGGCTAGCAGGTGGCTCCCTCTACGAAGGTCCTGTTTGTTCTTCTGGGAAGGTCAGTAGGCCTACTATTGTCTATTTAATCACACCAATACAGCTGATTTCACTGTTTCTGTTTTCAGAACAAGATGACAATGAAAAATGTACTAACCAGTAACCCGAACAATAAAAACACGAATAAGGTTCATAGACTTTGTTATTTGTAAGTATAACTTTATTGGCTGTGTCGGTTCTCCTTTATTGGCTCACTTAAGTGTAGCCTATGCGATCATAACTTTGTCTGTCTGTGCGTGCGTATGTGCGTATGTGCGTGCGTGCGTGCGTGCGTGTGTATGTCTGTGGTAGAAACTCTAACATTTGAAGACGTCACATTACATTGACGTCACATTATGACGTAAGAGGGTTAGACGTCACGCGAAGGAAGTACTGAAAGTCTCGGTCATTATTATTTTGAGCGGGCCGAGACTAGTTGACAGTCGTGTCCCTGTTAGTAGGCTACATGCAGACAGACAGATCTAGATCTAGTGTCTCGCTTTCTTGCACAGTGTCACCTATGCTCTTTCTGTGTGTGTGTGTGTGTGTGTGTGTGTGTGTGTGTGTGTGTGTGTGTGTGTGTATGTGTATGTGTGACGGAGTGATTGAGTTTGTGTTACTGTTTGTCGATTTCTTACGTGAGCCTTGATGGCTTCGCCTCTTGTTTTTATTGTTAGTATATTAGCTGACGAAGACATACGTCGAAGCCGGTCCTTATTCGTGTTTCTATTGTTCGTGTTTCTCGTGAGTACATTTTTATTGTTATCTTGTTCTTGTTCTTCTCCCCTGCAGTCTCTATTCTGTGTCTGTTTTGTTGTTGATCATTCGCTGCAAACGATTCGTACATTTACATTGGTGTCACGGGCAAAATCTATGTATCCAACAACATTCCGACTGCAAAAACATCTCCACAACAACGAACAACGATAGATAACAGCCAGGCTGTGCATGTTTAACAGGTGTTTGAATGGAAGAATGCTCTGTTCCCCTTATAAACACCTTGACAATCTATGTGGTGAGGTACACGGTTCATTACGCGGGGAGAATCTTTAATCAATCGACACATTGTTTCTGGTGTTTGGCTGGCAGGGGGCGTTGTCAGTATATATGACTCGTTTGTCTGTTGTCTCAAAATTAATCAATCATGACGTTGTTTCAGGTGATTGCCTGGAAGGGGGGGGGGGGGGGGAGGCTACGAGGGATGGCCTGTTTGTCTGTCAACTCAGTCAGTAATTACCAATCAACACGTTGTTTCAGGAGATTGGCTGGCAGGGGGCGTGGCCAGGAGAGATTGCCTTTCTGTCTGTCAACTAAGAACTAACCAATCAACACGTTATTTCAGCATCCTGACCTCAGGTCAAAATGAGTTCGGCTCATTCTCTCCCTCACAGGATGCCTTGAGTTTCCTTGTCTGGCAAGGAAACCGATTTTTTTAAAAAAAATTTGTTTAACATATTTAGAGCTTTTTGTAATGTGTTATGGATGTAAGCAGATTCGCGATCGTCGATAATAATTTTTCATGGTGTTTTGTAATTTTTAAATTACAGAGGAATTTTTATTTTAGACAGTTTCAAGCGAGCTATTTTTCGCGGATGTATTTACTGTGCAAACAACTCTAAATATGGCATAAGTGTCACGTGATAATCAACCGTTTGGTTTCGTCGCTCGCTGGATCAGACGATTTTTTTGACAGTGATGCAACCATATATTACAGGGTCGTTGCACAGCTCCTAAAAGTGGTCCGGCCATAAAAAAAATAAAAAGGTACGGTCCCTGGCCATTATGTTCTCCTCAACTATTAGTGACAATTTCTCGCTTAACGCTGTCATTGTGCGATCTAAGTCACGACCCCTCCTTCCTCCTAACACAGCGCTGAAGCTTAGGCCTAAAAAAAAAAAAATAGGTGTGGTTACGGTAACCCGACCTACCCTATTTTTAGGGGCCGATCCTATAACTTTTTATTACATTTGTCCAAAAAAAAAAAAAAAAAAAAAAAAAAGAAACGAGTGCAAAAAACGCAATGAAAGCGAAAGCGCCCGAGTCGCACACTTATTTCCCTGTCAAGTAGGTTTAATTTGTACACATTAGAAAAAAAAGTAAAAAAAAAAAAAAAAGTGATTGCCTACCTACCTACCCTATTTTTTGGGGCTATGTTACCGTAACCACACCTATTTTTTTTTTTTTTGCCTTATGAAGACGATTTTTTTTTTTTAACAAAAAACTGGTCCGGCCATGGCCGGAGTGGCCGGTAGGGCTGCTATGGCAGCAGTCCCAAAATTTCGACTTGTTTTGACCTTAGAACGATGTCTTTATCATAACTGTGAAGAACAGAACGGAGATCACTGTCGAAGTCGGCCAATCTGCAATCATTTTCGTCTAGCGAACAGGCTGCTCGTGAACAACATATAGGAGATCACTCTGTATTCTGGTTTTGATAGATTCGCGTAGGACTGTCGCGTCCGGTCAGAGAGACAACTGGCGATAGCCGTGGAGCGAGGATTATCAGAATGGTTGTTTCAGGTGATTGATGACTGGCAGGGGGCGTGGCCAGGAGAGATTGCCTTTCTGTCTGTCAACTTAGAACTAACCAATCAACAGGTTGTTTCAGGTGATTGGCTGGCAGGGGGCGTGGCGGGGAAAGAGACTGTTCCCTCTGGACATGGCCGGATTCTCGGAGGGCGTGGACTTTCTCCTCCAACATCCCACGGCGTATTTCTCGGACACAGTGAAGCCAGGCTACCTGGAGGACGACTTTCTGCGTTCCGGCTTTGGACTGACCATCGCTCAGTTGACCCCAGGGACTGACCCCGACTGTAACGAGGTCCTGGTCTGACACACCCAGACCGGTATCCCCAAGGTCTATTTGCCCAGGAGGTTTGCCTTGAAGTCCTCGGGAAATCTTGGGACGCCAAATGTAACTGGAACTTGAAGATTGAAAAGATGCATGATCTGATTAGAACAATGATCTGATAAACAAACGAAAGCAACTGCTCTAAATGCAAACGTGTAATAGAGTAGGTGAGAGTTGTTCGGAACCATTCTCCTTGCGCCTGAGAGAATGACAAGCATTGAAATGAACAAGCAACTTTCATCCTCTCTCAAACAGCAGGCGCAGAAGTGTTTCCATAATGACGTTTGTCTCGGTGACTTTGGCATCAAAAGCAGTGGAAAAGCAGGTCCCTGCCAGACTAGTTTGACACGACCTGATTGACATGATATACACACGTGTGGTTTGAACGATATTGTTATCTCATGAGTGGTGTCTCTCACGTATACATGTACGATAAAACATGGTATTTGGTTTCCTTTTGATGGACCGCACACAGCCTTTATAGCCCAAGAACGTGATCACGGAAATTGTTGATTACATTTTGGTGGGAGATGCGAACTGACCAACCGCATTGTTTCGTTTGGCTGGAATCAGTAAAGGTATCTGTATTCATCTGTGGGATAGTAGTGTAAATATTTTTACTCTTTATATTCTTATCTGCGACAAAAAGACAAAACGCTTCTTCAACAGTGCTCATAGCGGAGCAGCATCTTTAAAAAATCAGTCAAGATTCAACGAGGGCTTAGGTGGCCTTTGTCTTCCTTACAAGTGTGTATATGTGTGTGCGTGCGTGCGTGCGTGCGTGCGTATGTGTGTGCGCGCGCGTGTATATGTGTACGTGCGTATGCAGTGTAGTGTTTGTGTGTGTGTGCCGAGTTTTATTTGGCTTGAGATATTCGAAATTCTCCAAGATCAGTTTGCTTTATGAATAAAATGTTGATTACAATTCTGCACAGCAACGTTGCGTTATTCAGTCAATTCATGTCTCAAGTCTTGTTTTCTGTCACGGCTGTTTGTTGCCCGGCTTTATTTCTGATTTTGTGGAACACACACACACTTTCACGCACACACACACACACACACACACACTTGCACGCACACACACACTTGCACGCACACACACACACACACACACTTGCACGCACGCACACACACACACACGCTTGCACGCACACACACACACACACGTACACATCCAAAAACAAAGAGACTGCCAATTACAACGTAAATTACAATTGCAACGTGAATGTAACGTATTTTTGTCAATAATATACACGTACAGACAGTCACACACACACACACACACACACACACACACACACACACACACACACACTCACTCTCTCTCTCTCTCTATCTCTCTTTCACCAATTCAAAGCAGACGAGGGAGTAACTTGTACAATAATTTTATTGCCTTCCTTTATCAGTCATTCCATCGTTCACTCACACGTTGCAATCACTCCTGTGTATTCAACATTTACAACACACACAGTTTCTGTCAGGACTGAATCAAGACGACAGGCCATACAAACTATGCGTCCAAAGCATCATAATCTTCATCACAAAATACACAACAGCTAACAGAACAGACAGAATGTCAAATCATAACAGTGTCTACATCAGGAGCTATTGGGGGGAGGGGGAGAGAGAGAGAGAGAGAGAGAGAGAGAGAGAGAGAGAGAGAGAGAGAGAGAGAGAGAGAGAGAGAGAGAGAGAGAGAACATCTGATCTTTAACATGCTTATTAAAGGCAGAATGGGTTGTCCAAAACACTAATGCATTATGCTGCATACCATTTTTTTTTAAAGAACAAAGTATAAGAAATTGAAATAAAAAATACTGAGTTTTGTAATACACTTTAGAATGCAATTGTCTATAAAACTACTGTCTATATAAAACCGTACACACTAAAGTTGTCTCAGTTAAAACCACGCAGAAGGTGCTGTTAGCATTCTATACATTTTGTCTTACTCATTGGCTCATCTTATATCCCCCCCCCACCCCCTCACGTTTCTGTAACTTCCACTTCACAGTAGCTGTTAAACTGTATCTCTCTCATTCTTATGAACACAACTTTCCATTTTATCAATACGTAGAGTCACTGAAAATCATACCCGAATTAATGTTGGCGATATTAAAAGTGAGAAATCAAAATACAATAAAAACACACAAGCAAGCATCTTCACGCAGTATGTGCAAACCAAAAGCATCTAGTTACAAAATGGCCAAGAGCACATTACATAAAACTGGATCGAAACAAAAGGGTGGGGGAGAGAGAAAAGAGAAGTCGATCTGAAGAAAGAGAGAGAGAGAGAGAGAGAGAGAGAGAGAGAGAGAGAGAGAGAGAAAGAGAGGGGGGGGGGGGGGGTAAGGGGGCAAATAAATTGAAGTCCAAGGGGGTCAAAAAAAGTATCGACTGGAGGAAACACCAGCAGAGGTGAAAGACAGAACACACACACCCCTTGAAAACAAACAAACGAAACACCGAAGACAGAAGAGAATGGACTGAAAACGACAGAACAGAGATAATCGAGACAAACTTCTACAGAAGACGAAATTTTACTTCAGAAGGGGTGGGGGGAATTGATGACCAGATCACAGATAAAGACAAACACAAGAAGTCTGTTTTGAGAAGAAAGGAACAGAGTGGAAAAAGACACAGAGCAGACTGCTTTCAGAAAGACCAGACTGCTGTCAGAAAGACCAGACTGCTTTCAGAAAGACCAGACTGCTGTCAGAAAGACCAGACTGCTGTCAGAAAGACCAGACTGATATCAGAAAGACCAGACTGCTGTCAGAAAGACCAGACTGATATCAGAAAGACCAGACTGCTGTCAGAAAGACCAAACTGTCAGAAAGATCAGACTGTTCTCAGAAAGACCAGACTGCTGTCAGAAAGACCAGACTGATATCAGAAAGACCAGACTGCTGTCAAAAAGACCAGACTGCTCTCAGAAAGACCAGACTGCTGTCAGAAAGACCAGACTGTTCTCAGAAAGACCAGACTGCTGTCAGAAAGATCAGACTGCTGTCAGAAACACCAGACTGCTGTCAGAAACACCAGACTGTTCTCAGAAAGACCAGACTGCTGTCAGAAAGACCAGACTACAGTCAAAAAGACTAGACTACTCAAGAACAAAGAGGCAGAGGAAAGGCTTGCAGAAAGTGATAACATTCTTCAAAGAAAGCAAGATGATGCTAGAAACTACAGACAAAGGCAGACAGCATGACAAAGGCAGACAGCATGACAAAGGCAGACAGCATGACAAACGCAACGCATCCAGTAAGACAGAACTAAAACACGGTCATCCAACGTCCCTTCTTGAAGGCAGCGTGTCACAGAATCATGAAACGCACAAAATTAACATGAAATCAACCACACAAAAAATAAAACGACATATCTATTTATAATCATTTTCTAATCATCAACATCATCATCATCATCATCAAAATCATCAAAAAGTACAGACAGCAGGTCAGGGTCGCCAACAATCTATCAACACATCTCTCAAGTATGTACACAATAGTCTAGACCAAAAAATCACTACGAAAAGCGACGCCATCTATAGAACTCTATATATACAAACACAATGGACAGTAAAATTCTGCTGATAAAAAAAACAAGTTTAAAAAAAATAAGATGACGATCACAAGTGACAGAAGCGTTCAGACACAAACTGTCTGCTTAATGAATTGTGGCACAGAGTACAATTTCATTTTCAGAAATATCAAGCATCAAAGAAAAAGAAAAAGAACAAAAAAAATCAGAGATGAATTGCTGAAAATGTCACCATTCACAAGTCTACACACCACCGGTTCAAAGTGTAAGTAACAGAGAAATCAAATCGGAGCAAACACTGTACATGATCTACCGGTATAGCAATCGTAACGCCAATACCGGTATGGGAACAACGCCAATACCGGTACGGTAATAACACCAATACCAGTATGGGTATAACGCCAAAACCGGTACGGGAATAACACCATTACCGGTATGGGAACAACACCACTACTGGTATGAGAATATCAACGTCACTAACGGAACAGTGTGAAGCAGCAATACCGGTACAGACACCAGTAGGCTCTCTCCAGTTTTGACCGGTCAACCAAATCCGGAATTTTCACACTGCTCTTAGGCAACATTATGATCCATCTTCAGCATGCCACACACTTTTAAAAAAAAATCCTTCAAAAGTTAGGACTCAACATTCTTTCTTTCTTTCTTTATTTGGTGTTTAACGTCGTTTTCAACCACGAAGGTTATATCGCGACAGGGAAAGGGGGAGATGGGATAGAGCCACTTGTCAATTGTTTCTTGTTCACAAAAGCACTAATCAAAAATTTGCTCCAGGGGCTTGCAACGTAGTACAATATATGACCTTACTGGGAGAATGCAAGTTTCCAGTACAAAGGACTTAACATTTCTTACATACTGCTTGACTAAAATCTTTACAAAAATTGACTATATTCTATACAAGAAACACTTAACAAGGGTAAAAGGAGAAACAGAATCCGTTAGTCGCCTCTTACGACATGCTGGGGAGCATCGGGTAAATTCTTCCCCCTAACCCGCCGGGGGTGACTCAACATTAAAAACCAATCATGTTGCTAACAACAAACAGTATCCTAAAGCAGAAACAATCAATTAAAACTGTATCACAAATACATGACACCCCCACTTTGTGAAAAACAAGAGAGAGAGAGAGAGAGGGAGAGAGAGGGAGAGAGAGAGAGAGAGAGAGAGAGAGAGAGAGAGAGAGAGAGAGAGAGAGAGAGAGAGAGAGAGACCGAGAGAGCACAATCTCACACAATACTAACAGCTTTCAAAAGTCGGCAGATTTTGCCTTCACATGTTTGAAGGGCGGGCGTATAGTAGCTAATGAGTAAAATTGAAAACAATACTGCAATGCTTATCAATTTGATTTTTATTCTGAACAACAGAACTGCTATGTTTAAGCCACTGCCCATGAATCATACAGTGAAACCTCTCTTCAACACCTCAAACATTTGACAAAATGAGTTCTTATTAAGATGGGAGTCGTATAATCAGAGACTTCTAAAAGAATAAAAATAAATCTTGGGAACCATGTCTTCAGACAGAGGGGATCCTAAATGTACTGTCTTCAAACGCAGTTTTCACTGGATAATAAAACAAATAGCCGAAACCTAAAGAATGCGATGGTTTTAATCTGATCTGAAAGTAAGTTGCGTTTCGATGTTCAACATGCCGAGACATAATTATCATGTATTGAAAAGCACTTTGTGTGAATTGCTGTCTTCAGTCAAATTGAGGCACTGTCAAAAATTAATTTCACCTGAGATCATTGAAGTCAAATTTCACTTTTTTCAAAACAGCAGGTAACCAACCTACACGAACACATCATCAGTGTGATTTCAAACACAATGGGAAGAAAGAAGGAAAGCCATTTAAAGGCCCACTCCGCCTCATTAACACAGTCTGCTTCACCGTCTCAGACCTGGCTATGCTTTAACATGGGATAATACCATCCCTCCACTTGGCCATCTATCAAAAATGAACAGCCTGCGTGCTCTCCGTTTAAAGTGGTCCGTCGCGATATAACCTTCGTGGTTGAAAACAACGTTAACCCCTTCCCTGCCCTGCCACGAACGGCGTTCGAGGTGTTTTTTGGCATCCTGTCTGCCCCGCCACGAACGTCGTTCGAGGTGTACGCATCAGAGTCCTGTATCCACCCAAGAAGGGGGGTAACTGCAAAAACTGTTGGCAGAGCAGTTAGACATCTTGAACCAACGGTTCCTTCCCTTTGACCGTTATGAATAGCAAATATTGATGTTTGGGAGAATTTTGAAACTTCGGGAGTTATCTGTGTTAAGTCGTCAACAAAGATGTCGGATGGTGGACGGCGTGGGGGTACCACGAGGTCTGTTTTCAAGCGCTATTCAGCACTTGAAGTGCTTCAAGAGTGCCTAAATGACCAAGACAGTGATGATGAAGACCTTAGAGATGGAAGTGACAGCGAATCAGACGAGGAAGAAACTGATTTCAACCAGCACCACCCTCTTTTGTCCGAGGTAGGCATTGATGATGACAATGATATCAGCTACGAACCAAGTGTATCTGCCACTGACAGTGATCAGTCGGAGACTGATGGCAGTGATGCCGAAGCAGAACCAATGCCTGGCCCATCAACTTCATGTCCTGTGGTCAGAGGTCGCGGCAGGGGTCGAGGAAGCAGTGTGGGAAGAGGACAACGAGGGAGAGGTAATGCGAGGGGGCGTGGCCGCGGCCGTGCCCGACAAATTCCAAGACAACGTCAGGAAGATAAGATAAGAAATTGGACAGATGCTGATGCAACTGCGCCAAACCAAGACATCCAATTTCAAGGCAATCCAGGCATGCAGTGCAATGTTGACAATTTTGAACCAGTAGACTGGATGCAGCTGTTTTTTGATGACGACCTCATCAACCACCTTGTCTTCCAAACAAACCTTTATGCTGACCAGTACCTTGAGAGCAGCCTTGTGCTTTCCTCAGTGTTTTGTGGATTATCACACAAAATTCATATACTGGAAGTAGTGTGTGGACTTTGCCTGCTCTGTGGATTGTGACTTTGTTGCTTCTGAGTCTCAGCTGTGGAGTATGACGTGCGATTCCGGACTTACCTTACCATGAACAGCTAACCCTTATAACTTTGGATGCTTATAGCAGTGAAGTTGATTACCAAGAAGTTTTGTGAGTACCTGATGTTTTTCCCTTTGTTACACCAGTTTTTTGTTGTGTTTTGTCATGCATTTTTGTGATCAAGTGTGTTGTTATGTTCCGAAAATGCTTGATCACGGGGAAAAAAAAAAGAATAAATAATTACTTAAAAATTTCTGTCCTGCCAAATGAAACTAATTTCACTTGTAATTGGGGCCAGGGATGTTAGAAAAAAACATGCCAAATATCTAAGAGATATCTCTTCAAATGCCTGAATTATTCACGTTTTAGTGAACACACCCTCAAAAGTCAAATTTTGCTCCGGCACACAGGAATACAAATGCGCTTTTTCACGCTGGCAGGGAAGGGGTTAAACACCAAATAAAGAAAAGAAAAAGTTTAAAGTGGTATTTTTTAAAGAATTAACTTCGTAAAAGGCACTGTTGCCTTTTTCGGAAATCAATCAATTCATCAAAAATGTCTTACACATCGCAGCAAGCAGTCAGGGTGATGATTTATGGTATGTGATCAAGTGAACGGATGGTCTGATATCCCATGTTGAAGCATAGCCAGATCTTAGACGATGAAGCAAACAGTTTTTATGAGGCGGAGTGGGCCTTTATAGATGAAATACCTTTTTAAAACACAAAAATACTACTCAACTTGGAGACCTGCAGGTGAAATACCATATTGGTAACACACGAATTAATGCCATTCATTTTAAAGACCTACAGGATAGGGGGAAAATGTCGCAGCAGCACATGCAAATATAGTTTATATGCAAAAAAGAGGGTGGGTGGTGGTGGTGGTGACGGTGGTGGAGGGGGGACTACTTAGGGATGAAATGACGAAATGACAAGCGTCATGATGCAGGGAAGCAAGTGAATCTGTCATCACAACTCTTTTATACTGAGACAACTGTTTCTGAATCTGGAGAGAGAGAGAGAGACAGAGAGAAAGACAGAGAGAGACAGACAGCCAAACAGAGAACTTACTACTGCGTCCCAGCCACCAAGTACCTAACCACCCCACTAGCTGTTCGTTCCACTCTTTCAAAAACAAAACTTTTGCCAAAATATTTGAAAAAAAAGCATAAGCCCTTCGAAAGTATCACTTGGACAAGCATGAAAAGTATGGATTAAAGAAAAACAGAGGGAAGGGGGGGAGAGAGAAAGGGGGATAGGCATAAAAGACAAAGAAATTGGGTCATAGCAGTTAACAAAATAAAAACATACAGCTTTTTGTCCTTATACTCCGATCCATGTTCTTTTTGATTAAAAAAAATGTTTTAAAAATGGAACAAACGTGCAACAAGAAAACAGTGTTTTACACCAGAGCAGACGTAAAAAGTAAATGCAAGCACAAGGAATCAGGGTGCCAGTCTATCACAACTAACCGTATTATGGGAATATGGACCAAAACATTTTATGAATATGTACAACCAGCACTATTTACAAATATTTTGAATCTCAGCTAGCCATTATTGCCAAGCATCCAGAATCATGGGAACAATAGTACGCTACAAATGTGTTTATTGTCAGAGAAGAAGAAACACCTATTGAGAGAAAATGTACACACATGTATTGTATTCTTGTCTTCATCCAATCAAGTTCTTGGGATTCTTTCGAACGCTTCTATTTCATCCAGAAGCCGGACTAAACAAAATGTAATCTTGTTTAGTAAACAATCACTCGCGTCCGTTGTGAACCCAGAGAGAGAAGGAAGTAACAAAACCCCAAACTGTGATCGTACTACATGTATTATAATCTCAAATACTGTCACAGACACAGCCTACACACACTCACTCTCTCTCTATCTTTCTCTCCGGGAAATTTTATCGCATGTGCCAAATTTGTAAAACCACCCTTAAGAAATGTGGCAGCTGCTCCTTCGAGAAATGTGATCTTTGTATGTAAAAGAACAGTTAAAAAAATGTATAAAAGTGTTAAAAAGAAAACTTACTGACATTACCTTTTCATGCAGACAATACGAATTCTTTCTACGTTGACAGTGAGCAGGTGGTTTCACCACTGAGTATACTTCTGATCTGTTCTATTTTGAACATGTGTACATTAATTCCCAATTGACTCATTCAATCAACAGGGCTAACACACACACCAAGTGAACAACCTGAAAGGGTCCACGGCGGCGCCTCCCAGAAGCTGAGCGGTTTTTTTATTAGCTTGTAGGGACAAAGAACAAAGTTTTACTTTTAAGAAACCCATATTCCGGTTTTAAACGTTTTCAAAAACCGGATTTCCGGCAAGAACCGGAAAGGTGTTCGCCCTGAATCCACCATCGAAGATCTGCTGAGGTTGTTTACGCCGTATTGAGAACATTCTTCTGTAATGTTGACCTTTAGCGTTGTAAATTCATAGCTCACAATCCAGTGGCATTATTGACTTAGTTTTGATGCAGTCATTTATGTCAATTCATCTAAAAATTCTTACACATCGCAGCAAGCAGTCAGAATTCAAATCAAAGAATAACTCTTGTGAAATTAATTGACGGATTGGGCCCCAAATTTAAGCATTATTAATAATTAGGTCATTATTTTGATCGAGGAAAATGAATGCCATAGTTGTCTCCCTTTGCAGAAATCACATACATGTATAAGATCAACATAGTTGCCTCCCTTCCCTTGTGAGGAAAACTACCAATCTGTGCACTACGAATAATACCGATAGAAAAGTACAAATTTTGCAGTCGGTGCAGACCAGGCGTTTTTTAAGTGGCACTAGAATACGCAAATTCTACACTGTAATACCCCACTGGCGCATTCATAAAGACTAAGAAAGTTTTGCAAAATAAAACCAAAAATGATCAAGATAATAAATAGTTTAACTTTGAAAGTATTCAAGTCTCTGTGTAAAACGACGAAACTAACTGTTTTACTCTCGCACAAACTCAAACCTGACTGGATACAGACTAAGTCATGTACATTTACACTAACATCAGCAAAATTCACACCGTGTTTTCCTTCAAAAGAGTAACACAAATCTACTCAGTTCAAAATATAAGACATTAATCACAGACTCCCAAAGACATTCTACCACGCTGACAAAACATACCGCGCTCCCCGAAACACTCGCACAAACACTCCCATCTTTGCTTCCATTCCAACACAGGGCCGGCTGAATTCTATCCAGCTCAAAGACGCTGTCTCAATTTTTATATCCACCGTCTCTCCAACACAATATTTGCCAAACTTCAAAGGACGCATCACAAAAAAAGGCAACAGGTTTTTCCTCTCTCATTCCATCTTCCAGGCACACGTGCATATCCCAACAAGCGTTCAATCAACGAAGGCATTTTTTTGTTTTTCAGTGACAAACAGAATAGTGACCACAAGCATGACACACACACACACACGCAGACAGGTCACCTGAGCTTTTCACAAAAGACAACAACGGCACATTTAAAAAAAAAAAAAAAAGAAAAGAGCAATCAACATGTCTCCTGGCTTGGCATGGTGCCACGACAACCACCAATCGAATCGCCCTGACGTCACGCCGACTGTTAATTAATAACAAACGTGGTCAGCCGACGCCATTCTGTGAGATCGAAACCGTTACCGCAAGGGCGGCCCACTGCCATTCCTGAATCGGTACATTCTGATTCAGGGTTATTGTCACATACCTTACACATTCCATACCTGAATCGGTACATTGTGATTCAGAGTTATCGTCACATTATACATACCTCACAAATTTCATACCTGAATCGGTACATTCTGATTCAGGCTTAATGCGACACCTCACAAAATTCATACCCGAATCGGTACTTTATGATTCAGGTTTAGCGCGACACACCTCACAAATTCCATACCCGAATCGGTACATTCTGATTCAGGCTTAACGTGACACGAACTCTTCAAATCACTGCAGAGCACAGGAAAAAGGATCAGCTGAAAACGCCAGAATATTTACACACACACACGGCCCTTCTGGTTTTTTCCTTTGTCCATCCTCAAAAAAAGGCAACAGTTTTGTGTAGCTACCCTACACTCTGTACAAATTCTACAAGTCCGTGCAACTCCTATAGTGGGGGGAGGAGGGGGGATGGGGTACACAAGTTTTAACGACAAAACTATGGAGAACAAATTATATTCCTGATGCACTTGCTCCGTAGAGTGCCTGGTTGGGAAAAGCGAGGAAAATTCCATTGCTATGGCAACTGCCGGTGCCAGCGTGGAACATCGCTCCCAACTGCCCTAGTAGAAATTTGTGATCTGAGCAAAATAGACGTTCGCCGCCGCTTGAGTATCATGACTGAAACAAGACACTCTCCACGAGCCAACGCAAAGGGGAGGATTTATTTTCAACAAAGCTCTGACTGTTTTCTTTGCATTGTTCCGTCTGACGAAATCTCCGAAACACCACCAAACACCTGGCGAGAAGTCCTTTGCCTCATTGGGTAGCTAAAGTCTCCGTTTCTGATATTCACCAAAATGTTTCACAAAAGTCCACAACACACACTGTTTTCACCTTGTGAAGTCGTGGGAGTGTTCTCTGAATTAATGGCACACAGAATCCCCAATGCACCAACACCAGAACGCATGCACCTGACCAGAGTGCATGTCAACGGTACGTCTGCACCTATCTAACATCAACATGTTGACGGTACGTCTGCATCTGTCTAACACTGTCACAAACAATCAATCCATACTTTAGTGATCAGTCAATTTAAAAAGTCAACGCAGGGTGTTTCGCGCTTGTATCTTGTTTGGGGCACAGTTTTAAACCGCTACACTGAACAGAACATGTGGAAGTTTCATTTTTCTCCTGCCACCAGCACGAATCATATCCAGTCTTTTCACAGGCACAACATTCTCTAGAAACTGGCTTTTGGGGATACCAGTTCTTCTCTCCCTTTCTGAAGGCCCAAACACGGAAAATAGCACTACGCAAGATATCCCACATGGTGAGAATCTCTATTCATTGACAGGAAAGCATAATCTGATCTTCAACAAAGACAGAGGCTTTGCACGTTCACTGATCCCACCAAAAGGGAGACAACCGTCGCTGGATAAAAGCTGCCATGGAGTTGTCCCTCTTTGCCCAATTATTTCAGTCAAGGGAGTCTGCTCACATCGTCAACACATGTCCCTTGTGAAACGTCTTGCGGGTCAAACGTCTTGCGGGTCAAACGTCTTGCGGGTCAAACGTCTTGTGGGTCAACCCTTTGGTGATGTGTAGAGAATCACAGTCAGAAAAACCAAAAGTAATAAGGGCATACATCTTTCCCTGTCATCTGTTTTTCACAGTTCTCACTGACCTACTTCCGACAGTTTAAGGACTAAACCCTCCTATGCCAGAGGTCTCACATGAGAACACGGGTCTGAGTCAGTGATGGAGGAGTAATTAACCCTCCTATGCTCAAAGAGTTCAATTTCACGTCTGTAATGAGGTTAACCCCTTTCATATGTGGGAGGCCTCCAAGCCTGTCAGGTTCCACACGAACTAAAGGTTCTTTCTCATGTCTGTAATAAGGCTAAGCTCGTCATATAACAGGCCTTCGAGGATTAAACTTTTCATGTCAGAGGCATCCCAAAGGTTAAATCATGTCATATCAAAGGCCCCTCAGAATTAATCTTTTCATGTCAGAGGTCTCGAAATGTCCACCATTTCATATCAGAAGCCTCCCAATGTTTAATCTTTTCATGTCGGAGGCCTCCAAGGCTGCAATAATCCTGATCCCTCGTTGCCAATTTCGGGGTTGGCACTTCCGAGGAAACGAGAACAGTGACAGTGACGAGATCAGAAGGATGACAGGTGTGGTCAGACGACAAAGACGTTGCTAGGCAACAGTCAGAGGTCAGCAGTCGGCTAGGAGCTGCTGCAGCAAGCTGTTCTTGTTGTCCGTGGGCTTAATCTCCACTGCCGTCTGCACAACAATGTGGAAAAGGTCAATGGCTGACAAGACAGGTGTCTGTGTGAGAGAGAGTGTGTGTGTTTGAGAAAGAGAGAGAGAAAGAGAGAGAGAGAGAGAGAGAGAGAGAGAGAGAGAGAGAGAGAGAGAGATTGAGATTGAGAGAGAGAGAGCGTGTGTGTGTGTTTGAGAAAGAGAAAGAGAAACAGAGAGAGAAGATAGAGAGAGAGAGAGAGAGAGAGAGAGAGAGAGAGAGAGAGTGTGTGTGTTTGAGAAAGAGAGAGAGAAAGAGAGTGTGTGTGTTTGAGAAAGAGAGAGAGAGAGAGAGAGAGAGAGAGAGAGAGAGAGAGAGAGAGAGAGAGAGAGAGAGAGAGAGAGAGAGAGTGTGCGTGTGTTTGAGAGTGTGTGTGAGAGAGAGGAAGAGAGAGAGAGAGAGAGAGAGAGAGAGAGAGAGAGAGAGAGAGAGAGAGAGAGAGAAAAAGAGAGAGAGAGAGAGAGAGAGAGTGCATGTGTTTGAGAGAGTGTGTGTGTGAGAGAGAGAGAGAGAGAGAGAGAGAGAGAGAGAGAGAGAGAGAGAGAGAGAGAATGAGAAACAGCGAGATAGAGAGATAAATAGGCAATGGAGAGAGAAAGACAGAATGAAGGGGATGAGGTTTGTGTGTGGGTGTTGGAGGGGGAAGGGGGAGTGGGATAAGAAGGGTGAAGAGCTGCTAAGCACCGTAGGCAAGGAAAAGCGGACGGACAGTCACCCCCAAAAAATAACAACAACCAAACATCAACACACAAGATACACCACTTTGCGCATCACTTTCACGTAACCTACCCGTGGTTCTTTCTGCAGGATGTTGATGGCCTGGGTGGTGGTGGAGGTGGGTGTCTTGCTGGCCGCAGCCGCCTGCTTGGACGCTATTTGCTGCGGCGTCAACAGCTGGTTGCGGAACAGACTGGTGGCCTTGGCCTCCGCCCCGTCCTGCGTCATCTCTGGTGCCACAGACCCTGCCAACACATGCAACACTCAGCTGTCATTCAACATTGCGACCCAATAAGCCCGTCCTGAGTCATCTCTGGTGTCACAGACCCTGCCAACACATGCAACACTCAGCTGTCATTCAACATTGCGACCCAATAAGCCCGTCCCGAGTCATCTCTGGTGTCACAGACCCTGCCAACACATGCAACACTCAGCTGTCATCCAACATTGCGACCCAATAAGCCCGTCCTGAGTCATCTCTGGTGTCACAGACCCTGCCAACACATGCAACACTCAGCTGTCATCCAACATTGCGACCCAATAAGCCTGTCCTGAGTCATCTCTGGTGTCACAGACCCTGCCAACACATGCAACACTCAGCTGTCATCCAACATTGCGACCCAATAAGCCCGTCCTGAGTCATCTCTGGTGTCACAGACCCTGCCAACACATGCAACACTCAGCTGTCATTCAACATTGCGACCCAATAAGCCCGTCCTGCGTCATCTCTGGTGTCACAGACCCTGCCAACACATGCAACACTCAGCTGTCATTCAACATTGCGACCCAATAAGCCCGTCCTGAGTCATCTCTGGTGTCACAGACCCTGCCAACACATGCAACACTCAGCTGTCATCCAACATTGCGACCCAATAAGCCCGTCCTGAGTCATCTCTGGTGTCACAGACCCTGCCAACACATGCAACACTCAGCTGTCATTCAACATTGCGACCCAATAAGCCCGTCCCGAGTCATCTCTGGTGTCACAGACCCTGCCAACACATGCAACACTCAACTGTCATCCAACATTGCGACCCAATAAGCCCGTCCTGCGTCATCTCTGGTGTCACAGACCCTGCCAACACATGCAACACTCAGCTGTCATCCAACATTGCGACCGATTAAGCCCGTACTTACTTGAGCACGAAGTTGACTTCTCAAAGTCGACTTGGCGAAGCTTTGCGAAGTCTTTATACTGAAAACCCGCAGCTACGGCGAAGTACTTTGTACCCTACTTCGCTTAGCAAGTTTTGACATGCAAAGCTACGCTGTAGCTCCGCGACAATTTTTTTTACATAATGTTTTTACAGAAGAGCGCTTTTTGATTCAAGATGGACGTAGAAATCATACTCGAAAGAGCAGTGTGCATTCCCTTTGACTTCACAAAGCTATGCTGAAAGTAGTTCAATTAAGGGAAGAATTCTCGTTCCGAAAGCTTCATGAAGAGAGCTACGTGAAGTCGACTCCGTCCAATTAAGGACAAGCTTTACTCGGGTAAGTCACAATCTAAAGTCTAGAGCTTTAAAGCTGAGGGTGTTGAAATAAAAGGTGTGACCATGGCCTACACCTTCACCGGATCACACTTTGGACTACACAATCATATTATGTTGTTGTTGTATTTTCTTAAGCGCTTTGAGCAGGGTTAAACCCTGGATGCATGCGCTTTATAAATATTATGCATTATTATTATTATTATTAAGAATGGTGAAGGTTAAAGTGTTTAATAAAAAAAAGGTGTGACAGTGTCCCAACGGTCACGGCTGCCTGACTGACCTGGATTACTGGTGGACAGAGCCCTGAACTGGTGGTAGCGAGCCTTGGCATCTTTTCGCGACTGAGCCACGATCTCCTCCTCTTTGATCTCATCGGGTGCCAGCGGTCCGCCGTGGTCTGCCGACATGTCGTTGACTGAAAGCACACATGGATGCCATCAGTGAACACATGGATGCCATCAGTGAACACATGGATGCCATCAGTGAACACACATGGATGCCATCAGTGAACACACATGGATGCCATCAGTGAACACATGGATGCCATCAGTGAACACGTGGATGCCATCAGTGAACACATGGATGCCATCAGTGAACACATGGATGCCATCAGTGAACACATACAATGAATAGAACCTCCCTTGTAGGACACCAACCCCAATTGAACATTTTCTCCATTAAAGCTGAACATCCTTCTCAAGGGCACGAAGGGGGGTCTTAAAAGGTACGTTCTCCTGCATTGGAATTTGTAAAGTGCATGAAGCTGTTATGAGGACTTAGAAAAGCGATTCATTATTATTATCATTATTGTTATTACGACATGTATATCATTACCATTTTTCATGATCAAAGCTGACACTCACTGGTCTCCAGAATGTGTGCGGGCAGTTCGCTGCTACTGTCATAGTCCACAGAGGACGACGACTGCATCGGGCCCTGACTGGACTGCGCTGGCTGCTGCTGTTTCTGCTGTTGTTGTTGTTGTTGTTGCTGTTGCTGTTGTTGCTGCAGATGCTGTTGCTGCAGATGCTGCTGGATTTGTGTCTGTTGAGTCTTCTCAGAGCGCTCTCTGCATATATTGCGCAGTTCTTGCTTGACGTACTGACCCACGCTGGCCTGGCTCCCAGCCGGCACCTCCCCGCCGCCATGCTTTTTGCTGTGGGAGAAAGGAGTGAGGTCAAGAATAAGGATTGAAGATAAGGCCAACAAAACAAAATGTTGGTTTAGGGTAACCCGACCGACCCAAGAAAAATGTTGGTTTAGGGTAACCCGACCGACCCAAGAAAAATGTTGGTTTAGGGTAACCCGACCGACCCAAGAAAAATCGAACCTGGTTACTGATGTGTCCACTTTTGTACAAATAAAAGACAATTCTTCTGACCAACTGACAACTTATTCATTAAAATTTAATACACTGTACTGTAGACCACTTGCCAGCATTCCGTACATTCATACCATCCTGACGAAGGCAGTTTATCTGCCGAAATATTGATAAAAAAAGTACCTGACCTGGTTACTGGTGTGTCTTCTTTTTATTTAACTTATTCATTATTCCAAACAAGTTCAAGTCGGCCAGAAGCTTACCTTTCAGGGAGAGGGCTGTTATTTAACTTATTCATTATTCTGAACAAGTTGAAGTCAGCTGGAAGCTTACCTTTCAGGGAGAGGGCTGTTATTTAACTTATTCATTATTCTCAACAAGTTCAAGTCAGCTAGAAGCTTACCTTTCAGGGAGAGGGCTGTTATTTAACTTATTCATTATTCTGAACAAGTTGAAGTCGGCCAGAAGCTTACCTTTCAGGGAGAGGGCTGTTATTTAACTTATTCATTATTCTGAACAAGTTCAAGTCAGCTAGAAGCTTACCTTTCAGGGAGAGGGCTGTTATTTAACTTATTCATTATTCTGAACAAGTTCAAGTTGGCCAGAAGCTTACCTTTCAGGGAGAGGGCTGTTATTTAACTTATTCATTATTCCAAACAAGTTCAAGTCGGTCAGAAGCTTACCTTTCAGGGAGAGGGCTGTTATTTAACTTATTCATTATTCCAAACAAGTTCAAGTCAGCTAGAAGCTTACCTTTCAGGGAGAGGGCTGTTCATGAAGTCGGGGAAATCAGAGAAGTCGGTAAAGGACTGAGAGGTTGCGGTAGCCACCGGTGGCCCAGGAAAACCCGACTGCGCCCCAGCGGGATTGAAGGGAGAGGGCGTCATGGGGCCCTGACTGAACGGTGGCGACACCTGGTGGCAAGGAGAAGAGAATAACTTGTGCTGTCATTTGGGAGGGTGAGCAGAGAAACAAAATTCTTTTCATGGACACACACACTTGCACACACACACCCACGCTTGCACACACACACACACACACACACACACACACACACTCTCTCTCTCCCCCTTTCTCTCTCTCACGGGCATTGCATGGAAAAGTTTAGCCTGTTCAGAGTGTGACACACCTGTCATGCTGTAATGTCAGTTTGAACGGACACTCTCAATCATGTAACTTTGTGTACATGCACTTTCGGCTTCGGTTTCTGTATTGGAGTGTCCGAATACCATTCCCCGAAGCTTGCATTGGGCATATTGTCTAAGCAATTAAACCATTCTGACTACTTCTTCTCTCTCTCATCCACACACAAACACAAACACACTCTCTCTCTCATTCTCCCTCACATACACACACACACTCTCTCTCTCTCTCTCTCTTCCACACACAAACACACTCTCTCTCTCATTCTCTCTCACACACACACACTCTCTCTCTCTCTCATGCACACACACTCGAACACCAAACACCCACTCACACACTCTCTATGACACACGAAACTGCATGCTAACAAAAACCACAACCTAAAGAACCATAACTCTTACCTGAGACTGCTGCTGCTGCTGTTGTCTGAGGGCGGAGTTAGGGGACATGGCGTGCGGTGACAGGAGCAAGGGGTCCGGTGAACCGGTGAAGGGACTTTGGGACGCTCGTGGTGACCCTCTCCCTGAAATCACAATGATGGGTTTTCACATTATTTGTTAGCCTGAAATGTGTCATTTGTTTTTGTGTGGGGAAGGGAATAGCAGTTAAAGGGATTCAGTGTGTGTGTCAGTGTGTTTGTGTGTGTGTGTGTGTGTGTGTGTTGAAGGGGGGGGGGAAAGGATGAGATAGTTCCTTTGAAACAACTGATAACAAAGTACACACACAAACACACACACACAGACACAAACAACTGATAACAAAGTACACACACACGCATGTGCACGCACACACACACACACACACAGTCGTGTGTACAATGACAAAAACTTCAGAAATATCACACAAAACAAAGAAACGGAAGTTTTAGGAACATTTTCTTCAGATTCAAAAAGAAAACACCACATGTAATATGAAGTATTGACAATGGCAACAAGATGAATGTTTACACAAACTGATCTCAGAGAACACTGAACATCAGAGAACACTGATGAACAACAGGCAGCAGACACAAAGCAATGAAATATTCAGTCACAGCACTGCAGTAAACTATTCACCTTCCTTTCTAATTAGGGAGGATGGGAGGAGGAGCAAAAAGGGGGAGCACCAAACAAAAGCTACCCCCCCCCCTCCCTGTCTTACACACACACACATGTATGCTGAGGGATATAACAACTGATTATAAGTTATTCACAGTAAGCTTTTCATTGTAAGGTGCAGGTGAAGGGATGGGGTAGGGGGGAGAGAGAGAGAGAGAGAGAGAGAGAGAGAGAGAGAGAGAGAGAGAGAAAGAGAGAGAGAGAGAGAGAGGGAGGGGGAGACAGAGTATACAATAGGGAGAGACTGAGATAGAGGATGAGAGAGAGAGGTAGGGGGAGAGAGAGAAGGTAAGAGTGAGAGGGGGGGGGGCAGAGTATATATATATAAGAGAGAGAGAGAGAGAGAGAGAGAGGCTAAGACAGACAGTGAGAAGGGGGGAGGGGGAGACAGAGACAGAGAGAATCGAATGAGTACTCCGTTCAAATGCATGGTCAACTCCAAAAATGAAGGCAATCAAACGCGTAACTCACACACAATCCCCACAGTCAATGGCCAGTTCACATACCTGTACGTAGGTAAGGACAGAGAGCGAGAAGATGACACCAAGCCACCGACAGTCAATGCACACATTCTCTCTGCCACTCTATATCAGGATGACACACACACACACACACACACACACACGCAGAGAGAGAGAGAGAGAGAGAGAGAGAGAGAGAGAGAGAGAGAGAGAGAGAGAGAGAGAGAGAGAGAGAGAGAGAGAGAGAGAGAGAGAGAGAGAGAGATCTGAGAGAGAGCCCACACAATCAAACACTCTCTCTCACACACACCCACAAACACGCACACACAAACACACGCACGCACAGAGAGAGAGAGAGAGAGAGAGAGAGAGAGAGAGAGAGAGAGAGAGAGAGCCCACACGCACACACAATCAAACACTCTCACACATCCACAAACAACCCCCACCCACCCCACCTCTCTCAGTCCACAGGCGGAAGGTATCGTCCACTGGACTACTACTATCACAGAAAGTCTTTCTGTGATAGTAGTAGTCCAGTGGACGATACCTTCCGCCTGTGCTCAGTCCCCGCAAACCCAACATCGCGTCAAACTCACTCTTCAACTTCAACGAGTGACTCTTGAGCTTCAAGTAGGGGTGGTAGTGGCACAGGAAGTAGTGACGGAGCTTGTGGTTACAAATGCCGATGGCCTCAAAAAAGCGCTCGGCATTGGACACGTCGCCCTTCTTTTCCCGACAGTACGGACACTGTCCGGCAGTCTCCGTACCCGCACTTGTCACCACCCCCTGTCTCATGGCGGAAAGGCACACAGGCAGCTGCATTGCAGCTTGGGGCAAGACGAGGTCCGTCATGAATTCAGTGTCAGTGAAAAAAGTTCTTTTTTGCTTTTCACAAATCATCCATGTAGCTTGAGTTACGTTTTTTTTCCCCCACTTTCTTTTTTTCTTTTTCTGTGTGGTTTGGCAATACGGAGTCACAAAATGTCAGTGAAATCAAGTCAGCTTCAGCTGCACTAGAGCTTTCCGCAAGACGAGGTCCGTTGTCAACTTTCACTGAAAGAGGTCCTGGTTTTCTGTGCACAAATCGTACACGCGTCTGGCATCGTTCGACTTTTCTCTCTTTATTTTGTGTCTCTCTCAGGAATGGACCCACAACATGTCAGTGAAAATCGGTCTGCTTTTCTGTCACAAAACGTCCACTCATAGTCTCAGATGGCTGGGTTTTGTGTTGGCAACTTGGAATTCTGTACAAAATACCACCCAGAAATAATAAGTTGTTTTCTTCTTTCACGAAACATCCACTTCCTTGCACAATGTTACCAAAAATGATGGTCGTATTCCTCTCACAAAACCTCGCTTTTCAATGAGTCTCCAGTCAACCCGGAATTCCACACACAATTCCAACGAAGCAGGTTTTCTGTTTCACGCTCATGAAAACGTCTCAGAGTCACTCTCGGATCTTGTAGGGACATATATTCTTTTCTTCAAGGTTCAAAAACGTTTCTTTCCCCGTTACTAAAACGTCTGCTTTCAAAGAGATTGGTCGATCTTTGGCACTGAGAATCCGTTACATAATCCAGCTTATTCTGAAAAGCAGAGAACTCGTATCACAACTGATGCTTCGCTTTCGATGTTCTCGGTGTAAATCTGTACTGCTCTGGTTATCGGTACGCAAAGTCATCACAAATTCAAAATGTGGAGGAATTTTGGATATGTTATGACACCGACAGTACACAACCTGTCTTACTTTAAACAGTACGCGAGGCAATTGTGTGCATATATATAATCAGAACTCTCCATGTTCTTTTTCTGTGCAAAAAAACCTCATGGATTTTAAGTAATACTTTGCAAGACGTGAATTCAACTGATCTGATCCTGACAACTAGACGGACCTTTTCATGGCATCAGTGTTGGAGGTGACCACTGAAAGACACTAGATAATCTCTCAGAGAAAGCTTGACCCGTTCTGCTGTGGTTGTAAACTGTCTGTAAAATCGGTACATCCAGACTGTAAAATGACTTTACTAACTGTAAAAATGACTGTAAAACAAATGTAAAAATTACTGTAGCATGATTATTTAACGGCTGTAAAAGGACAGTAAAACGGCTGTAAAATGACTGTAAAATGGCTGTAAAATTAAACAAATAGCAGTGTCAACGTGCGGTAACATCCTCCATGTACCTCCTCACACGCAGGCAATGCCCCATTCAGTTCACAGGAAGGACTTCCACACAACCAAAGATCTTCTACTGCTACGAAAAACTTCCACACAACCAAAGATCTACTGCTACGAAGATCTTGGACACAACCTCACTTATCAAGACCAGAAAGTCCGCCCCCTCCTCTCTCTGTACCTCTCCTTGCCTTCCACCCACCCCCCCCTCTCTCACTTCACCAGCTATCTTTCATAACCGACCGTAACATAAATGCAGTCAGGCCTCTTTTCCCTACAGGCTGGGGTCTGGCTATAACATTGTTTTTGTTGTGCATTACGGGACACAAAAGCCTGGAGGATCAAAGCTAAGTGGTCAGTCCCAGTGGGCAGTGGTGGACGTGTGCAAAGAGGTCAGGCTGCGGTCAAGTCAGGCCAGCTGGTGCACTGCTCGGGTTCAAGTAGACAACAAATAAGTATATCGATATATACGGTCAACTTCTTCGGCCACTGTCTCTCTCGGAATCGCCTTGATTTAACAGCACTGTCCTTTTCGGGAAAACAGCACAGCTCACATCGAACATCTGGCCAGGCTTTTACGTGCAATATTATATAAGGCCATCCATCCACTTGGACATATACCAACAATCAACATCACGAGCGCTTTCCGTCGCACGCACACACACCCCTCCCCTGCTATCCCTCCCCTGCTACCTCTCCCCTGCTATATCTTGCTCTATGACGCGAACACCAATTTCTCCTATGCTCCATCCGTAACGAGTCTGTTTGAACTTGTGTTTAGAAAAGAAGATCTAGTTGCCTTCTTCTATTGACACGGATATTCAGCTACCTTCTTGTTCTATCGACATGGATATTCAGCTACCTTCTTGTTCTATCGACATGGATATTCAGTAACCTTCTTGTTCTATCGACATGGATATTCAGTAACCTTCTTGTTCTATCGACATGGATATTCAGTAACCTTCTTGTTCTATCGACATGGATATTCAGTAACCTTGTTCTATTGACATGGATATTCAGCTACCTTCTTGTTCTATCAACATGGATATTCAGCTACCTTCTTGTTCTATCGACATGGATATTCAGTAACCTTCTTGTTCTATCGACATGGATATTCAGCTACCTTCTTGTTCTATCGACATGGATATTCAGTAACCTTCTTGTTCTATCGACATGGATATTCAGTAACCTTCTTGTTCTATCGACATGGATATTCGGTAACCTTCTTGCTCTATCAACATAAAAATTCAGTTACCTTCTTACTATATCAATTAACATGGATATTCAGTAACCTTCTTGTTCTATCGACATGGATATTCAGTAACCTTCTTGTTCTATCGACATGGATATTCGGTAACCTTCTTGCTCTATCAACATGAATATTCGGTAACCTTCTTGCTCTATCAACATGAATATTCGGTAACCCTCTTGCTCTATCAACATGAATATTCGGAATCTTCTTGCTCTATCAACATGAATATTCGGTAACCTTCTTGCTCTGTCGGCATGAATATCCAGTCGTACGGACATGAATATTCATTAACTTCCTCTGCTTTATCAACATGAATATTGACATGAATAATTATCCAGTTTTATTGACATAAATATTCATTTACTTTCTCTGCTCTATCGACATGAATAGTCAGTTACCTTCTTGGTCCATCAATCTGAACAACTACCGTACTTATCTCTCTCCATCAATACATTCATGTCTACCATGCTCAATATCTGACGGATGAGTCTGTGATGCCCTTTTGACAATCACTCCCAAGTCAAAACTACTTATCTCTCGCTCCGTCAATACATTTTTGTCTACCATGCTCCATATCTGAGGAAAGAGTCTGTGATGTCCCTCTTGACAAACACTACAAAGTCCGAAGGCAAGAACTCTACGCTTTGGCCAAACCACCAAGGATGTTGGGCGCTGACAAGCGTGTGTCCATACCTCTCTGGGCGTCACTCTCACCTGTAATGACATGTGACTACGGCGAGAAACAATCAGCTCTCTACGGCTCCACGCCGATTAATAAACCAACCGTCAGGACAGCCTCGCGCTGCGCGAGAGAGCGTGCGAGCGATGGGAAGAGGAAGAGAGAGAGAGATAGAGGAAGGAGAGAGGAGGGGGGGGGGAGAGGAAGATAGAGATGGAGAGAGAGTGAGAGAGAGTGAGAGAGAGGGGAGACAGCGAGACATTGACAGAGAGGAAGACATAGAGAGAGAGAGAGAGAGAGAGAGAGAGAGAGAGAGAGAGAGAGGGAGACAGAGAGGCACTGATTGACAGAGATCGTTAGGGAGAGGGGAAGAGAGAGAGAGAGAGAGAGAGAGAGAGAGAGAGAGAGAGAGAGGGCGCACGTACTCGACTTCTTCCGAAGGGAAATCCCACGACAGGTGAAAAAGACACGCGTGACATTCACAGGAGGTCATGCACAGGTAAACGCATACAAATTAATGGTTAGATTACGCAACAACAAAAGTCATTCGCGTTCAAAATTAAATGATGCAATTAGTCTGTGTGCACGTACATGTATGTGTGTGTGTGTCAGAGAGAGAGAGAGAGAGAGAGAGAGAGAGAGAGAGAGAGAGAGAGAGAGAGAGAGAGAGAGTGAGTGAGTGAGTGAGTGAGTGTGCGTGTGTGTGTGTGCGGGATTCCATATCTCATTTGGGGTGAATTTAAAGACACGTCATACGTCGACGGGGAGTGTATCCCGATGTCGAGGTAAAACGCGAATTATGTGGTGGGAGTCGATTGGTTCAGGCCTTAACACACACGCGCCACACATATAGACCCACCTACCTACCTACACACACACGAATGCTTCACACCTAAACCTACACAGACCTAACCCTACACACACACACACACACACACACATAACACCAAATCATGTAAGGCTCCATAATAAGTATCTCAGCGAGTATTTTGACCGTGCCGACTGGCCTGACTGGGGTTCAGTGAAGGGTCAACGGGTGAACGGGGATACGGAGGTATTAGCGGCGCAAATACCCTTACCTCGCCCAGAGATACTGCAGCAACAGATCTCATTCTCTGCCTCGCCTTGTCGACCGACCATGCAACCCGACTTAACTCCGCTGTGGTTCAAGCACGGGTCAAATGGCGACTGTGCTATTGTATGGGCGTTTTCAGTCTCATCGTTCTTCATCCTATACTTACTTGATTACATTGTTCATTTGTGTCTTTCCCTCTGTTCTCTTCTCATTCCTCCTTCCTTCCTCTACTTTTCTCCTTATGTCTGTCTGTCTGTCTGTCTCTTGTCTGTCTGTCTGTCTCTCTCTCTTATCTTTCTTCTCATTGCTCCTTTAAAATTTGATTCTTTTCTTCTTGTTCTGTCTGTCTGTCTGTCTCCCTCTTTCTTGTTGTTGTTGAATAGCCATGCAATGGGCGAGGTTCGGATGAAAAAGGCATGTTTGCATTGCATATTCTGTCACCCTCGAAAAATAAAGTTCTCTTCAATTCTCTCTCATACACACACACACACATCCACACACTACATTCATGTAAATAAAAAGCCGCCAAATGTCATTATCCAAATCCGACCCCCCCCCCCCCCCTAAAAATAAAAAATAAAAATAAACACCAACACACACCCCACCCCCACCCCAGATTTTCTCCAAGTTACTTTCTGTTCCCAACTTCGTCTATTCTCAAAAAGTTTTAGCACACGTACACTGAAACTTCTCGAACCCAAAATTGATCGACCATTTTGGCATTAGTTTACCCTGCCCCCGAACGCCCGCACTGGGAATCGAAGAAGGTGTGCAAGTGCAATGAACTAGCTTCTCACCGGTTATCACCTTTCAACTTTCGACAGGTGAGTCATTCACGTATTAGACTCCCCCCCCCCCCCCCTCCCCCATTTTGTTTTACATTTTATGTTTCCCCCCTCCTACATCTCTCTCGAACTGTGTGTGTGTGCGTGTGTGTGAGTGTGTGTGTGTGTGTGTGTTTGCAAGCTTTCGTGCGTGTGTGTGTGTGTGTGTGTGTGTTTGCAAGCTTTCGTGCGTGTGCATTTGCGCGTGTGTTTTCGAGGAGAGTGCACGCGGTAACGTGCGGCAGGAAAGAGTCGATCTGACAGGTGGTCGCACTTATTGGAAATTTGAAATAAGCGCGACCCCCTGAAGACACTTGGAAGGTTCCCACTGCGCGATCGAACTCCATATTTACACACATGAAAGCGACCGACAATATCTATCTTGCAGACACACAATTTATAACAGCCCGCAAAACCGTCACAAAATGTCACCGCGACCTCGAACGTGACATAAAACTGTTTATGAACGCGTCTGACTTGAAAACTATCTCCCCAACCATCTTCAATCACTGGCCGCCCACCGGACTTACATACATGTCATTATCGTTGACGTGAGTTGTCTCCTTTTGTTCTTCCGCCACACTTTGAACTTCGGATAAGGCGCTATATAAATAAAGAGAATAATAAAAATAAAAAAAATAAAAAATAAAAACTTATATGGAGAGACTCTCACACATACACACACCCCAAGTCACACACACACACTCATTCACACACTACCATAGGCCCTACACACAAACACACGCATATTCTCTCTCTTTTTCTTACACAGACACATAAACACACACACACAAACACACACACGCACGAATGCATGCTCGCACACACACATACATAACCACATTCTCTCTCTCTCTCAAACACACACACGCAAACACACGCCCCAAGTCACACACGCACACACACACACACTCACTCAAACGCACTCACTCACTCTCTCACACAAACTTCATACACACAAAACACACACCCATACGCACATAGACAGACGGACATGTATACACACCTTTACAAACAAACACACACATACACTTACGCACACACACACACACCCACTCTCTCTCTCTTTCTCTCACTCTTACAGACACACACACACACTTTACATACCGTCATACGCATGCACGTACGCACACACACACAGGCTCACACACACACACACACACACACAGTGACTCACACAAATCTCATACACACAAAAGACACACACATACGAACATAGACAGACGGACACACACACCTTTACAAACAAACTCACATACACAAACATACACACAAACTCATGCACACACACACTGTCTCTCTCCTTCTCTCTCTCTTTTTCTTACAGACACACACACACCCACCCACCCACACCCACGCATGCACACACACACACACGCACACACAGTGACTCACACATATCTCATACATACAAAACACACTCATACGCACATAGACAGACGGACACACACACCTTTACAAACAAACAAACATACACACAAACACACATACACACAAACTCATGCACACACACACTGTCTCTCTCCTCTCTCTTTTTCTTAGACACACACACACCCACCCACACACGCATGCACACACGCACACACAGTGACTCACACATATCTCATACATACAAAACACACTCATACGCACATAGACAGACGGACACACACACCTTTACAAACAAACAAACATACACACAAACAAACAAACAAACTCACATACACAAACATACACAAAAACTCAGGCACACACACACTGTCTCTCTCCTTCTCTCTCTCTTTTTCTTCAGACATGGGATTCAGAAAAAGTGATAATTAAGGAAAAAAAAGTGGGGGTCTGGGGGCCGCAGAAGGCCCCCAGTAGGGTCCAGGGGCAACGCCCCTGGTCGGGGTCTGGGGGCGAATCCCCCAGAAGCTGAAGGTTTTTAGTATTTTAGACACACAAAAATGGCCCTGAAATGCATATTTCAGCTTAATCATAGCCCCCCCCCCCCCCCCCCCCCTCCCTTTCTCTTCCTTCCCATGTTTCTCAAATTAATTTTACGCTAAGACTCAAAATAAGGAGGAGAGAGAGAGAGAGAGAGAGAGAGAGAGAGAGAGAGAGAGAGAGAGAGAGAGAGAGAGAGAGAGAGAGAGAGAGAGAGGCGGGGGGGGGGGGGGGGGGGGGGGGGGGGTGGGGTGGTGGCGTGTGACGGTGTGGTTTCAATGTTCTTACCTTGTCGGTGCCAAACGACCCCAGTGACTGATTACACGACTGGGTTTTCAGGATAGTCAGGTGCTTGTTGCTTTTCAAGTGGCTTTTGAGGGCAGTCTTTCCATTGGAACCGTAGTTGATAACATTAACATCGTTGCACAAAGTGCACTAAGCTTTTCCCGGCAAGTTGATTTTAGCAAAAGCATCGCCAACTTTCAGTTTCACGTCTTGTGTCTTCTGGCCTTTCTCGTATTTCCAGCTCAATGATACAACTTCATCGAGCCAGTCGAATCTCCAGAGATTTTTCTTGTACTTCTGCTGGTCAATTTCCCGGGATAGAACGGTTTCGTCTCGCTTTAGCTTCCTCATCATTTTGGCAAGTGGCTTGAAGCGATGTAAAAATGGCGCCGAATCATTCTCATACGGTATGCTTTAGCTTATACTGAATCCCCGATAGCTACGTTGAAACGGTGACTGTAGGAGACAAAGACACAGAGCGCGTTCCCATACGGATCGACCAGCAACAGTCTGACCGTTTTAGGAACCAACCGTTCAAGAATAGTATGGAATGGAGCGTCGCGATCAGCGGACCGGCCGAAAAACTTGGGTCTTTACCTACATATACCCCAACATTTTCTCAGCGGATTTGCACGAATCTCAAGAATGATCCCTGGAGCCTAAAAATTTACGGAATTCCGTAATTTTACGGAAGAATCCCATGTCTGTTTCTTAGACACACACACACCCACCCACCCACACACACCCACACGCACCCACACACACACAGTGACTCACACATATCTCATACATACAAAACACACTCATACGCACATAGACAGACGGACACACACACCTTTACAAACAAACAAACATACACACAAACAAACATACACACAAACTCATGCACACACACATACGCACTCTCTCTCCCTCTCTTTCTTTCTTACACACACACACACACACACACACACACGAGTACGGACTCATGCACGCGCGCACACACACACACACACAAACAGTAACACTAACACATGTGACGTGATCTTTTTACGCGAGCTTTATCCATAGATTTGGAAACTACGGCCTTGGGTGGCGTTTGCTTAAAAAATGGGGGCGCCTATTGCACCCACCGTATTTTAGTTAGTATGTTCCCAATTTTTGGTGAACTTCCATCTCCAACTGTAGCCCCTGATCGGGCACAACGAATCCTTCTTTGTCATGTATCATCGGTATGAAAATGTCTCAAGTCGATTACAGTATAGCGTTCGTGGGATAAACTTAACACATGTTTAAATAAATTTGCATACATCAATAAATACAACTCTCACGCTGCAGTCATCACGGGGTTACAGCCTCTCTGTGACCGGAGCGGGGGAGACAAAGACGGGACATCAACTCAAAAACCTATCGCAGCCAACCGTCGACTGAAAACATGTCGCGCCAGGAGGCAAGTGGAGTTCAGCCAGCTTTGCCACTCAACTGCAGGGCGGGCCCCCGCTGATAATTATGACGCCATAGTTGTGTCAAAAGTCACCATCAATAATGTCACCGTGGTACTAGTCATTATCACTCGGGGCTGGACCTAGTGTAAGAGGGGGGGGGGGGGGGGGGGGGGGGGGGGGGGGGGGGGGGGGGGGGGGGGGGGCTTTCTGAATGAGACAGGGGAACAGGGGCTGGACCTAGTGTAAGAGAGGGGGGGGGGGGGCTTTCTGAATGAGACAGGGGAACAGGGGCTGGACCTCGTGTAAGAGAGGGGGGGGGGGGGGCTTTCTAAATGAGACAGGGGAACAGGGGCTGGACCTAGTGTAAGAGAGGGGGGGGGGGCTTTCTAAATGAGACAGGGGAACAGGGGCTGGACCTAGTGTAAGAGAGGGGGGGGGGGGGTTTCTAAATGAGACAGGGGAACAGGGGCTGGACCTAGTGTAAGAGGGGGAGGGGCTTTCTAAATGAGACAGGGGTACAAGGGCTGGCCAGGCAGTTGCTGTTGAAAGTTAGCATAAATTGAAATGGGTATTTTGAGTCTCTCCTTGAGAAAGAAAGGTACATTTGTAAGGGGGCGAGGGGCTTCCAGAACACGGGACCCCCCCCACCCCCCCCCCCCCAGATCTAGCCCCGTCACTAATAATATTAAGTAATATCACAGGCAACTACCAATAGCACTCAATGTGTTACTAATTTCACTGTGATATTGGTTATGATTGTTGATGTTTAACAATACCATTGGGAATGACTTATTGCAGTGATATCACTCATTTTCATTGTTGGTGCTACTATGCTGTCCGTGATTTAAGTTAGCCTTAAAGTGATAATTACCAATCCATTCATTCATTGGCTAACCGTGGTCACGTGAGACGATGCTTGACGCTCCATAAGTCTAAACTCGTATGCATGCTCGTGGAAGTCCGTATTCACGGTATTGTGATGGTAGTCATTCAAAATGTTCAGAGATGATAGTTATTATCAGTGAAAGTATCATCTATCAGTAATATTAATAAATATCACGTCTGGCTAATTTCCCTGATGGCATAGTAACACCTAAAGTAATAATTAATAATATTTCAATGATAATTATTGTTAAGATTTACTTTTGCCGCTGGTATGTCGTCATACATCCAACCTTTCGCGTTCGTTTTGCCTGCCAAGTTCACCACCAGTTCATAATCATGCAAAGCAAAAAAATCCAAATACGTGTAAAGAAAGAGAGAAAGAGAGAAATGACCAAGAAATACGGTAATAATAGCGCCAATCTCTTATGCGACAGGGGATTTCCGGGCTACTGGTTCAACCTAAGTGCAACACGATTTTCAGAGAGAGAGAGAGAGAGAGAGAGAGAGAGAGAGAGAGGGGGGGAGAGAGAGAAAGAGAAAGACAAAGAAGAAGAGAGAGAGAGTAAAAGGGAGAGAGAGAGTAATAGGGAGAGAGAGAGAGACAGGGAGAGAGAGACAGAGGGTGTGTGTTAGTGTGTGCGTGAGAGAGACAGTATGTGTGTGTGTGTCAGTGCGTGAGAGAGAGAGAGAGAATGTGTGTTTGCATATGTGTGTGCGTGCATGCATGTGTGCGTGAGTGTGCCTGTGTGTGTGTCTGTGTGTGGGTGGTGCGTGCATGTGTGAGAGAGAGAGGGAGAGAGAGTGAGATATAATGTGTGTTAGAGAGAAAGACAGAAACAAAGAAAGAGAGGCAGTGAGCGAGTTCAATAAATCAACAAGTCGCGTAAGGCGAAAATACAATATTTAGTCAAGTAGCTGTCGAACTCACAGAATGAAACTGAACGCAATGCCATTTTTCAGCAAGACCGTATACTCGTAGCATCGTCAGTCCACCGCTCATGGCAAAGGCAGTGAAATTGACAAGAAGAGCGGGGTAGTAGTTGCGCTAAGAAGGATAGCACGCTTTTCTGTACCTCTCTTTGTTTTAACTTTCTGAGCGTGTTTTTAATCCAAACATATCATATCTATATGTTTTTGGAATCAGGAACCGACAAGGAATAAGATGAAAGTGTTTTTAAATTGATTTGGACAATTTAATTTTGATAATAATTTTTATATATTTAATTTTCAGAGCTTGTTTTTAATCCGAATATAACATATTTATATGTTTTTGGAATCAGCAAATGATGGAGAATAAGATAAACGTAAATTTGGATCGTTTTATAAATTTTTATTTTTTTTTTTACAATTTTCAGATTTTTAATGACCAAAGTCATTAATTAATTTTTAAGCCACCAAGCTGAAATGCAATACCGAAGTCCGGACTTCGTCGAAGATTACTTGACCAAAATTTCAACCAATTTGGTTGAAAAATGAGGGCGTGACAGTGCCGCCTCAACTTTCACGAAAAGCCGGATATGACGTCATCAAAGACATTTATCAAAAAAATGAAAAAAACGTTCGGGGATTTCATACCCAGGAACTCTCATGTCAAATTTCATAAAGATCGGTCCAGTAGTTTAGTCTGAATCGCTCTACACACACACACAGACACACAGACACACGCACGCACATACACCACGACCCTCGTTTCGATTCCCCCTCGATGTTAAAATATTTAGTCAAAACTTGACTAAATATAAAAAGCATGCAATATTTTTTAAATCAACTTGCGCCAACTGCAAGAGTCCCAAAGTACGAATCGAACGTGAAGGTGTGTGTGTTACTGGATAACAGTTCCACAAGGTAATGTTTTTTTTATCACAACACTAAAACCTTAACTATTATTATATTTCTGTAGAGGGACAATGCTGTCTTGTCCTTTACTGAAACCCTGGAGTTCATTGCTCAGTCAACTGCTAAGGTATTCCCAGTGAAAATTGAATGCAATTATTATCTTACCGCTTTTAACAAAACAATGAGTTAAATGTATGTGTGTGTGTGTGTGTGTGTGTGTGTGAGACAAATTCTTTATTGAGAGAGAGAGAGAGAGAGAGAGAGAGAGAGAGAGAGAGAGAGAGAGAGAGAGAGAGAGAGAGAGAGAGAGAGAGAGAGAGAGAGAGAGAGAGAGGGGGGCAGCGTAAAGAGAAAAAGAGAGACAGACAGACAGACAGACAGACAGACAGACAGAGACAGAGAGATTATTTCGGACAAAGAGAACGGCAAGTTCACGAGTTCCAAGAAACCCCTCAGGTTCCTGCAGCCAATTCCCTGTACGACACCTAACCTTATGAATACGGTGTAATAATACCTGGCACAGTGGCACGGTTGGTGTCAGTGCTGTCAATGGCAGGATGAGGAGTGAAAAGTTTATGAGGAGAAACGGTCAACACGCAAAAAGCTTTACACGACTTTCTCTCTCCCTCTGTTAAAGGCACTCTCCTTCATGTATAAACAAATCAGCTCACTATCTCAGATCTGGCCAACCTTTTATAAACAGTGAAACCCCCATTTTAGGCCCCCCCCTCCCCCCCCGAATTTTTAAGGCACCCCTCCCCCTTCCTTTTAAGACCCTGTTGTCTCAGACTTGTTGATAATGTTTGAAAATATACACCCATCTTAAAACTCCTTTCTTTTTAAGAACTGATTTTATCTTCTTTTTAGGTCCCCCCCCCCCCCCCCCCCCCCCCAAAAAAAAAACAATTGTCTGTTTACGGTATCCCGACCGACCCTATGTTTTTCGCGCGACCCTAGACTTTTTTTTTGGCATTTGGGGGAGATAAATAAAAAATAAAATAAGTTTGTTTTTTGGCAAAATAACTTCAAAATATGTTTTTTGGGGAGAAAAAAAAGAAAAGAAATCCCGACCTACCGACCCTATTTTGTTGGCCTATGTTACCGTAAACAGACGATTTTTTTGGGGGGGGCCTTAAGGAGGTCCATAAAGAGGGATTCCAGTGTAAAATAGAACCATCCCTCCACTTGGTCACATACCAAAAGTTAACAGCCTGTGTGCTCTCTGTGCACTGTGGCAACTTGTTGAAGACACGAGTGGGTGTACGGTGGCCTAGTGGGTTTCACGGTGGCCTAGTGGTACGGTGGCCTAGTGGATTTCACGGTGGCCTAGTGGTACGGTGGCCTAGTGGATTTCACGGGGGCCTAGTGGTACGGTGGCCTAGTGGATTTCATGGGGGCCTAGTGGTACGGTGACCTAGTGGATTTCATGGGGGCCTAGTGGTACGGTGGCCTAGTGGATTTCACGGGGGCCTAGTGGTACGGTGGCCTAGTGGGTTTCACGGTGGCCTAGTGGTACGGTGGCCTAGTGGATTTCATGGGGGCCTAGTGGTACGGTGGCCTAGTGGATTTCATGGGGGCCTAGTGGTACGGTGGCCTAGTGGATTTCACGGGGGCCTAGTGGTACGGTGGCCTAGTGGATTTCACGGTGGCCTAGTGGTACGGTGGCCTAGTGGATTTCACGGTGGCCTAGTGGTACGGTGGCCTAGTGGATTTCATGGGGGCCTAGTGGTACGGTGGCCTAGTGGATTTCACGGTGGCCTAGTGGTACGGTGGCCTAGTGGTACGGTGGCCTAGTGGATTTCACGGGGGCCTAGTGGTACGGTGGCCTAGTGGTACGGTGGTCTAGTGGATTTCACGGTGGCCTAGTGGTACGGTGGCCTAGTGGTACGGTGGCCTAGTGGATTTCACGGTGGCCTAGTGGTACGGTGGCCTAGTGGTACGGTGGCCTAGTGGTACGGTGGCCTAGTGGATTTCACGGTGGCCTAGTGGTACGGTGGCCTAGTGGATTTCACGGTGGCCTAGTGGTACGGTGGCCTAGTGGGTTTCATGGGGGCCTAGTGGTACGGTGGCCTAGTGGATTTCATGGGGGCCTAGTGGTACGGTGGCCTAGTGGATTTCACGGTGGCCTAGTGGTACGGTGGCCTAGTGGGTTTCACGGGGGCCTAGTGGTACGGTGGTCTAGTGGGTTTCACGGTGGCCTAGTGGTACGGTGGCCTAGTGGATTTCACGGTGGCCTAGTGGTACGGTGGTCTAGTGGTACGATGGCCTAGTGGTACGGTGACCTAGTGGGTTTCACGGTGGCCTAGTGGTACGGTGGCCTAGTGGATTTCACGGTGGCCTAGTGGTACGGTGACCTAGTGGTACGGTGGCCTAGTGGTACGGTGGCCTAGTGGGTTTCACGGGGGCCTAGTGGTACGGTGGCCTAGTGGGTTTCACGGTGGCCTAGTGGTACGGTGGCCTAGTGGGTTTCACGGTGGCCTAGTGGGTTTCACGGTGGCCTAGTGGTACGGTGGCCTAGTGGGTTTCACGGGGGCCTAGTGGTACGGTGGCCTAGTGGGTTTCACGGGGGCCTAGTGGTACGGTGGCCTAGTGGATTTCACGGTGGCCTAGTGGTACGGTGGCCTAGTGGATTTCACGGGGGCCTAGTGGTACGGTGGCCTAGTGGTACGGTGGTCTAGTGGATTTCACGGTGGCCTAGTGGTACGGTGGCCTAGTGGATTTCACGGGGGCCTAGTGGTACGGTGGCCTAGTGGATTTCACGGTGGCCTAGTGGTACGGTGGCCTAGTGGGTTTCACGGTGGCCTAGTGGTACGGTGGCCTAGTGGATTTCACGGTGGCCTAGTGGTACGGTGGCCTAGTGGATTTCACGGGGGCCTAGTGGTACGGTGGCCTAGTGGATTTCACGGTGGCCTAGTGGTACGGTGGCCTAGTGGATTTCACGGTGGCCTAGTGGTACGGTGGCCTAGTGGATTTCACGGTGGCCTAGTGGTACGGTGGTCTAGTGGATTTCACGGGGGCCTAGTGGTACGGTGGCCTAGTGGATTTCATGGGGGCCTAGTGGTACGGTGGCCTAGTGGATTTCACGGGGGCCTAGTGGTACGGTGGCCTAGTGGATTTCACGGTGGCCTAGTGGTACGGTGGCCTAGTGGATTTCACGGGGGCCTAGTGGTACGGTGGCCTTGTGGATTTCACGGTGGCCTGGTGGTACGGTGGCCTAGTGGATTTCACGGTGGCCTAGTGGATTTCACGGTGGCCTAGTGGATTTCACGGTGGCCTAGTGGTACGGTGGCCTAGTGGATTTCACGGTGGCCTAGTGGATTTCACGGTGGCCTAGTGGTACGGTGGCCTAGTGGATTTCACGGTGGCCTAGTGGTACGGTGGCCTAGTGGTACGGTGGCCTAGTGGATTTCACGGTGGCCTAGTGGATTTCACGGTGGCCTAGTGGGTTTCACGGTGGCCTAGTGGATTTCACGGTGGCCTAGTGGGTTTCACGGTGGCCTAGTGAATTTGGTTTAAACTGTTTTATTTAACGTTTGTGCATTATTTACAAAAAACGCATATTGAGTAAACAACAACAAGCATAATGCTTATAGTGGTGTTCACTATTTCTAGAAAATTACATATAATATAAATGGCGGCTATTGTACAGTTTAAATGAAAAGCTTGCAAACATGAAAAGAAAATTGAATGAAAATTGTACATCAAAACAAAAATCCGTTTGGGAATACATAATATAATATTTATGGTGTTTGCGAGTAAGAGATAGGGAGGGAGAGAGGGAGGGAGGGAGGGGGAGAGAGGGGGAGAGTGAGAGAGAGAGAGAGAAAGAGGGAGGGAGAGAGAGAGAGAGAGAGAGAGAGAGAGAGAGAGAGAGAGAGAGAGAGAGAGAGAGAGAGAGAGAGAGAGAGAGAGAGACGAGTAGACGTGTCGATTTTGCTTTCACTTTACATGTTTATCTGTTCGAAACGGCCGGACTGTCCAATAAATTCCTGCACTGTTAAAAAGATTTTTTTGTTAATTTTTGTTTGCAAGGAGGGGTTTCCATGAAGTAGAATATCTGTGTGTATGAGGTTGTTGGTTAGTTTGTTGATTGTGTTGTTTCTTGCAGCTAAGTGTAAACGGCATTCTAGTAAGAAGTGTGTTGCAGTTTCTGTTCCATCACCACAGTCGCATACGCTGTTTTCCGCAAGGTGTCGCTCAACTAAGTCTTTCTTTAGATCACTAATATTAAGTCTAATTTTTGTGTGGATTATTTGTGTTTGTCGACTGCCACTGTAGAAGTAAACGGGAATTTGTGTGTCGTCTTTTGTTAAGTAATGTTTAAATTCCCCGAGGGAGTCAGTTAACTGTATTTGTTCAGGTAGTTGGTTCCAGAGTACTGTTGTCGAAGGAAAAAAGGATGTTTTGTACGTTTCTGTTCGATGTGGGGGTATACTTCGTTCTAAGGGGCGGCGTCTGTGGTAGGGGTTGTTGGCTGCTACGAGAGGTGGGAGTGCTGCTTGTAGGTATGGGGGGGTCTTGTCGTGAATAATTTTATGGAACATTGTTAGTTTATGACGGTTACGCCTTTCAGATAATGATTGGAGTCCAGATTCTCCGTAAAGCTTAAAATGACTGGTTCCGCGGACAGCTCCGATGATTGTTCGTATTGCATCTAGGTTTAACTTTTCGAGTTCATCTGTTAGGGTTTTGCTACAATTGTCCCATATTATGTCGCAATAATCAAAGTGTGGTAGAATGAAGGATTTAAACATAATTTCCAATGATTTTCGGCTCAGTCTATATTTGTATGTACGCAAGCAAGCTACGAGAGTTCTGCACTTTGCAACAAGAGATTTTATATGTTCATCCCATTTACAGTTGTTTTGTATTATTATTTCTAAGTGTTTGTGATTTTGGGAACTTTCAAGGATGGTATTGCCAAAGTTTAGATCTGCGATATCAGGGGTTCTTTGTGTACAAAAGTTCACCAATTCAGTTTTTGCATGGTTAAATGCTACCTTCCATGTTTCTGCCCAATTTACAATTTTTTCAAGATCTGAGTTTAAAATTTCGGCACGGATGTTGTGATTGGCTAAAGACAAGTACATGCTAGTGTCGTCAGCAAAAAGCTTAATCGTAGATTCTATGTCACGTACAATGTCGTTTACATAAATTAGGAAAAGCAAAGGTCCAAGCACTGATCCTTGAGGAACTCCCGCTACTACTGGAAGATAAGTTGATTTACTGCCTTTTAATACAACTGCTTGCTTGCGATCTGTTAGGTAGTCTGTAAACCAGTTTAATAATGGCCCATTAATTCCAACGGCTTCGAGTTTATGCAATAAGCCCCGGTGCCAAACTCTATCGAATGCTTTGGATATATCAAAGAAGATTGCTTGGGTAGTTATTCTATTATCGAGTGATTTGCATATGTCATTGTATATTGTAAGAAGCTGGTAAACAGTTGAGTCTCCAGGGATGAAACCGGACTGCGACTCTGTAATGATATTGTTTTGTGTTAAGTAGTCAAAGACATGAATTTGTATGCATTTCTCTAGTGTTTTGCCAACACAGCTTAGGAGGGAGATTGGACGATAATTACTACATGTATCTTTGTTTCCCTTTTTATGAACTGGTGAAACGTGGGCTATTTTCCAAACTGACGGAAAAAGTCCTTCACGTAAAGACCGATTAAACAGTGCAGTTAGGCTGTCACAAATCACTTCGCAGCTCTCAATTAAAATTCTATTGTGGATTTCGTCTGGACCGACTGCTTTTGTTTTGTCTAGTTTGTTAATCGTATTTATAACTTCTTCGACTGAAAGTGTGAGAGTGTTTATTCTGCAAGGAAGCCTTGGTACTTCAGGAATGGCTGACATATCGTCTTCGACAATGGACTGTTGGATAAAGAAGTCGTTGAACAAGTTTGCTTTTTCTAGGTTAGTATAGTAGGTTGTTCCGTTTGACGTCAAAGGAGGAATTTCATTGGGGTTTGATCCTTTCTTTGATAAGAATGATTTAACTAGTTTCCACCAATTTTTAGTACCAAAGTTATCTCCACTGGATACTTTTTTGTCTAATTCTTTTATATATTCTAATTTCCGATTTCGAATTGTGTCAGTATAATTATTGCGAGTCATACGAAAGTGTTCCCAGGCCTCAGGTGTGTTTAGTCGCACTGCTGTATCGTGAACTGATCTTTTTTTGTCGCGTAGTTTTATAATTTCCTCTGTCATCCATGGTGCGTCTTGATCGCGAACAGTTATTGTCTTTACTGGCATGCATAGTCTTGCGACACTTAACAGCTTTTCGGAAAATGACCTGGCTGCTTCGTTGACAGTGTGTAGCGTTGCAATGCTCATCCAGTCGATTTTCCTCAGTTCGGTAAGGAATTTTTCTTTGTTTAATTTGGAATAGTTAAATATTGTTCTTTTGGATGCAGGAGTTTTATGTATGTGTTTCTTAATTGTCGCACATGGCACAGAATGGTCGCTGCAAATAGGGGGTAGAACGTTAATGCTTTGCACGATGTCTACACTCGAGGTAAGAATAAGGTCAATGCATGACGATGTTGTTTCTGTAACGCGGGTCGGAAGTGTAACTAGTTGTTGTAGACTGTTTAGAGTGATAATATCAAGAAGATGCTGCGACGGGTTGTTTGTAAAATCTGAATTGAAATCACCAAGAATAATAAACATATGCTCTGAAGCGGCGACATTTTTAATTGACTGATCGATGAGTTTCCAGTATTCTACATTAGAGTTAGGCGGCCTATAAAATGTACCTATTAACAACGTATCCTGGTTTAATCTAGTTTCAACCCATACGGCCTCAAGCTGGGGGATCAGAAGGTCATGCCTTGGTTTGCACACAAGAGTGTTTTTCACGTATACTGCTACCCCGCCGTGGGGGTCGTTAGGTCTGTCTTTACGAATTGGGGGGTGATAACCTTCAAGATGAATGTCGTCGTTAGACGTGGTCTCCGAAAGCCATGTCTCTGAGATCGTTATAATATCGTGGGTACTAGTCTCTGTTTCTATTATATCTAATTTGTTTCTGATACTTCTAGCATTTATGTGTATAACAGATAGCTCGCTAGGTTTCTTAGTTCGTGACGGTCCAGGGTTCGGGTGAATGTCGCCAGCAAGGCAGATCAGATAGCTGGCAAGGTTAATAAGTATTATATAGAAGAAGGATACGCTAACTGGTGCAATGTGGGTAAGTTGATTACGTGGTTTAATAGATTCGGCTTGTTGTGTCACATTCTTGGATGGGGCTGTCTTTCGACCGAGTAGATGCGATTTAAAGAATGTTTGGTTAGATAAACAATGGAGTAACAACGCAAGAGGATAGCCTTCTTTGCCCATAAAAAGCAATGCGAGAAAAGAGTAAATATTTGAAATATTCAGAAAGTTTAATTTTTTATTGGACAGGCCGACCGCTATTGAGTGATAACCCCCGATTCTGGCCCTGTAACAAGCTAGTGATACAAACATTATGTCACAGTTTCGCTAAGGAACACAAAAGGAGACGGGGCCAGAAGCGGTGGCGATCGTTCACACTGGTCTCTCGGAGGAAGCACACTCTTGGACAGAGAAAAAAATGTCTCCATCAGGAAAGGAAAAAGAGGACAGTTGGGTGAACAGAGCAGAAATATCGAAGTTCTAAGTAGGAATGACATTTTTAGGATTACGTTCAGTGTATAAATTGGAACAGAGCGATATGTCTAGGTGAAAAAGCAACTTTAAAAGAAAAACTAGAAAAGAAAGTAAATATAAACAATATGGAAAACTCGCAAAGAACCAACAGAAAGGAGAACAGCAACAATGAAGTACGATCACAAACAAAGGTGTTCATGAAAGTCAAGGGTAGAGTTGAATTTGAGCAGCAATGCGAATACAATCAAATCAGACGAACTAGGTATCTTGGTGGGCATTTACAGTGGTGTTTGTACATATATATATATAAGATATATTGTATCACATAGAAGCGTTAGATAGGTGTACTCATGGATACAAAAAGATACAAAAAAGAATACAACCATAACAACAACTATGCCTATGCACTCACCCACACAGTAAGTAAATGGAAGGAAAATAGTCTGAGTCAATCGTAGGATAAATGTACTTGTGGGTACAGAAAGTTTACATACAATAATGTCAACCACGACAACAGCCATGCGCGTACACTCACGCACGCACACGCACGCACACAGACACACAGACACACGCACACACACACACACACACACACACACACACACACACACACGCACACACACACACGCACACACACACACGCACACACGGTCACAGTGGTTGTCATGTGGCTGTCATGTCTCGATGACTGACTCGATGAATTGGTGGAGCGCCATGAGATCTTAGCGAGCATACAGTCGGACTTCGCGCATGGTGGTCAGTCTGTGCACTGTTTCGCCTTTCTTGATGAAAATGGCCCCATCCCTGGTCCAAGTGCCATCCACTTTCTCTTCTCTGAGGAACTCGCGACACTTCGCTGCCATCTCGGCTCGAATCTTGGTCAGGTCCTCGTTGATGAACACTGATGAGGCTGACTTCTTGGGGCCTGGCCTGGTGCTGGAGGGCAGGGGCGGCCAGTGCAGATCTGGAAAAAGCTTTCCGGTGTCGACATCCTTCAAGGCTCTCCTGGACCTCATGAGAGCCTCTTTCCAGCGGTAGGACGACAGCTTCACAATGATGGAGCGGGGGCGAGTGCCAGGAACCTCAGACCTCTTCCCGACCCGATGACTACGGTCGATGGCGTCTGGCGTCAGCTCCACACCGATGCTTTTGGCCAGAATGGTTACAAGGGCGTCCGTGTTTTCACCCGGTGCTTCGGGTATCGGACCTACCCGGACGATGTTACGTCGACCATACTGCTCGAGATGATCGACCTGGTCTTTGAGCTGGGTTATCTCGTGCTCTTGCTTCTCTATTGTCTGTCGTAGAAGTGCGACCTCCTCCTTTAGCTCACTGCACATAGCGTGAGCTAGCATCTGCTGGATCTCCGGGTCGCGGAGTGCCACCCTGAACTCCTCCCTGATGGACATGGCGGGCGGATGGGTTTCCGCACTTCCCTCCGCCTGCGTAATGATCGTGGCGTCGGGGTCGTCGTCGAGGTAGCTACCGTCCGCGCAGGGGCGTTTGGCGTCCTCTCCGTCGTCGGACAAAGGAGAAGAAGCGACACGCTTTACCACAACAGACATGAGCGATGGAGAACAGTATGATGGTACGCTGTGACCGCTGTGAACACGTTCGTTCTCCCAGCCAATGGGTTGTTCGGTCACTAGAGCAGTGGGGCAGTAGGCAGTAGGACACCGGGGCACTGGGTCACGAAACGACAAGAGAGCACGGAGCGTGTCAAGTGTGTCAAGCACGGTGTCTCAGAAAGCACGTGATAACAGTAAAGTACAATACACAGGTCGCTTGTCCGAGGCTAGTCGATTCAAGTCAAAGTCAAAGCGAGAAAAGCGAGATAAAGTCAGAGAAAGGCGAAGTAGCACGCGAGGGTACACATTTTTAAAAGAAAGTACTCACTGTTTGAAGACATTCAACACTTTTGCACTCGAATATGCAGAGTACAGAAAATGTACAAAACTCTCAGCACTGAAATTTGTGAAGCACATAAAGCATAGCATCACAATAACACCTGCAACTTTTCATGTCCAAGAACGTAGCATCTCCCACCAAAAACAACGACGCATTGCAGAGCTCAGACACAAACACTACCCCTCCGCCATAGCGACCTGCGTGGATTTCACGGTGGCCTAGTGGTACGGTGGCCTAGTGGATTTCACGGTGGCCTAGTGGTACGGTGGCCTAGTGGGTTTCACGGTGGCCTAGTGGTACGGTGGCCTAGTGGATTTCACGGTGGCCTAGTGGTACGGTGGCCTAGTGGGTTTCACGGGGGCCTAGTGGTACGGTGGCCTAGTGGATTTCACGGTGGCCTAGTGGTACGGTGGCCTAGTGGATTTCACGGTGGCCTAGTGGTACGGTGGCCTAGTGGATTTCACGGTGGCCTAGTGGTACGGTGGCCTAGTGGATTTCACGGTGGCCTAGTGGTACGGTGGCCTAGTGGTACGGTGGCCTAGTGGTACGGTGACCTAGTGGATTTCACGGTGGCCTAGTGGTACGGTGGCCTAGTGGTACGGTGGCCTAGTGGATTTCACGGGGGCCTAGTGGTACGGTGACCTAGTGGATTTCACGGTGGCCTAGTGGTACGGTGGCCTAGTGGTACGGTGACCTAGTGGATTTCACGGTGGCCTAGTGGTACGGTGACCTAGTGGATTTCACGGTGGCCTAGTGGTACGGTGGCCTAGTGGTACGGTGGCCTAGTGGATTTCACGGGGGCCTAGTGGTACGGTGGCCTAGTGGATTTCACGGTGGCCTAGTGGTACGGTGGCCTAGTGGGTTTCACGGGGGCCTAGTGGTACGGTGGCCTAGTGGTACGGTGGCCTAGTGGTACGGTGGCCTAGTGGATTTCACGGTGGCCTAGTGGTACGGTGGCCTAGTGGATTTCACGGTGGCCTAGTGGTACGGTGGCCTAGTGGTACGGTGGCCTAGTGGATTTCACGGGGGCCTAGTGGTACGGTGGCCTAGTGGATTTCACGGGGGCCTAGTGGTACGGTGGCCTAGTGGATTTCACGGTGGCCAAGTGGTACGGTGGCCTAGTGGTACGGTGACCTAGTGGATTTCACGGTGGCCTAGTGGTACGGTGACCTAGTGGATTTCACGGTGGCCTAGTGGTACGGTGGCCTAGTGGTACGGTGGCCTAGTGGTACGGTGACCTAGTGGGTTTCACGGTGGCCTAGTGGTACGGTGGCCTAGTGGTACGGTGGCCTAGTGGTACGGTGACCTAGTGGATTTCACGGGGGCCTAGTGGTACGGTGGCCTAGTGGATTTCACGGGGGCCTAGTGGTACGGTGGCCTAGTGGATTTCACGGTGGCCTAGTGGTACGGTGGCCTTGTGGATTTCACGGTGGCCTGGTGGTACGGTGGCCTAGTGGATTTCATGGTGGCCTAGTGGTACGGTGGCCTAGTGGATTTCACGGGGGCCTAGTGGTACGGTGGCCTAGTGGTACGGTGGCCTAGTGGATTTCACGGTGGCCTAGTGGTACGGTGGCCTAGTGGTACGGTGGCCTAGTGGATTTCACGGTGGCCTAGTGGTACGGTGGCCTAGTGGGTTTCACGGTGGCCTAGTGGTACGGTGGCCTAGTGGATTTCACGGTGGCCTAGTGGTACGGTGGTCTAGTGGATTTCACGGTGGCCTAGTGGTACGGTGGCCTAGTGGATTTCACGGTGGCCTAGTGGTACGGTGGCCTAGTGGTACGGTGGCCTAGTGGATTTCACGGTGGCCTAGTGGTACGGTGGCCTAGTGGTACGGTGGCCTAGTGGATTTCACGGTGGCCTAGTGGTACGGTGGCCTAGTGGTACGGTGGCCTAGTGGATTTCACGGTGGCCTAGTGGTACGGTGGCCTAGTGGTACGGTGGCCTAGTGGTACGGTGGCCTAGTGGATTTCACGGTGGCCTAGTGGTACGGTGGCCTAGTGGTACGGTGGCCTAGTGGATTTCACGGGGGCCTAGTGGTACGGTGACCTAGTGGATTTCACGGTGGCCTAGTGGTACGGTGGCCTAGTGGATTTCACGGTGGCCTGGTGGTACGGTGACCTAGTGGATTTCACGGTGGCCTAGTGGTACGGTGGCCTAGTGGATTTCACGGTGGCCTAGTGGTACGGTGGCCTAGTGGATTTCACGGTGGCCTGGTGGTACGGTGACCTAGTGGATTTCACGGTGGCCTAGTGGTACGGTGACCTAGTGGATTTCACGGTGGCCTAGTGGTACGGTGGCCTTGTGGATTTCACGGTGGCCTAGTGGTACGGTGGCCTAGTGGATTTCACGGTGGCCTAGTGGATTTCACGGTGGCCTAGTGGTAAGGCGTCCGCCCCGTGATCGGGAGGTCGTGGGTTCGAACCCTAGCCGGGTCATACCTAAGACTTTAAAATTGGCAATCTAGTGGCTGCTCCGCCTGGCGTCTGGCATTATGGGGTTAGTGCTAGGACTGGTTGGTCCGTTGTCAGAATAATGTGACTGGATGAGACATGAAGCCTGTGCTGCAACTTCTGTCTTGTGTGTGGCGCACGTTAAATGTCAAAGCAGCACCGCCCTGATATCACCCTTCGTGGTGGACTGGGCGTTAAGCAAACAAACAAACAAACTACTGGATTTTATTAGATTAATTCATAAAAAAATACCAACCAACATCACAGCAAGCAGTCAGGCAGTGATGGTGCTAGTATTTTTTTCAAAACGGTAGGCAGGTTTCACGGTTTTCATCACACCACCTCACATTTTCACAACAGCAACAAACATTTAATACAGTTAAAAAAATGCATTTATTTGCAAGTTTAATCATTAATGAATGCAAAAAAATCCCTATCAGGGATAGCGGACACCTGTCAGCTGACATATAAGCACTGATATGACCCCCCCCCCCCCCCTAAATTTGACCAAATTATAAACATGTTTCTGAAGACACACAGCCATTGGCAAGAGCAATTATGGTCTACATACACTGTAAGTTGTTTAACTGTATTGCTATTGAGCTTAATAAATGAAATCCGATTATTATTTGATGTTGTGACAAAAGGTCGTGGCAAAAAGAGTAGAAAAATCAAAAATCAAAAAATATTTTTTGACACAAGTGCATTTTTATGCTGAATGTTTCATATTTTCATTACATAAAATAAAATAGGAAAAGATAGTTTGGTCAGCGGGTTCTGTAGAATAAGCATATTTTGTTAACAATCTGACAGATGTTGGTCGTGATGCTGGACATACCATTTGATTGATTTACCTCCATAAATGAAACTTCTGCAATCCAAATACCTTTTATAAATCAAAAGAAAGTACAACACCAGTGAATTACACGCAAACAATTCCAAAACCAACTTACATTATTTATTTTTTTATACATGATGTTATGTCCAACATCACGACCGACATAAACATCACGTTTCCGTTTGATGTGTTTACAAAATAAATGACAAAAGAACACTTCTGTCAGTTAAAATCAAGGATATGTAATTCCTTTTACATAAAAACACACACAAAAGAGCTCACAAACTTCAAATTACCATGATCATGGCACTTTTTGAGTCGGTTGTGATGATTAGGCGATGGACAAACTTGATGCTTGTCATTTCATTTTCAACAAAAGAGAATACAAAAAACAATTTTGGGGGGCTATTACCTTTACTACTACAGATCTAGTATTTGCAAAAAAACATAAAGGGGACTGGAAGAGCCTTTGTTACGATGACTGTGCTTAATCTTATGGTCGGTTGTGATGACATAGCGATGGACAAACAAAATTAAACATAACACTTAAAGTTAAAACTTAAAGACAGACAACTCTTTTTCTGTCTTATTTTGCATTCTCTCTCTCTCTCTCCATATATAATACTAATAATATGCAAAACAAAACCCATAAAGAGGACTGGAAGAGCCTATGGTTTATGGCTTAGCATGTTATCGTAGCGAACGTTCGCAAGCTCTTTCCTCTGTGCAACTCACGACAGGCCTGGAAAAAGTCATAATTAATTTGTAGCTTAAGTTAAATAAACTGAAAATGGGAAAATGCTGTAGAGTGGGAAAGCATCTTAAATGCACCTTCATCAGCGATGATCAGGACTCTGCAGTAATCTGGACTACAACATAAATTGTTTAGGCTACGTTAATTCAATATAAGTTATAAGCCCATAACTATAGCTTATGTAACTCTGTAAGCAAGCACACACACACACATACACACACACACACAGAGCCTGCACTGACAGTGACACCCAACATTTTTTTTTTACTTAAAAGTTAAACTGAGTTTTTAGGCCATGACCTACTGGTAGGCCTACTACAACTAGTGTAGTCTGATAATCAATTGACAACTGACCTACTTCTTTACTACTACTTTAAAAGAAGGGAAAACAGCTTACAACAACAACAAAAATTCCAAAAAATATACCAAAGAAATGTAAGGTAAGTTGGTTATGACAGTGAACATAGCAAGTTTGTCTCCTGGAAAAATCATCACAACCAACATAGCAAAGACAGTAAACTATGTGTGGATTGGAAATATTCATGCAGAAATTCATTCAGTTGCTTGTCGTCAATAATTAGCTGCTGTACAAAACATCGAACGAACATTTTCAAATTGTTTGCTTTCTCGAAACAGCCGTGAATTACATTTCGTATGTCGGTCATGTTCGGTTGTGACTTTGGACATACAAAATAATTTGTCCTCTCTCAGCTTTTTACCTATCGCACTCATTCGATGAGCGCGAACAACAAACAGAGAGCAGTGTGTCGTATTTTGATGCGCTCTGTTTCGTTTGAATAACATGCAAATTCGAAATGAGTTCAATGAAAAATTATTTCTAACAGATTGTTTGTCGGTTGTGATGAAGATGTCGGTTGTGACGTCAACTTGTAATTCAGAAAATACGGACAAACGAAGCTCTTTTACCTTCCCTTCTTCGACACGCCATTTCCAAGAAAAACAAGCCTCGGTTTGAAATCAGTTGGGAGCGATGCTATAAAAACGTACGATCGGAAGTCAACGGAGAGTGTCAGTTGTTGAAAAATTCGTGATTGCTCGGTTGTGACGTCCGGACAAATGATTCGATGCTTAGCAAATTATTCGGAATATCTCTGTCATGTTTGTAAATTTCAAATGCCAAGCGATCTCAACTAATACATTAATTCTTTTTGTGTTCTGGAAACTGCAAAAGTTCGGACCGGAGCATAGATGATACATACACACGATGTCAAAACATCGTTGTCACTTCGGACAAACATCGTCACAACCAACAACCTGAAGTTAATTTCTCCGTTTCTAATTAAATATTTTTATATAGAAGCAGGTTTGTTTACACACATATTGATTTATTATTCTTATTTCCAGATTTACAATGCAGTTTGGTTTTGAGCATTAAAAAGAGTGTTCTGGGTTGATAACAAAAGTATGAGTTCATACTTATTGGTTTCGGCGGGAAATTTTTCCGCAGTTTTTCACTTTCATCGTAGATTTAATTCACAAAGCTGTTGTTAAAACACACAATTTTATCGTAGGTATCTCTTCATCCTATTTTCAATCCAACAAACAAACACAGACACATACATGTTTTTTGATAATGTTGTTTAATTGCTTACAAACACACATGGGGTCTGGAGCACGACCTTTTGTCACAACATCATTTACATTATAAAAAGGCTTAAAACGATATAGCGCTGAACCAAACTTGACTGTCGTGGCAAAATTCCAACGATAGCACAATTTCGCCACCTCAAGCATTTTTCTTACCCTACGATCGAATTTGAGAAGAGAGTGGAACCATCACGAGTGTAAGTTCAAACCCAGTACAATCCTTCATGCTATCTATCAAAGCGAATGTAAATTAACAACCTTTAAACGATAAAGCGCTGAACCAAACTTGACTGTCGTGGCAAAATTCCAACGATAGCACAATTTCGCCACCTCAAGCATTTTTCTTACCCTACGATCGAATTTGAGAAGAGAGTGGAACCATCACGAGCGTAAGTTCAAACCCAGTACAATCCTTCATGCTATCTATCAAAGCGAATGTAAATTAACAACCTTTAAACGATAAAGCGCTGAACCAAACTTGACTGTCGTGGCAAAATTCCAACGATAGCACAATTTCGCCACCTCGAGCATTTTTCTTACCCTACGATCGAATTTGAGAAGAGAGTGGAACCATCACGAGCGTAAGTTCAAACCCAGTACAATCCTTCATGCTATCTATCAAAGCGAATGCAAATTAACAACCTTTTCAGCACAAAACAAGCGTTAAACTTCCTGAAATAAGTGCATCGCGATCGTTGGCAAACGCTATCGTTGGCGACAGACACACTTTCATTCAGTTTTTAAAGAGAACAACGCAAACTTTGCAGAAAAATGCATCATCAGTCGAACGAGTTCAACATGGCGCGTGCGTAGGAATACGTGTCAAGGTCATAACTGTGAAAACGAGACGATAAACTCAAATAAAAAAAAAACTGCTATCGTTTTTTTTTTCACCCGACGCCGCCCGGATAACGATAGCAACGTTCGTTTTCAGTTCCAAAACAAGAATTTGACATTTCCATTGCCGTAATTCTGTTCTGTATGTTTATTTACACACAAAAACATATGTTTGTAGAAGAAAATAGTGCGTATGCAAAACCTAGGAGGTAAATTGGTTTCCCGTCGTGGGGTATTTTTCCCGACCGACGCTTTCGAGCAGGAGAGGTGATTTTCGACGTCACGATAAAGTCATAAAAAATTGGTTTTTTTACAAATGTTTGTATGATTATGACTCGAATTGCATTCCTTTCAAACAATTATCAGGTCTTGATTTTAAAACCTGTGTGGGTTGATACTTTTCGTGTCATGATTACGTGATGGTAAAAATCGGGAAATCACGTCTGTCGCAAATTGAACGATAGCAATGTTATTTTAGATCGTAACAAAGCACAAACAACACAAAATGCGCTGACATTGTCTTTTCTATGTCTTTATTCCACCACAAGTAAAAATATACCAAGCATGTTACACAATGCAATCTAAAACAGAAATGATAAGCATACAAACTTTCGACCCAGTGACCAAAGCAATACTGTGAAACCTGCCGGTAGGCAAACTTTTATGATGCAAACAGTCCAGAAAAAAACGGTAGGCTGGTCATGGGAACCAGTAAGAGTCCAACTCAGAGTACTGGTTGGCTCACGTAAGTGTAGCCTATGCGATCGTAACTTTGTCTGTCTGTGCGTGCGTGCGTGCGTATGTGCGTGCGTGCGTGCGTACCACAGTTGATTGGCTCATAATAATAATAATGACAGCTTGTATAGCGCGAACAACAGTAATCTATGGCATGCTCTCCTGATTTTCATCTTTTTACTTTCGTTGGTCATTTTATATACAAGAGGTAACGTAACGGAACCCAGCAGCCAATTTATACTAAGCTACACTTACTAGACAAAATATTTAGATTTTTCAACAGATTTTTTGCAAATTATTTCCGCATTAAATGTCTACCATCGCCAACAACTCGTCCAATAGACCTTTTCGGTATCTGAGCAGCTCTCGCGAGCGGTCCGACTAAACTACGCGCCAGCACGCGCCACCTTAAACCATAGCACTTATATACTTTATTTTTATATTTCTAGTTAGTTCATCGTCCATTCTCACATAATACAAAATTTCAAACTTCAATGATGAAAAATACGGAAGTTATGACGAGTTTAAGGAGAGCTAATGCACTACTCTCAAATTCGACGATTTCTCTATGATTGACTAAACAGCGTGCTACCACTTTGAAGTAGACGCTACCCAGTGATCCATAACACTTACATAATTTATTTTTATAGTCTATATAGTTCATTGTCCATTCTTACATAATACAAAATTTCAAGCTTGAGTGTTGAACATTTCAGTAGTTATGACGGGTTTTAGGCGAGCTAATGCGCTACTCTCAAATCCGACAAAATCCGGCAGTGACTAAAACTGCGCACTACCAATTTTAAGTGGACGCTACTGAGATTCATAGCTGTTATATAATTTATCTGTATGTTTCTAGTCATTCCATCGTCAATTCTTACATTATACAAAATTTCAAACTTCAGTGATAAAATTTACGATAGCTAAGACGCGTTATAGGAGAGCTATCCTAAGGCCGTGGCTCCATGTCCGACAATCGTCGGATTTGAGAGTAGTGCATTAGCTCTCCTTAAACTCGTCATAACTTCCGTATTTTTTATCATTGAAGTTTGAAATTTTGTATTATGTGAGAATGGACGATGAACTAACTAGAAATATAAAAATAAAGTATATAAGTGCTATGGTTCAAGGTAGCGCGTGCTGGCGCGTGCTAGCGCGTGCTGGCGCGTAGTTTAGGCGGACCCCTCGCGAGACACGCTCTTTGTTATGCTTTGAACGTCGCGAGAACTTCTAACCTTTGCTTTTGCAGCTAGCGCGAGATCGCTGTACCACATGCTTTGAAGTTTGCGAGAGATTACGAGAGCTTGGAATATTGATAGGGTCTACTTAGTGATCACATATCACTCAGTGACTGATGACACTGATTCTCTTCCCTACACCAGAACAGAACTTTTGATTCCGAGCACAAACCATGCATCAAGAAGTGCTCCTGGCTTCAAAGTGTTGGTACTAAGTCCACCAGAAATCACACACACCATCAAGACATTCCGAAAGTTTCAAAGTCTCAGCACAAGATCCGCCTGAACGAACAGACACGAATAACTCCACACTACCGCTGTCCGCACATTTCACACACACATACACTTGACATCACTGATGCTTCTCTCAACGCATCCAGCAAACAAGGAACTTAGTCGATAAATATCGACAGGGGGCCGACAAATGGTTTAAATGGGAAATGTGTGTATATGGGTGTGGGTTTGAAACAAACAAACAAACCAACCCATGTGAACCCCGGGCCGCAGGCCTTCGATGTAGTGATTGAAAAAAAAGGATGTTCTCAAATGGTTCAATTCTCATTTGGTCTGATTCTCAAATGGTACCGGTATACTCCCCCCCCCCCCCTGGCCGCAGGCCTAGGAGTAAAATTTTATAGACACTGACCTTCTTCCCAGGGGTCATTGACCCAGTTTTAGCTATGAGAGGTGGTTCGCCCAGAGGCTGTAGAGTATACTGGGGCGGTCTCTTTGATGTCTTGAGAGGAAACTTGGCCAGGGTAGTACATGCACCAGAACTGGTGGACACCAAGGACAAACATGAAATCGAAGCAGTTTGCTTTCAGAGGGAACGGTCGTCAGCAACTCAAACTTCTCTGTTTTCTTTTTTTTTTAAATCTGACTTTCTTTGTGGCCCCCTGACTCCGCCCCCCTCCCTCTATAAGGACCCCCCTCCACAAGGACCGATTTTTGTCAACATTTTAAAGGTCGCTAGAGAGGGGTTCCACTGTATGACCTAACCGCTACTGGCAGACGGCCTCAATCTTCACGCGCAAAGACGAGATTAATAGGTGCTCGGTTTTGGTATTTTGAATTACATTACATTAAACCTTTGTTGGGTTTCATGGTCATGGCAACAGCCATAATAATATTACATGATGTATAATATCATATTTCAGCATATGTGAATTACATGTCATCATACTAAACTGTCATACATTTTTATTCCTACATTATTCTGATTGATCACAACCAAACCTACTATCATTGGACACATCCAAATGCAAGCGCCTGTTCTTGACAATTTAGATCAGTGCAATTTCCTGGGTCGGGCTTTGCCACAGACACTCACGGTTTGGCCTGTAGGTAAAATGTACAATGTATTTTCTGATTTGTGCACAAAAGCTTTTTTTCTTTTTTCTTTTTTTTAACATAACAATGTTTAATGTCACTGTATGTTTAAAAGACCATGGTCATATTTGTAAAAAAAATGTTAAATTAGAAAATAAATAACATTTTGGTTCATGATTTTTCCTACACCTGTGCTAAAGATAAGAAATAAAAATGTCGGGTATATAAGTCACTCAAATACAGCTAGGTATGAATGGCTCGGTTTGAGTTTGTTGCAGTTGACCCTGCACAAAGCGACATATCATGTTTTTGTTGAACAATTTTGACGTCACCCCTCCCATAGGGTGACGTATTTCACAACTTCCTGTGTTACACAAACTCTGTGATGACCAATTTTGACGTCACCCCTCCCATAGGGTGACGGATTTCACAACTTTCTACAGATGAACAATTTTGACGTCACCCCTCCCATAGGGTGACGGATGTCACAACTTCCTGTGTACACAAACTGATGACGTATTTCACAACAAAATGGCGCTGCCCATGGTCAACCTCGAAACTATCCGTATAGAATGGGGGCGTCCTCGCCCCCATAATGAAGACGTTAGGGAGTTATAACACACGCCGGTATCTAGTACGATACAGCAACATCGGAGCAGACGATACGCTTCCTACGTCATCATTTCAATACATGCAGTGGCAGACGACAGAACAGACACGGGCATAAACAACAGCCGCCATTTTATCTTCGGCGCGCGGTTCGGTTTTGTGTACTTCGCCTGCGAAAAAACTCCCACGATGTCAGCAACTCAAGCTACGATTTTCACGTACGTATGTGTGAGATAGTCAGTGTGTGTTTTCAAGGTTTGCAAGACCAAGTAAAGCTTTAGTACCTTAAATCGTGATTCACACACACGCATTCCACTCGAATCAGCGGAGTAATTTCCCCCAGGAATTTTGTGTGGAATAACCTTGTTCAAAACTCCCCATCTGGGTTCCTAAAGCGTTTTCCGGATTGAATGCTCTACCTTTTTTGGCTTCGTTTTTCCAAAGAAAATTCTGCAAATGTCCAAACCCAAGTGAAACTGTTCTACCATGCTTTCCACCAAAATGAACCCTGTTTTCCGCCAAAAGCATCCCTTGTATATTAATTATGAAACTCAGATTGAGTTAACCGCCATCGCCACATTAGGCTCCAACATACACCACTTACAGACTTTATCATTAGAGCACAGGTTGCGTGGAAGTACTGGGCCGGACCAAATGAGTTGTAAGGGGGAGTTCCTCCTTTTTGGGGGGGGACAAATCAGCGAAGTGGCAAAGCCACAAGCGCGCGCCTGCTATGCAGGCGCGCGGACTAGAGGGGTCCGGGGGCATGCTCCCCCGGAAATTTTTTGAAAAACGGTTAAAATCTGTGCAATCTGGTGCATTCTGGGCCTTGTTTTGAGGGTTAAGGCCTGTCAGTGTGAGTTGGTGGGGGGGTAATAACAATAGGGGGTACCTTTTTCTCATCGGATTTCACATTGAATAAAATTTGTTAGAGACACACACAAAATTTATTTAAAAAAAACAAAAACAAAAAAACACTCAAAGCAAGGTACATGCTTTTTCCAGGGGTGGGGTTCCGGAACCCCTGGAACCCCCCCCTGGGTCCGGCCCTGGTACTTCGCTGCCTCTATTACCTCCGTGAATTTCCACTTTTTTGAGAGTGGTGACTTGAGCAAGATGGTTTTTGTTTTGAGTGTGTGTGTATGTGTGAGTGAGGTGAACATAAGACTTTCAAAATCTCATAATTAGGGTTCAAAAACTAGACACCTAACAGGGAAAGGGGTATCAGGGGAACGTGTGTACAGACTGAAGAATTAGGTCTCCTTTTTCAACCGAGAAACATACGCTTCACCCACAGCGCCACATAAACTCTTCCCTACAATCCCTGGCTAAACTCGGTTCCGTAAAAATCGAGTCGCTACCACTGTACCACTCACAACACCTGAACCCTCGAGGTTAACCTTGAATGACCAGCGCTGCCCTCAGAGTGACCACTGTACACCACCACCCCTAAGCTCCCCCCCCCCTCCCTCTGTACAGCGGCGAGCTGCACATAACGATGAAGCGGCCGCTTGGACAATATTGTACGGGACGGAGGGATGGGGCGAAAGATGGGAGTGTGCAGCCATATATATATATATATATATATATATATAGAGAGAGAGAGAGAGAGAGAGAGAGAGATGGGGAGAGGGAGAGAGTATGTGTAAGAGAGAGAGAGAGAGAATTCTGATTCATCCCAACGTACTTGTCTTTCATAATTCAGTCTCTACCCAAACATTCTTTTCTTATAACTGCCTTCTCCTAACTGGTCGCAATCATTTTTCTTCCACGATTCAGAAGTGGAGCGTGGTCGAATGTCCATGTGTGAATGGGTAAGTTGAGCGTATAAGAATGTCCATGTGTGCGATGTGTAAGTGAGACATGGATGTGTTCATGACTGAATGCGTAAGCACAATGCAAGGAATGGCCAGAAAGGTATGTGGGAGGTGTGTTTATAACCTGCCCTGTTATATAGTGCTATATGTCTTATGTAAAAACAATGTCCTGTTTGTATTATTGTTATGTACCACGCCTGAATTTCTCTATGAGATAATAAAGTATTCTTATTCTTACTCCACACAACCCAACTTTCTTCCTTGTTTTAGAACCAACACAACCCAACTTTCTTTCTTGATTATAAACTGACATAACCAAACTAGCTGTTCCCAATAGTTCAGACTGGACACAACAACCTGTATCAATTATTGACATGCCCACACTGCTTCACACGCCTGTGGAACAGACAGTGCTAATGTAGCTCTGTGGCCCCATCGTGACACTCCCCAAACTACAGTAGGACCCCCTTTTCAAGGCCTAAAAAAAAACAACTCTGGGAAAACCAGGTCTTAAAACGACGGGAGTCTTAAAGGCATATGGACGCGCTCCCGTGTTTACGATGTGTAGTTTGCCCATAATCGATGTCAAATGCATCATAAGGCCATATAATGACGATATGTCGCAATGCGCGGACCATATACATGCATTACAGCTTGTTCTAGCCTCTGAAAAAGTGAGGATGTCAACAAAGACGCGGAGTTATTTCCCTTGCGTCAACGCTACCTCTGTTGGCAAATCTATAAATAGGACGATCCAGATCAAAATGAAAATTAACATATCTCAACATTGAAGGGGTCCTAGACCACAATATTTTGCAGGGAACTTAATTTAGCATGTCTCCAGCTGTTGGTAAAGCAATTAGCGTGTATATTCATCGAGTTAATATGCCTTTAAAATAGGGGTGACCTTACAGAGGTTTTGGTTATGAGCAGTAAATCGGAGAAAACAAGGTCTTGAAGGGACAAAGTCTTAATTTTCAAGCGGGGGTCTCATAAGGGAGGTTCCACTGTAGGACCCACTAGGCACAGAGGCCAATCTAGCTCTGTGACCTGTACTTCTTGTTTGTCTCTGTGCGCCAAGCCTGCCGGGCCACGTGGGGTCAAAAGGCCAGCCACAATGCAGTAATAAAAGTCTAATCAGCCGTAGGCGCACGTTTATCCCCTCCCCCCCTCTCTTTTTTCTGTAACTTACAACCGCCATATATATAGCTCAGAGCCGTGGGTATGGTATGGAAGGTGTTTGTTCGTCGCGGACGACGCTGGTATCTGTGGTTGGGAAGAACGTGCCTGTGGAGAATTAGTCTCCAAGCCAAAGCGCGCTGACTCTCCAAGCCAAAACAATTTCAAAGCTGAAAAAAAATGTACAATTTACGCGAAACGATTAAACACAGCTTTCGGGTGTTTTTTTTAATCTAAGATGTACATAAATATACCACTCCGACCATAAGGAAAAGAAAAAAAGACACACCAAAAAAAAGACCGAGAGAAGCCGAGTCAATCCGAGACCAACCGAGAGGACGTGTTTCGCGTCGTTTCGACGTCGTTTGTTCAGATGCGGCCGGTTGGATCAGTTGCGGTCATACAGGGGCGCCTTGCACAAGAAAAGATCTTCAACAATCCCGATCATCATCATGGTACAATAATGTTTTGTGCGCCCCCATGTATGTGTTCTGTGCTAATAATGCACGGTTGTGAAATGTCCGTACACATTTTGTGGCACTATGTAATTGTTAGTGCATCCTCCGGCGGATGCTTCGTGCTAAAAATGCACTTCCATTAAAATATTATACGCTCATGTCAGTAATATATTTTCAATTGTTTCTCTGTCAATTTCAAGTGTTTGTTTCCAATTACTTCAGTATCTCCCTGTTGCAATTCCAGGTGATTCATTATGCATGTGCCAATTTGAGGTGTTTAATTCTGATTCCTGTATTTACAGTGTAAAATTAAAACTATTGTTTTCAAACATTCCTATGACACCTGGTAATGGTTCTGTGGTTTTGTTTTTAATTTGTATTTTGTTTTTCTGCAATAAATATTTGAAATGGATCTGAGGCCGACTTACTACTTTAAGCACTCTTTTTCACCACATTCCCACGTACAGATATTGCAATATCAACTCTTCCTTTCTACCTGTTTCAAACAAGCTCTATTTTTTAATTAAAAAGTTTTTACTAAATGTCTTAACATAGAGGGGGGAATCGAGACGAAGGTCTTGGTGTATGTGCGTGTGTGTGTGTGTGTGTGTGTCTGTCTGTGTGTGTGTGTGTGTGTGTGTGTGTGTGTGTGTGTGTGTCTGTCTGTCTGTGTGTGTGTGTGTGTAGAACGATTCAGACTAAACTACTGGACCGATCTTTCTGAAATTTGACATGAGACTTCCTGGGAATGATATTCCAGGACGGTTTTTTGTTTGTTTTTTATAAACGTCTTTTATGACGTCATATCCGGCTTTTTTGTACAAGTTGAGGCTGCACTGTCACACCCTCATTTTTCAATCAAATTGATTGAAATTTTGGCCAAGCAATCTTCGACGAAGGCCGGACTTCCGTATTGCATTTCAGTTTGGTGGCTTAAAAATTAATTAATGACTTTGGTCATTAAAAATCTGAAAATTGTAAAAAAATAAATAAATTATAAAACGATCCAAATTTACGTTCATCTTATTCTTCATCCTTTTCTGATTCCAAAAACATATAAATATGTTATATTTGGATTAAAAACAAGCTCTGAAAATTAAAAATATAAAAATTATGATCAAAATTAAATTTCCGAAATCGTTTTAAAAACTATTTCATCTTATTCCTTGTCGGTTCCTGATTCCAAAAACATATAGATATGATATGTTTGGATTAAAAACACGCTCAGAAAGTTAAAACGAAGAGAGGTACAGTAAAGCGTGCTATGAAGCACAGCGCAACCGTTACCGCGCCAAACAGGCTCGTCACTTTCACTGCCTTTTGCACTAGTGGCGGACTACGTTCAGTTTCATTCTGTGAGTTCCACAGCTTGACTAAATGTAGTAATTTCGCCTTACGCGACTTGTTTTTTCTTGTGGCTGTTTGATCAATTCATAGCAAGCATTGACTGAAATAAACAATTTATATATCCAGCACAACATGCAATTCATTGACTTTTGACCCTAACCTTTTAACACTTCCCAAAATAAATCTTTGGTGGACATTGCATCGACGCTGTTCATTTTGAATGAACATTTTTCTTGTGATATATTGTTGAATGCTTGAGGGCTAGTTATTGATTATTTTCAGCAGCCATCAAATGAGATACGACAATGGTTTAACAAAACCTAGACATGTCTGCTTGCCCCTGTTTTGTGTAAGTGAAAACTCTTATGTCAAAAGCTAAACAAAGTTTGAGAAAATCTCACAATGCGAATCAAGTTACTGTGTCACGTATCAGTTCTAATAATAATAATAATAATGGGAGATTTATAGAGCGCTTTACATTCTCAAAGCGCTTTACAATGACAAACATACATAATACATACAAAGCAAAGCAAAAGCATGTGCAGCAGCATTCAGCACACAAGTGAACAACGAAACTCAATTGACCAACATGTCTCACAATGCAGAAAGCTTGTTTTCATACGATTCTCTGTTCGGATTGGCCTATTCTACCTGCAAGCTTCAGAAAACAATTCTTGTCATTGGTGGCTTCGGTCATTCTCTGTTCGGATTAGCCTATTCTACCTGCAAGCTTCAGAAAACAATTCTTGTCATTGGTGGCTTCGGTCATTTTCTGCTTTTCCAATTAATCATACTATGTTATAACCTCTGAGTAAAACATCTTTCCAGAACAAATTTAATTCTTTGCCCGATTTTGTACCCGGCTTGTGAGACTTGAAATGACTTACAAGCAAAAGAAATCTTGACCTTATTTGGTCCAAGCGCTGTGAAAGAAAATGCAGGCCTGTAGACACATTAGCCTTAGGAATCAGACGGCGTTTGTTAGCTGGTCACGCGAAACAAGAAGAGCAGACGCAAGTTAGGGAGTAAGCAGACGACAATGACGTCATTCGTCTGGCACAAGATTTGCCTTATAAGTTACATTGATACTGTCACAATAAGGTCAATTAACCATCTCTGTCTCTATTTCTGTGTGTGTGTGTGTGTGTGGTGTGTGTGTGTGTTTCTCTGTCGCTGTATGTGTGTCTGTTTCTCTTTCTCTCTCTCTCTCCTTCTCTGTCTCTCTCCGTGTGTATTTCTCTCTCTCTTTCTGTCTCTCTCTCTCCGTGTGTATTTCGCTCTCTTTCACCTTGATTTACCGGGTATCAATACTGTACCGTTCAAGATCAAAACATCTCGTCTGTCTATCCCCCCTCTCTCTCGGTCTCAATCTCTCTAGAAAACACTCGAGAACTTGACCTTGTCTCCCTGTCTTATGCCCCCACCCCCACCCCCCCCTCTCTATTCAAGACTTCGACAAACCGGTGTACCTATACCGTACACAATTATATAATCTCTCCTTTATTTACTCTCCATCCGCCACCCGCCACCCGGCCTCTCCCCTCGGGTTGAAGCTAAGGTCAGGTGAGCCAGGAATACACAAGGTCCATACATGTATAACACGCTGTCCACACCACACGGACAGCGGTCAGAGATAATGTACACTGGTCAGCTCGACATACACTGGAACCCCTCTTGTCTTTTTACATTTAGTCAAGTTTTGACTAAATGTTTTAACATAGAGGGGGAATCGAGACGAGGGTCGTGGTGTATGTGTGTGTGTGTGTGTGTGTAGAGCGATTCAGACTAAACTACTGGACCGATCTTTCTGAAATTTGACACGAGAGTTCCTGGGAATGATATCCCCGGACGTTTTTTTCTTTTTTGCGATAAATGTCTGATGACGTCATATCCGGCTTTTTGTAAAAGTTGAGGCGGCACTGTCACACCCTCATTTTTCAATCAAATTGATCGAAATTTTGGCCAAGCAATCTTCGACGAAGGCCGGACTTCGGTATTGCATTTCAGTTTGGTGGCTTAAAAATTAATTAATGACTTTGGTCATTAAAAATCTGAAAATTGTAAAAAAAAAAAAAAAAATTATAAAACGATCCAAATTTACGTTCATCTTATTCTTCATCATTTTCTCATTCCAAAAACATATAAATATGTTAATTTGGATTAAAAACAAGCTCTGAAAATTAAAAAAATTATGATCAAAATTAAATTTCCAAAATTGTTTCAAAAACTATTTCATCTTATTCCTTGTCGGTTCCTGATTCCAAAAACATTTAGATATGATATGTTTGGATTAAAAACACGCTCAGAAAGTTAAAACAAAGAGAGGTACAGTAAAGCGTGCTATGAAGCACAGCGCAACCGCTGCCGCGCCAAACAGGCTCGTCACTTTCACTGCCTTTTGCACTAGCGGCGGACTACGTTCAGTTTCATTCTGTGAGTTCCACAGCTTGACTAAATGTAGTACTTTCGCCTTACGCGACTTGTGTTTTCTTCGTTCAGTCATGGGCTGAAACACACTCTCACTCTCTCTCTCTCTCTCTCTCTCTGTCTGTGTGTGTCTCTCTCTCCCTCTGGCCAGAAACCCCCCCCGAGAACTTCCCCTTGTCTTCCAGTCTGAAACTCCCACGTTCACTCATGTTTCTGTACGAGTGGGGTTTAACGCGTTAGACCGTCTTTACCCTGCCATTCAGCCAGCCATACGACGCTTTCGGGGGGAGCATGCTAGGAAAAGATCCTGTAATCCATGTCCGAGTTCGGTGGGTTATAAAAATACGGACACCCCTTTTAAGACCCCCCCCCCCCCCCCCCCCCCCCCGTTCCATTTTAAGACTTCATACCTTTTAAGACCCTACTTTTTCAGACATTCTGTTAATAGCACCTGCTAATTTACCCCCATTTTAAGACTCCCTCCTAGCCTTGCAAGACATGATTGTGTCCGAGTTTTGGAGGTCTTCACATGAAAGTTCCACTGTACCGCTCAGTGTTTGTCTCGCGCCAGGTCAGTGGTGGGTCAAGTTGGGCTTAAACTTTTGACCATACTTGGCCACACGCTCACCTAACGTGATGAGATGACATCAGCTACTTAGCTCGGCTCGGTGCACGCCACTGGCTGATGTTGCTAGACATGGCTGCAAGGCCAAGCATCGCCGCGCGCTGTATCTTTGAAGGGATATACCGGGTACTAACGGCTGGCGATATTCATGGTTTTCCTGCTTGTCAAAGGCACGCTCCTTCTCGAATAAAAAAACAAGACTGGTTAAAAAAATAAACAAGAAGGGCAAAGCCCATACGACTCACATGCTTGACCTTGACCTTTACATGACCTTGACCTTCAGGGTCAAGGTCAACTAACTAAACCTAGCAATGACATTATACACTAAGAACTGCTTTACACATTTTTCCTACCAAAATACATGTGACCTTGACCCAAGGTCAAGGTCATCCAAGGTCATGCAACACAAAGCTGTTAATTCAAGACATAGGAAGTACAATGGTGCTTATTGGCTCTTTCTACCATGAGATATGGTCACTTTTAGTGGTTCACTACCTTATTTTGGTCACATTTCATAAGGGTCAAAGTGACCTTGACCTTGATCATATGTGACCAAATGTGTCTCATGATGAAAGCATAACATGTGCTCCACATAATTTTTAAGTTTGAAACAGTTATCTTCCATAGTTCAGGGTCAAGGTCACTTCAAAAGATGTATACAATCCAACTTTGAAGAGCTCCTGTGACCTTGACCTTGAAGCAAGGTAAACCAAACTGGTATCAAAAGATGGGGCTTACTTTGCCCTATATATCATATATAGGTGAGGTATTCAATCTCAAAAACTTCAGAGAAAATGGGAAAAATGTGAAAAATAGCTGTTTTTTAGACAACATTTATGGCCCCTGCGTCCTTGACCTTGAAGCAAGGTCAAGATGCTATGTATGTTTTTGGGGGCCTTGTCATCATACACCATCTTGCCAAATTTGGTACTGATAGACTGAATAGTGTCCAAGAAATATCCAACGTTAAAGTTTTCCGGCCGGCCGGCCGGACGGACGGACGGACGGACGGACGACTCGGGTGAGTACATAGACTCACTTTTGCTTCGCATGTGAGTAAAAAAAAAGGTTACTGGAACGCTGTCAGCGTGAGTTCGTCCCCACGTTCGGCGAGAGATTTATTTCTCAGAGTCAACTTTGTGTGCAGACTCTCCTCGGTGTCCGAACACCCCCGTGTGTACACGCAAGCACAAGACCAAGTGCGCACGAAAACGATCCTGTAATCCATGTCCGAGTTCGGTGGGTTATAGAAACACGAAAATACCCAGCATGCTTCCTCCGAAAGCGGCGTATGGTTGCCTAAATGGCGGGGTAAAAACGGTCATACACGTAAAAGCCGTGGGAGTTTCAGCCCATGAACGAACAAACAAACAAACGGGAACGTTTAATAATAAATTATGGACAAAACAATGATTGGCTCGCCGGCATCTTGCAAACGAGTTTTGTCGATGATTTTGAGATAAGGTCATTATTTGTATCATTAGTGTATGTCTTGTCTGTCTATGTCAAAGACCACTGGGTCGACGTAATGTAAATGTAACTTTTTTTGGTCAATAATTACATGTTCCAATGTTTAACGTCGTTTTCAACCACGAAGGTTATATCGCGACGGGGAAAGGGGGGAGATGGGATAGAGCCACTTGTCAATTGTTTCTTGTTCACAAAAGCACTAATCAAAAATTTGCTCCAGGGGCTTGCAACGTAGTACAATGTATTGCCTTACTGTATAGATCTGGGCACGACGTTTGCGTCAAGCGTTCCCGTTCGTCACTGCCACCCTCCTACGGAACGTGGTGTGTTCCAATGATTTGAGCAGCTCTCGCGAGATATCCGCAAGACACGCTCTTTGTTATGCTTTGAACGTCACGATAACTTCGAACCTCGGCTTTGACAGCTCGCGCAAAGTCTTCCTCTTCTTCTTCTTTTTATCTTTTTAATTTTTATTTGTTAATTATAATTTTATTTTGGTAGCTTTTGTTCTCATTGTCCTGATTTTAAATAAATAAATTCTTAATTTTCTTCACAATCCCATGGTTTTTATCCTCCCCCAGCCAACCTTAGAGCCAATATATGGAGGATTTCTTGCCTAGGACGCCATAAATCAAAAATGGCGAAACAAAATCAAGCGAGACATGGCAACACTGACGATGACATAATCCCAACCTTTTCTGTATCATACACCAGCTTAAAGCTACACGCCTAACCGAGCAAACACAATCTCCTCAAAGCGCCTTTGTTCAAAATCTCGACGGTTTGAGCAAATCTCGCAAAATGGCTTGAACTTGTCACGACCTGACCAGCGTCGAAAATGGATTCAAACTGTTCATACTCGACAGGAAAAGAAGGCCAAACTGAGTTCATTTCTAAGGCAGGAAATAGCATCGTGGCAACTCATTATGCGATACGTATTCGCAGAGGCTTACGAAACTGACATGAATTAATGATCCCAGTCTATGTGATAGCACGTTTTTATTTTCTCTCTCTCTCTCTCTCTCTCTCTCTCTCTCTCTCTCTCTCTCTCTCTCTCTCTCTCTCTCTCTCTCTCTCTCCGTTTTTCGGCTTCTGGTTGTATGTTCATCTGTATGATCATACATAATACTCTACTTCTAATACACTTCTGGTTGTATGTTCATCTGTATGATCATACATAATACTCTACTTCTAATACACTTCTGGTTGTATGTTCATCTGTATGATCATACATAATACTCTACTTCTAATACACTTTTGGTTGTATGTTCCTCTGTATGATCATACATAATACTCTACTTCTAATACACTTCTGGTTGTATGTTCATCTGTATGATCATACATAATACTCTACTTCTAATACACTTCTGGTTGTATGTTCATCTGTATGATCATACATAATACTCTACTTCTAATACACTTCTGGTTGTATGTTCATCTGTATGATCATACATAATACTCTACTTCTAATACACTTCTGGCTGTATGTTCATCTGTATGATCATACATAATACTCTACTTCGAATACACCCCTCCCTCTCCAACACAAACGCACTTTCTCTCTCTCTCTGCCACACACTCTCGAAATATGTTTGAATATATGACTAACATACAATGGCCAGTCCCTTGCAGAGAGAGAGAGAGAGAGAGAGAGAGAGAGAGAGAGAGAGAGAGAGAGAGAGAGAGAGAGAGAGAGAGAGAGAGAGAGAGAGAGAGAGAGAGAGAGCGACAGAGACAGACAGAGAGAGAGATAGACAGAGATAGACAGAGAGAGAGATATAGACAGAGAGAGCGACAGAGAGAGAGAGAGCGAGAGAGAGAGAGAGAGAGAGAGAGAGAGGCAGAGAGAGACAGACAGAGAGAGCGACAGAGACAGAGAGAGAGAGAGAGAGATAGACAGAGAGAGAGAGACAGACAGAGAGAGAGACAGACAGACAGAGAGAGACAGACAGACAGACAGACAGACAGAGCGACAGAGAGACAGCAACAGAGACTACAAAAAGACAGACAGACAAACAGACGTTCTGATAGGGAAGTTATCACACGCTTCCCAATGACAATGTTCCACCGACCAGACGCTACAAAACAAACCAAGGAGAGATTAAACTGAAGTTAACAAAACGGAAAATAAATGACAAAACAAGACGATACAAACAAGGCGTGATGATACAAGTACCCCCCCCCCCCCCCCCCCCAAAAAAAAAGTACAGGAAAAGAAGACAGGCAAGAACAAAGAAAACAGGGCATAAGAGAGAAACAAAGACAAGAGCAAGACAAGATACAAAGGATGATATCAGGACACAAGACAAGAAACACACAAGACTCGAACAAACATCTTGATGCAGTAAAAAAAAAAAAGACAGAAAAAAAGAAAAGACAAGACAAGACGAGACGAGACAAGACAATCGGCAAGACAAGACAAGACAAGACGAGACGAGACAAGACAAGACCATACAAGTTATTAGACACGACATCAGACAAGACGAAACAAGACATCAGGCAAGACAAGACAAGATAGGACAGGAGCAAGGGCAGACAGACACACACACATTCAACCACCCCCTCCACCAACACAACACCAAACAGCAAACTCACCCGTGTTCATGCTGAGAGACCGCTGCAGCATTCTGTTCTGCTGGAACATCTGTTGCTGCTGGGGGGTGGAGCCGGGGGGAGGCTGGGGGCCCGTACCGGACGGGGAGAACATGGGCCCCATCTGGGCCTGGCCCGGGGGCGCTGAGAACTGGGGGGCTTCCCCGGGGAACTGGAACCGAGCCCCCTGCGGGCCCGCCGAAGTGGGAATCGCGTTGCCTGAGAGAGAGCGGTGTCTCTGCATGCCGCTGAACTGAGCTCCCTGCACAAACACACGCTGAAACTCGTCACAACACTGAGGGCCGTATATATATATATATATCTCCTTCAACTCAGCAAGCAAATGGGTGAACTGCCAACAAAATCATCGAGCTCAGCCCCATTTTGAAATTGAGACGGCATCAACAGCGTAATCAGAACTACAACACCGATCGTGGTATGTGTTCTTTGTGTGCATGTCTGTCGTGTGTTTTGTCCTCCAACACAGCCTGCTACCTCTGCCTGCCCCACTATAATAGGCCAATTGTGTAAGAGGGCGTAAAAGTCAACTAGTCAGTCAGACCTTGAGGACAAAGACTACTCTGGTAGCGCTCTGAATGCATACGACATGTGCAATAGCAGAGACATCCGTCTCTGGCAATAGTTACCTCCAAAATATCTGAGAAAATCAGGTCTTTAAAAGGAGGGAGTCTTAAAATGGGGGTAAACTTGCAGAGGTTATGAACAGAAATTCTGAGAAAACGGGGTCTTAAAAGGGACGAAGTCTTAAATTGGGGAAGGGGGTCTTAAAAGGGGGGTTCCGATGTACTGTACTGTACTGTAATGTAAACGACAACATTTTTGATTTTCGACTTTCGACGAAAGGAGGTCTGAAAATTATGTTGGAACCAAACACCTTCAAGTTACTGTATTAGCTGCAGAGAGAACAAGAAAGGTAGAAGCAGTCTGTGTATGTGTAGGTATCGTACATGGCACGGCCTACCATTCTGCTAACAACAGTGAGACAGTAATTCATGTATGTATTGATTAAAACAGAAAACACCAGTGTTGTCAGTGAACAAATGATAGGACTGAAACAAGAGTTCACCATACGGTCGCAGCCGACTTTAAAGACACAGTCCTTCCCCTGGTGAACAAAGGATAGGACTGAAACAAGAGTTCACCATACGGTCACAGCCAACTTTAAAGACACAGTCCTTCCCCTGGTGAACAAAGGATAGGACTGAGACAAGAGTTCACCATACGGTCACAGCCAACTTTAAAGGCACAGTCCTTCCCCTGGTGAACAGTACCCCCTGCGGGTTAGGGGGAAGAATTTACCCGATGCTCCCCAGCATGTCCTAAGAGGCGACTAACGGATTCTGTTTCTCCTTTTACCCTTGTTAAGTGTTTCTTGTATAAAATATAGTCAATGTTTGTAAAGATTTTAGTCAAGCAGTATGTAAGAAATGTTAAGTTCTTTGTACTGGAAACTTGCATTCTCCCAGTAAGGTACTGCACTACGTTGCAAGACCCTGGAGCAATTTTTTTATTAGTGCTTTTGTGAACAAGAAACAATTAACAAGTGGCTCTATCCCATCTCCCCCCCTTTCCCCGTCGCGATATAACCTTCGTGGTTTCTTTCTTTATTTGGTGTTTAACGTCGTTTTCAACCACGAAGGGTTATATCGCGACGGAGGGAAGGGGGGAGATGGGATAGAGCCACTTGTCAATTGTTTCTTGTTCACAAAAGCACTAATCGAAAATTTTTAAGTAAATTTTCATTTCATTAATATACTTACCCGAATCACATAAAAGCATTGACGCAGTCTTACATGCAAAAGGTCTGAAAAGGCTACCCGTCTTAAACAATTTTAAAGGGGAGCAACCCAACACAAAAAGTGTAAACAGGCAAGGTAGTGACCATCTACCCAGGGAGTTACCTCCCATCTAGGGTTATGTGACGTCACTTCCCCCTGTAAACACCACATGCTTCATACGACTTAATAGACTAAAAATCATATGCGGGGTTGGCGGGAGGGCATACACTATGTGATTCGGGTAAGTATATTAATGAAATGAAAATTTACTTAAAAATTTTCGATTAAATTACATATTCTTACTCCGAATCACATAAAAGCAGATAGCTTCAACAAGGCGGTGGGAAAGAAAAATCCAACTCACTCTAAAAACCTTGCCAAAACCCTGGCCTGCTGCCAAAAGGTCAGGAAAAGGGCCCAGTGAGAAAGAAAAACTAACTCACTCTAACCCTTGCCAGGAACTGGCCCACTGCCAAAAGCAGAAAAGGACCTGAGAACCATCCTGATTGACAGTCGTGATGTCTCTCAGGCAAAAGTTGCGAAAGACAACATCAGAGAGCCAGAAATGTGTGCCCAGCACTTCTTCCAATCTCCTGGACCAAGCGACCCAGAAAGAGAACCCAGCCTTGGATTAAGCCGAGCCGAGTAGAGAGGGAAAGACAAGCTGCCCCCCCCCCCCCCCCTTTCGGATGGAAGGAAATGCACATACACCGAAAAAACGATCTATGCATAAGGTAGTCCGATCAGTGAGGTGAGGGACAAACCTCGCGGCGACCACAAGACGATCACGCCGAAGTAATCAAACTTAGGAATGGCGTGAAGCCCAGGTCGGTGAACCTCTTACTTCCGGCCGAAACTGGAAGCAGCTGTCGCGGACGACTGCTGACGTAAGTCGAAGCTCGAACCGGGCGTGACAGTAGCCTGTGCACTAGCTGGTGAACCTCTTACTTCCGGCCGAAGCTGGAAGCAGCTGTCGCGGACGACTGCTGACGTAAGTCGAAGCTCGAACCGGACGTGACAGTAGCCTGTGCACTAGCTGGTGAACCTCCTACTTCCGGCCGAAGCTGGAAGCAGCTGTCGCGGACGACTGCTGACGTAAGTCGAAGCTCGAACCGGACGTGACAGTAGCCTGTGCACTAGCCAGTGAACCTCTTACTTCCGGCCGAAACTGGAAGCAGCTGTCGCGGACGACTGCTGACGTAAGTCGAAGCTCGAACCGGACGTGACAGTAGCCTGTGCACTAGCCAGTGAACCTCTTACTTCCGGCCGAAACTGGAAGCAGCTGTCGCGGACGACTGCTGCTGAAGTGACCGGTGACCCAAAACAAAATGACTAAAAGCCAGAGTGTTACAGAACAGTCTGCTTGAAGGTAAATGAAAGAAATTCAAAAACCCCAAGTAAACTTCGTAGCCAAAAACCTGAGAGAGGAGATAAGCCACAAAGAATGACTCCTCCAACATGCATTGCCAAAGACAATGTCCCCTCAGGAAAAACTGAATGTTACTTCCGAGGCCAACTCAAGCGCAACTTAAGTTTGGACGAAACACCAGAACACGTCTGATCGCTAGAGAAAGACGGAGTCAGACTCTGCGAAAGACGCCCAGGACCAAGTCCAGCAGCTTGTGGCAAACTGAGAAGAACGGGAAAGCCCGAAAACGGCAGCCCCACTCAAACGGCAATCGTCCTATCTCATCTCCTGCCTAAGATGAAATAAAGGAAAGAAAGTCGAAGTCCGAAGCCACAAGAACAGGGAAAACAACAACCATCCCGCCCACAGGTGGAATGGCTGTTGCACCAGCCGAGGCTAAAAACCCTGGATGCCCTAAGGTCAGCCGCTGTTCCAAAACTCAGACGTACCTAGAAGCGTCTGTGAAAGAAACAACCTCTCCGGTAAAACCGGAAGTGCCACTGCAGCAGCCCGTGGCTGAACTGCTGTTACACAACTGAGGACTGGAGCTGTAAAACCGAAGGACAGCGCTAGCACCGACCAGAAGAGACCTCAGCGGGTGCTCGAGCTGATGGGCCTAGACACCGTGAAAGGATCGGCTGAGGCATAAATAAATATGCACTCATTAGATCAATGGGAGTCCCCCGACCTCACCACTCCCACAAACTATTGGCTGTGTACAGAGACCATCCAATGAAAACTTGCAAGGAGAAGACCCGCCCCGCCAACACCAAAGTGGAGGGCGGAGGGGGGGGGGGGTGAGACCGGGGGCACTTCCTTGGGGAGAGAGGCTAGCCTAGGGCTGCCCTTCTCCCTGCCCAAAGGTGATCTAATTCTCGAGAATCAGACAGAGACTGCCCATTGGCCGCCTGCTGAAAACATCCCGAGGCCCGAGCCTGCTTCCCGTGAGGAGGCTAGCTCTGCTTTAACCCTTGTAGAGAGAAGTCAGAGATCCGCTGATCTCTAACCCACGGGATCTACTTTGCTTTCTGGTAAAAACACCGAAGTTCAAAAAGCAGATCCCTCTACTCCGATCAAAGCCCAGATGTCCCTCCTAGCCTGCTCAGAGACCTGAGCATGCGAGAGAAACAAGTCCTCCCTACACCCGACTGTAAAGCGAGGTGAAGGGAGGACAGCCTCTTTGTTCCTCGTTCGCCTTAGCCAGGCTGAACGAGTGGAGATGCCATCAGTGTCCTGACACACACTAAGCGTGAAATGTTCAGTGACTCCAGGAAAGAGCGCGAGAGCGCTCTGACGATCATCTCCGAAAAAGAGGCAAATTCCAAAAACTGACGTCCAAATTCCTCTAAGTTCCTGCGTTCCCATTAAGGTGTACGCGGAAGAGCAAGACGCCAGCAAAATCCGACCCAGCTTCAGCCAAGAGAACTTCCTATGACAGGAAGAAACAAAAGACGAAGCCTGAGTAGCCGAAGACAGCCGAGGCTGCGCGTGTTCCGGAACTGACCCGTGAAAACCGAGCAGCAGAACCGGAACCCGTGGATACCACTTCCGGTAGGAGATGGCCAGCCAAAACCTGCGGAAGATGGTACCCACATTGAAGGTGACTATCAAACCGGAAGTAGGAAAAACTCCTCCTTCGCGGAACGGAAGTCCGACATCGCTGAATGCAACCAAAGAGGAAGCCAATGTCCCTCCATAAAAAATCTGGAAGTAATCTCCATCGAGGCCTCGAGAGAAGCTGAGAGATTCGGCAGAACGTGTCTGGTCTCTGGCTAAAGGCTGTATAACAGAATAGCCCAGAGACCTGACACTGACCGAAGTCACAGTTGCAAGTGGAAAGCTACTGAACAGGATAACCGGAAAACCGGAAACCCGTTCAACCGGAAACCGTCCTGTCTCACCCCTCCCATAAGAGGGTAAGACAAAGAGGAGGTAACATCCGAAGCCACCAGAACTGAATAGACAGTAGACGCAACACCCGACCAGTGAAGTGACTACCGTCCCGGCCGAGGCTGAAAGCCTGCATGCCCATAGGCCAGCCGACGTTCCTCACTTCGCTAACAGTGATAGGAAGGAGAACGATGCATCCGGACAAAGCCGGAAACGCAACAGACAAAACCGCACAATGCGGAAGCAAATGTTGCGTGGACTGAGGACAGAAGACCGAACGCCCGTAGGCTAGTCCGCGGTCAACTCCAGTAGAGACACACAGTGTAATCGCAAAGGAGGACCTATGCTCCCGGTAAACCGGAATGACGACTGTCCGGATGTCCGTAGGACGTATCCTGTTCCTCACTCACTGACCTCCGTATAGGCGCAGCAGGGGGAGGAACGGCAACTCCGGGCTGAGCCGGAAAAGCAACGGACGAAGCCGCATAAACGGAAACGCCTGTTGCGATGACTAAGGCCGAGGCCAGAACGCCCAAAGGCCAGTCAACGGTCAACCCCAGCCATGACCTCTGTGAGTGCACGGGATGGAGGACCTTCGTTTTCGGGAAAACCCGGAAGCGCGACTCCCGAAAAGGGAAGCCGCCCTTGCCTATTCACAGCCGTGCACGCAATGCAAACAGGCTTAGAAAGAGCAGAAGATTAAGCAACGGACGAAGCCGCATACAGCGGCAGCGTCTGCTGCGAGGACTGGGGCTGGAAGCCCGGTTGCCCGAAGGCCAGTCCACAGTCGACACCAGCAGGGACCTTCGTGGGTGTGCCAGATTGACCTTCGCTTCCGGGAAAACCCGGAAACGCGACTCCCGCAAGCGGAAGCCGCCCTTGCTCAGTCACGGCCGTACACGCTGTGCGATCAGGCCTAGAAAGAGCAGCATATCCTGACTAGCAGGAAGTTTTGCAGTCGACACCAGCAGGGACCTTCGTGGGTGTGCCAGATTGACCTTCGCCTCCGGGTAAACCCGGAACCGCGACTACCGCAAGCGGAAGCCGCCATTGCTCAGTCACGGCCGTACACGCTGTGCGATCAGGCCTAGAAAGAGCAGCATATCCTGACTAGCAGGAAGTTTGCAGTCGACACCAGCAGGGACCTTCGTGGGTGTGCCAGATTGACCTTCGCCTCCGGGAAAACCCAGAAACACGACTCCCGCAAGCGGAAGCCGCCATTGCTCAGTCATAGCCCTCTCGCTATACGATCGGAACTAAGACGAGCAGCATATCCTGACGGGCAGGAAGTTTGCAGGTAGTGAGCCTGCGACCAAGAACTGTTGCTCAAAAGAGAGCGTCCGGTGGCTTCACGAGAGCCAGTGGAGCAGTTCGACTTACCGTCCATGCCCCCCAAAGGGGCAGCAGACGCAGCTGAAGGCCCGCGGCCGGAAGCCGTGGCCGACAGGAAGCCAAAGAGTGGCCGACACCCGCCGCCGGCGGAAGTACAACGCTGGAGACGGCGTGTGAAGCTGCAATCTTCCCTCCCAAACTGCGAAACTCTGGAAAAAGAGAGCAAAACAGTATAGACACCAGAGCGCCGCGCTCCGATGCCGAGAGGGAAAGCAAGAAGCAAGACACGTCACAGACGTGCTAAACTGCCCCCCAAATTCATTTGGGGCAGAATAAGTAACGGACAAAGCGGTTATACATGCTTAGTACGAAACAACAACAAATGCCAATGGTCTGAAAGACCAATGACACACACCTAGCCATGTTATCTCACCGTCAGACGCGCTGACGCAGACAACAGGCGGCAAACAAAGAGTTACTGAAAATTAACAAGTCCAAAACGGACGGAAAATTTAGCAACTACAACAAACTTCCTGTCAAACTAATGACTAAAAAAGGAAGCGCTTACCAACTAACAAAGCAGAAGGCAAGAAAGAGGTAAAATAAGGTTTACCTATCCAAAATATAGGCCGTGCCACATTCGCCGTCAGCTAAGCTGACAAGCAAACATGGAGCCCCAAAATGCGTTACTGAAAAAATTTTACAAGTCCGCAAAAACGGACGAAAAGTCAGCAACTACAACAACATTCTTGTCAAAATAATGACCAAAATGGAAAGAGCTCACCAAACACGTAAAGGCAAGCCGTTAAGACGGGTTAGGCGGCCGGTGGGTGTCCTTACAAACACCAGCACTCAGCCACACACGGAGCCAAAAATTCGACGACCTCTCTGCTGTAGGCTGAAATGTCGTATGAAGCATGTGGTGTTTACAGGGGGAAGTGACGTCACATAACCCTAGATGGGAGGTAACTCCCTGGGTAGATGGTCACTACCTTGCCTGTTTACACTTTTTGTGTTGGGTTGCTCCCCTTTAAAATTGTTTAAGACGGGTAGCCTTTTCAGACCTTTTGCATGTAAGACTGCGTCAATGCTTTTATGTGATTCGGAGTAAGAATATGTAATTTAATCAAAAATTTGCTCCAGGGGCTTGCAACGTAGTACAATATATGACCTTACTGGGAGAATGCAAGTTTCCAGTACAAAGGACTTAACATTTCTTACATACTGCTTGACTAAAATCTTTACAAACATTGACTATATTCTATACAAGAAACACTTAACAAGGGTAAAAGGAGAAACAGAATCCGTTAGTCGCCTCTTACGACATGCTGGGGAGCATCGGGTAAATTCTTCCCCCTAACCCGCGGGGGGTAGGCACAGTCCTTCCCCTGGTGAACAGTTGGGCTCACCACCCCACACCTGGTCAGGCTTTGTACACGGGACAAGACCATCCCTCCACTTGGACACCCACCAACACTCAACATCTTGGCTGCTTTCTCAGCAGAGTGGTATTATTTTTGTATGAATATATTTCTCAACAGACACTAGTAGTGCCACTTTAGTCGTGGCTTTTGTGGAAATTTGTTTGTTTGTTTGCTTAACGCCCAGCCGACCACGAAGGGCCATATCAGGGCGGTGCTGCTTTGACATATAACGTGCGCCACACACAAGACAGAAGTCGCAGCACAGGCTTCATGTCTCACCCAGTCACATTATTCTGACACCGGACCAACCAGTCCTAGCACTAACCCCATAATGCCAGACGCCAGGCGGAGCAGCCACTAGATTGCCAATTTTAAAGTCTTAGGTATGACCCGGCCGGGGTTCGAACCCACGACCTCCCGATCACGGGGCGGACGCCTTACCACTAGGCCAACCGTTTGTTTGTTTGTTTGTTTTGCTTAACGCCCAGCCGACTACGCAGAGCCATATCAGGACGAGGAAGGGGGGGATGAAGGGGGCCACTTGTCAAGCGATTCCTGTTTACAAATGCACTAACCCATTACTTGTGTCCCAGCAGGCTTTAGTAAAACTAAATTAATACCTACTGGAAGATTACCAGTTTCCAGTATGTTAAAATAGGCTTAACCTATCTACTGCTGGACTTACATCAGAACACTAACAGATTAAACTATACATGAATCGCGAGACAAGCGGCAAGAGAAGAGATTTTTGGAAAAAATATAGGTGAATGAGCAAGAAGGCAGAAAAAAGAAAAGAATTCATGAAGAAAAAGAGAGCATGACAGGAAAGAGGAACCAAAAATCTACCTAACAGCAAACTAGAAAGCTCCTGCGAGGCCAACCGTGCCGGTTGGTTTTTTTAATAATCCTACTCTGCACAGGCAGCAGGCAGGGTGTTGATTATTGGTATGTGTGCAAGTGTCTGGGCTTTTACATGGAAGATATGTCAGTGTCAGCTCAAGATCAGATCAGCAAAAATCACCACTCTGCTCAGAAAACAGCAAGACCGTTTATTTTTGGCATGTTTCCCAAAAATATTCTACCGATAAACGTACAGTCTTATTCCTTGTAAATGCCTGGCCAGATCTGAGATTGTGAGTCTCAACGCATACACTGCGCCTTTAAATAACAAATATATTAGAAGTCCTGGAGGAGACAGACAGGTGCGGTGGAACCAAGGAATAAAGCTAGATGTCAAGCAGCAAAGCCAAAGGAATAAAGCTATATGTACCCAAGCAGCAAAGGAATAAAGCTATATGTACCCAAGCAGCAAACGATTTCCAATACACACATACAAAGGGCAAGCAGATAACATGCAGGCAAAACTCTTTCAGGGAGAGCACAAAAGAAAACCTGTAGAGTAACTCAAACGCTCAAGTTTATCAATTCTGCATCAATAAATTGCATTTACCGTCAGTGTTCCATTTCACTTGTCATGGGTGTCAAAGTACTGTTTACACACAACAACTGACTCAACGACTGTCAAGATTGCGAGGCTATTGTTATACAATAAATAATTCTTTCTTTCTTTCTTTGGTGTTTAACGTCGTTTTCAACCACGAAGGTTATATCGCGACGGGGAAAGGGGGGAGATGGGATAGAGCCACTTGTCAATTGTTTCTTGTTGACAAAAGCACTAATCAAAAATTTGCTCCAGGGGCTTGCAAGGTAGTACAATATATGACCTTACTGGGAGAATGCAAGTTTCCAGTACAAAGGACTTAACATTTCTTACATACTGCTTGACTAAAATCTTTACAAAAATTGACTATATTCTATACAAAAAACACTTAACAAGGGTAAAAAGAGAAACAGAATCCGTTAGTCGCCTCTTACGACATGCTGGGGAGCATCGGGTAAATTCTTCCCCCTAACCCGCGGGGGGTAAATAAATAATTAAATCAATCAATCAATGAATACAAAATAAATAAATCAATAAATAAACCAATAAATCAATCAATAATTAAACTATTGGTTAAAATAAACAAACCTTTCTATGGGAGAAACTGAGAACAATGACAAAGAACATTCTGATTTAAACGCCAGCCTCTGAGTCTGACTCATGAATTCAGAATATGAAAAAACAAAACAAAAAAACATTAGCCTCTTGCCCCGGAAAAGGAGGAAGTTGTCAAAATAAAACAAACGTGACAAAAGAGACAAAAAGTGCACATGCAAAATCACACAAAACCAAGCACCAATCCTCCTGCATGACAGTGAGGCAAGGGGTGGGGGTGGGGGGGGGGGGGGGGGGGGGGGGGAGGGGGTGGGGTGGGGGGGGGGGGGTTGTGATCGATGTCCCTGGAAACACATTTTCAGCTCTTTTTTATTTATTATCTCACATCCCTGCCCTCTCTTTTTCTCTATCTTCATTTGTATTTTTGATTAATAGGTTTAAAAAGAAACCTGTTCAAATCTTGCCATCTCTGCACCCCATATCCACCCCCCCCCCCCCCCGTCACAAACACATACACATTCACACACAACACAAACACACCAATACACCCTGCCCTCTCTTCCCTCAAAATAAATAAATAAAAATAAATAAAAATTAAAACAATTAAAAAATAATATAAAAAAATAATATAAAAAATAAAAATAAAATAAAAAATAAAGATAAAATAATGATACCCTTGAACTTCTTGGGAAGAGGTTGTTGCTATTTTCGTCAGTGGACACATGATAGGCCCCTGCCTGCTTTGTTCTTTTCAAGACTAGAGTCACAAACCCTTTTAAGCTTGGTTCCCCAGGCAAAGAGAAGGTCAATCATAGTTTACTGTGATCAAAAACATCTCCACTGGGTTCAAGTGTCGTTGTCTGTGGGTTGAACAGGGGTGAGTAAGGGAGGGAAGGGATAGAGGGAGGGGGCAGAGACTGAGAAGGAAAAGGAATACAGAGAGAGAGAGAGAGAGAGAGAGAGAGAGAGAGAGAGAGAGAGACAGAGAGAGAGTGTTAGGAGACAATGACAATGTCAATGACAATGACAATGACAATTCTCTATTTAACGAGGATAGTAGATTAAGCAGTGGTCTGCTTTTTTACATCCAGCCCTCGCCCTGAAAAGGGACTAACTACAACAATGAAGTAAAAATACAAGATAACAAAAATAAAAAAATAAAATTCTACATTTTAACAGATAACTTTACTTTATTTGGTGTTTAACGTCGTTTTCAACCACGAAGGTTATATCGCGACGAAACAGATAACTAAAGTGAAAACACATTATACATATGTACACAAAATGCATTGCATTAAGGTAGATTGCGAGTTGATTGATGTGAATTAAGTGGTATAGAGCAGCTTGCACTTTCTCAACATCATGCTCTAAGCCATACATTGCATTTTAAGGAAAACAATCAAACAAGCAAGACATTGCAAAAATCATCACACATCTAAATAGTGGTTGGTTTTTAAGTCCCTTCATCCGAAAAGGGTCTGTGTACATTAGGAGAGAGAGAGAGAGAGAGAGAGAGAGAGAGAGAGAGAGAGAGAGAGGAGGAGGAGGGGGGGGAGGGAGAGAGAGGTAGAAAGGGGCGGATCCTGAAATAGACAAAATGTAGAGATCTGATTTGAATACAGTGCAGCACAGACTAAGAGTGCCGGTTTGCACAGCCACAGAAGAGCAGGGACCAAACGCACAGCCACATATATACTACAGCAGAGAAAAAACAAGTCGCGTAAGGCGAAATTACTACATTTAGTCAAGCTGTGGAACTCACAGAATGAAACTGAACGCACTGCATTTTTTCACAATGACCGTAGTCCGCCGCTTGTGCATAACGGAGTGAAACTGACGAGCCTGTTCAGCGCAGTAGTAGTTTCGCTGTGCTGCATAGCACGCTTTTCTGTACCTCTCTTTGTTTTAACTTTCTGAGCGTGTTTTTAATCCAAACATATCATATCTATATATTTTTGGAATCAGGAACTGACAAGGAATAAGATGAAATTGTTTTTAAATCGATTTCGGAAATTTAATTTTGATCATAATTGTTATATTTTTAATTTTCAGAGCTTGTTTTTAATCCGAATATAACATATTTATATGTTTTTGGAATCAGGAAATGATGTAAAATAAGATGAACGTAAATTTGGATCGTTTTATATAAAAACAAAATTTATTACAATTTCAAAATTTTTAATGACCAAAGTCATAAATTAATTTTTAAGCCACCAAGCTGAAATGCAATACCGAAGTCCGGTCTTCATCGAAGATTGCTTGGCCAAAATTTCAATCAATTTGATTGAAAAATGAGGGTGTGACAGTGCCGCCTCAACTTTTACAAAAAGCCGGATATGACGTCATCAAAAGTATTTATTGAAAAAAAGAAAAAAACGTCCGGGGATATCATTCCCAGGAACTCTCATGTCAAATTTCATAAAGATCGGTCAAGTAGTTTGGTCTGAATCGCTCTACACACACACACGCACAGACAGACAGACAGACACACACACACACACCACGACCCTCGTCTCGATTCCCCCTCTATGTTAAAACATTTAGTCAAAATTGACTAAATGTAAAAAGAACAAAATTCACATTTAAAAAAAATGCACACACCAAATTTTAAAGCACAGAAACAAAGAGATCTTCCACAACAAAACTAACATAGATCTATACAGTCCATCCAGATAACATTATGTACACCATCATACTAATACATTTCCATCAAAGATGCACTAAAACAAAATTCACAATAATTCAGCCGTGACAAAAAAAAGAGAGCCGAAGGGGTAAATCAAAAATACAACTACTTATTCCAAGGTGAAGGCCATGCAATGAAAACCACACAGAAAGGTCAACAAGGTCAAGGAGAGGGCAAGGTCATGCAGTGTGGCATGGGAGAGGGGTCAAAGTTGAGTGAGTGCAGGGTCAGGCAGGAAAAGGTAACTAGCTCTCTACTAACCTGAGGCAGAGGGTGTAAGCCGAGCATAGCCTCCCCTGTCCCCCACTGCCCCAGAGGGTAGTGTCCCCTGCCCGGTGCCCCCTGACCCCCCATAGCGCTGCTAGGGGGCAGCGGTAACCGTGGCGACACCGACCCAGGAAGCACGCCGCCCCGCTGCCATGACAACAGCTGTCAGTCAGGGGTACACAGCCAGAGATTAACACACAGCGACAGAAAAAGAAACAAGTCGCGTAAGGCGAAAATACAATATTTAGTCAAGTAGCTGTCGAACTCACAGAATGAAACTGAACGCAATGCCATTTTTCAGCAAGACCGTATACTCGTAGCATCGTCAGTCCATCGCTCATGGCAAAGGCAGTGAAATTGACAAGAAGAGCGGGGTAGTAGTTGCGCTAAGAAGGATAGCACGCTTTTCTGTACCTCTCTTTGTTTTAACTTTCTGAGCGTGTTTTTAATCCAAACATATCATATCTATATGTTTTTGGAATCAGGAACCGACAAGGAATAAGATGAAAGTGTTTTTAAATTGATTTCGACAATTTAATTTTGATAATAATTTTTATATATTTAATTTTCAGAGCTTGTTTTTAATCCAAATATAACATATTTATATGTTTTTGGAATCAGCAAATGATGGAGAATAAGAGAAACGTAAATTTGGATCGTTTTATAAATTTTTATTTTTTTTTTACAATTTTCAGATTTTTAATGACCAAAGTCATTAATTAATTTTTAAGCCACCAAGCTGAAATGCAATACCGAAGTCCGGGCTTCGTCGAAGATTACTTGACCAAAATTTCAACCAATTTGGTTGAAAAATGAGGGCGTGACAGTGCCGCCTCAACTTTCACGAAAAGCCGGATATGACGTCATCAAAGACATTTATCAAAAAAATGAAAAAAACGTATGGGGATTTCATACCCAGGAACTCTTATGTCAAATTTCATAAAGATCGGTCCAGTAGTTTAGTCTGAATCGCTCTACACACACACACACACACACACACACACACACACACACACACACACAGACAGACGCACACACACCACGACCCTCGTTTCGATTCCCCCTCGATGTTAAAATATTTAGTCAAAACTTGACTAAATATAAAAAGAGGGAAAAAGAAAGAAAGGAAGAGCACCGAAAGGAAGAAAGAAAGGACAGATGTGTGTAAGGGGGAAGAAGGAGAAGCGAAAATGAAAGTCAAAAGTTAAACCTCCGAAAAGCAAGGTAAACTGACTAAATTGCTGGCAAACTCTGCTCTCCGCTGGGTGAAGTGCCTGCATTGCCCAAGGTCACTTCTAGGTCTGACCTTAAAATGACCTTTAACGTTGCTCTGATGCTCTAGAAAAATCATTGCTGGGACGTTGTGCCTCCTTTTTACACAAGCTCAAACTCAAACTTTAATTTGTCCCCAAGAAGAAATGTTAGTTACTGTTAAGCTCAAAGAATCATTATGATATCCCCCGAAAATGGGAGTATGGTTGTGTAAATGTTGGCAGAAAAAACGGTCATACACGAGAAAAAAAAACTCACTCGTGCATAAAAACACATGTGTTTGCGAGAGTTTCAGCCCATGAACGCAGAAGAAGATGACTACATGAAATTATTTCAATCTTCAGCCGATCATTTTTCACTGGACCTCCTTCCCCCACAGAGAGCAGAGTTTCTATAACTACTGTGCTAGTTAGCAAGATACTGAGAGTAGCTAAAACTACATGTATACATAGTCTGTACTAACAGGACAGGGTACAACTATAAGAGTTACAAAACATGTACAGATGCATTTTAGTAATTCTAAACAGGAAGAGTAAAATAAAATGGGAGATACTTTCTATAAATTAAAGGAAAGCAATACAAATCAAAGCAATTTTCTGAATCCTTAGGATAACAAAACTTTGTTTCTAACTACTTGTGATACAGATTCTACAAGTCAGTTTGTTAAACAAACCATGATGGTACGTGTACCTTAAAACAATAACCGGCATATTTCTTCAACACTTGTGCACAAGTTGTATGACAAATCACATCAAATTTTACCCCAAAAACTTGGCAGAATAATTGTCAAGTCAAAAAATAGTAATGCGATGGTCAAAGGCCAACATAAGCAACACAAACTTAAAGTTGAACTTGAAGCACATTTGAAGTTTGTAGTCTGAACACAAATGGAGTATTTTTGACCAAAAACTTAAAAAATAATGACAAATTACTAACAAAAAAACAAAAACAAAAGTATGGGCAAACAGGTGTACAGGTGTTCCCTAATGACAGGAGAAGACAAGGGGGTAACAAATGGGACGTTACACTTGTTTGTGATGATAATGTGTTTGATTAATGACTTGTACAGTTCTGGGACATCCTGCTTGATGGCGCACGCGCAGAGAACAATTTTCCCTTTATCTTCACTGCGCTGGCTGCAAAATCCCTCCAGCGGGAGGTGTTTTTAGACAGGCCAGGCACTGGTTTTCCCTTGACTGTATAGCCTGCATACAGTTAATGACTGTATAGCCTGCATACAGTTAATGACTGTATAGCCTGCATACAGTTAATGACTGTATAGCCTGCATACAGTTAATGACTGTATAGCCTGCATACAGTTAATCTAAAACAGCTTAACCGTTAACTTCGTGAAACCAAATAAAATTTCCCAAACATTCAACTAGCTATTAAGGCAGTGTGTTTTTGGGAAAAAATATGAGTCATTTTGTGCTGTATACAGGGGAACTCCCCCTTTTCAGACCCCCCCCCACCCCCCCAATTTAAGACTTCCTCCCTTTCAAGACCTTACTTTTTCAGATTTTCTGTTCATAACTTCTGTAAATGTACCCCCTTTTTAAGACCCTCTCCTTTTTAAGACCTGATTTTCTCAGATTTTTGACGGTGTGAAAAGAGGGGTTCCACTGTATTATTTCTATCATTGACTTTGAAATGAGGTGGTGTGTATTACAGTAATACTCAACACTGCATATGAGCAAACGAGAAATAAGGAAGGATGAAAAGAGATAATTTACATCAAAACATAAATGGAACATAATCGTACACACTCGACACATCCGGCCCTCCACAGATTCACATTCACCGTGGAAGCAAGTAAAACCACAGAGCTACTACTTCTAGTACTACTACAATGCCATATTCTACAAAAGGCACATACATACACATCGAATGAAAGTCAGACAACAAAGAAATCTATTGACACCTGGGGTGAGGGGCACGAAGCGAAAGTGGGTTCCACCCAAACAGGAGAGAGCAAACCGCGGGGTCTGATTTGTTGAAATCAATCAATCAATATGAGGCTTATATCGCGCGTATTCCGTGGGTACAGTTCTAAGCGCAGGGATTTTTTTTTCCTCACAAATCACAACAAATCTTAATTTCAGCCAATCGAACACCGCGGCTGGCTCCCATCCGACTGGTAACTTTCTCGTGCACATCGGCCCTACAGTCAAAATCACTAGCAAGGAGGAACAAAAGCACAAGCTTTCAAAAGAATGGCAAAGACACAAATGCAGAAGAACAAAACCCACAGCAGGATTTCTAAAACAAGCATCATCCTGAACCATTCCACTGGAGGCTGCTGTGTCATGGATGTCATAATTATAGTCCTGCAAGGTTAGCCTCATGGGCGTCATAATTATAGTCCTGTAAGGGTACTCTCATGGGTGTCATAATTATAGTCCTGTAAGGTTACCCTGATGGATGTCATAATTATAGTCCTGTAAGGGCATGGGTGTCATAATTATAGTCCTGTAAGGGCATGGGTGTCATAATTATAGTCCTGTAAGGTTACCCTGATGGATGTCATAATTATAGTCCTGTAAGGGCATGGGTGTCATAATTATAGTCCTGTAAGGTTACCCTGATGGGTGTCATAATTATAGTCCTGTAAGGTTACCCTGATGGGTGTCATAATTATAGTCCTGAAAGGTTACCCTGATGGGTGTCATAATTATAGTCCTGTAAGGTTACCCTCATGGGTGTCATAATTATAGTCCTGTCTGGGTGTCATAATTATAGTCCTGTAAGGTTACCCTCATGGGTGTCATAATTATAGTCCTGTAAGGTTACCCTCATGGATGTCATAATTATAGTCCTGTAAGGTTACCCTCATGGATGTCATAATTATAGTCCTGTAAGGTTACCCTCATGGATGTCATAATTATAGTCCTGTAAGGTTACCCTCATGGATGTCATAATTATAGTCCTGTAAGGTTACCCTCATGGAACTACAGGTTGCTTTCTGTTTGAGGAAAGTGAGCTGCCATACAGTATGGCACTACGCAATTTGTTGTCTACCTTTTGCAGCATGTGACGTGTGTGTTCATGTTTCCAAGCTCTGATGAGAATTTCGCTGTGAATTTGGGATCTCTAACATGTACACGCATGCACACAGAGGAGAGACTGCACAAAATTGTCCCTGAGAAATAAATCCCTTGCCAAACCTGGGATTCAAACCCACATCGATAGAGTCCAACTGGTTTTAAGCTAAGCGCCGCTAACGACTCGGCTATCTTCAAGCCCTATGAGCATAAGTCAATAACAATGTTTGCAAAACATAAGCTTCAACTGATTGAAGGAGCAAACGTAAGTAAATCAGGACGAACCCTGATGTTCCCAGGCCAATTCCCAGTTTAGTCACAGACGAAATATAAAACAGAAAAGCAGAAGAAATCCTGAAAGCTGTTAGGGTTCTGCACTACTACCACCAAGCTTTAACCCTCTACGGCAGCGTGAGATACAGGCTGATTAGAACAAAATAAAACACAAGCGAAAACTACCACAGTGCGGGTGAGAAAGGCAAACCTCCAGGGAGATAAGAGGTCTGTTGGGAGCTTGTATACCCAGTCAGCGCCAAGGCACACCAAGAAAAAAAAAAAAAAAGCTGAAGGTCAGAGGGGTCAAGGCCAAGTATATATAGAGATGTCAAGGTCACTGGACTGACCTGCGCTGGTATGGTCACGTTGGGGGCGTGTCCCGTGTTCATGAGATCACGTAAATTTTCCGGGAATTGTCCCGGGGTAGTTCCCGATTCCATACTTGGCATGGCCGGCTGCAGACATAATGAGGTCAAGGTCATCAGGCAGAGGGCAAGACAAAGTCTTTCAAATCTAGTTTTGGACCTGGCTACTTGAGGGCGGGGGGACTATGGGGGTGGCAGACAGGTATTGATCCTGGGGGGAAGGGGGGGGGGGGGGGGGGTTGGCAGTGGGGGTTGCGGAGGGTTTAGTGGGTGAGGTAGGTTGCAAGTTGTATTCTGTTCTTTGTAACTTCCTACTGCAGCCTTGACAGTATTATCCTCACCATGATCTGTGCAGTCACACAACTTGCCATGCACATTTTGCCAACCTTACAATTCATATTTAGATATTTGCTTTCTTTTAGAACATTTCATAACATGACACAATTTTATTTCTCAATTATTTTTCAATGCACTTTTCCTCAAAAAAATTTTCTCATCTGCAGACTGTGCTCACACTTTCACAAGAATGTTTTGTTACATTCACTCTGCGGTCATATCTTTTGATAACTGCATCCTCAAAGATACTCTGGTCTGTTCAACTTACTTTGTGCTTCATTCCAGTGGGCACTACTGTCATATCGTCAAAACAATAACATTTTTTGCAAGAAAACCGAATGCCAGCATTTTATTCCCAATACAATACTGGCAGAATTGGGGCGACCATATGTCTGCAACTGAACACAAGACGACCCTTATGAAGAAAAGACCCTATTGTGACCTATTGCCGCAGACTCGCTGCAACCTTGCCGTAACCTTGCCGTAGTCTACAGCAACCTTGCTGCAACCCAGTCTGAAGTACAATCTACCTCACTTGAACTTCAAGACATTCATTCTGATGCTTCTTTCTTTAGAGATGGGGAAAAAAACACAAAGAAGGACAGAAAGGAACGACAACTTCCCACAGGCGTTTAAAGTGCTGTTCACATGGCAGACTTTCGACCAACTTTCAAGCGATTTTAGTCCACGCCAAGTCCAATGAAAATCACTGCCCATGTGAACAGAGCAAACACTCAAACTAGTTTTAAGCAGTGATTCTCGGCAGACTTGAAGGCCAGTCTATAGGAACTACCTCCTAATGCGGGAAGAGCAGTTTGGTTGGAGCTAACCAATCAGTGAGCGCTGTAAGAAAAGTCTGCTAAACATCTGCGCCAAGTCACCGCTGAGTCGAGCAGCGCTCAACTGATCTGAGTTTTTGACTTGCTGCAAAATCGAACCTAAATTGCTGCGGCCGTTCACATGGCAGATTTTTTGTTGACTTGGCCTCAACAACTCGGGAGCGATTTCAAACCAACAAGAGTCGGGGAAAAGTTGGTTTAAAGTCTGCCATGTGAACGCCACTTAACGGCTGACAGGACAACAGCTGGCACCACGGGTCAAGCACACCAACCAAACAGACTCGAAGCAACGGTCACTCCATCAACCACTGACCACAACATTTAGATGGATCAAATACACATCTCATCACAATACCAATACCACCACGATGAGCTTCAAAAGCAAAAACAAAAGAAAAATGTCTTTCAATGAATTTCGTTTTTTTCATGGAAATTGGAGTGTGGGTCTGGGTGACAAACGCAGAGAGAAATCGATTTGCTTTGCTGTTATGTTCTAAATTCACATTCTTGTTAAAAGCGTTTTTTTTTTTATAACTTGTTTTTTTGTCAGCCGCAGCTATGGGTCCAGCTATTCTGTACAGTGGTATTGCTGTAGTGAAGCAGTTTTCATGAATAAAATGAAAGACAAGGGAAAATGCATATGCCTTGGGCCAATTGTAATAAAAGCGCTTGTTTTAGCTCATGCCCCTCATGTTTGTGTGCTTTTACTTTATTTTGATTCAGCTGAATAAAACCTTGTTCTTAACCTTCATAGACTTTCTCATGACCACACTCATTTCATCTCACTCTCTCAAACTAGAGAATGTACTGAACTGCTGACTTAGTGAAAGGCTTGCTCAGGTGGCTGGCTCTTTTAGTTCATTGTGGATGTTCAACTTAATTTTCTATTTCTTTTTGCATGAAATCTCTTCAAAATGATGGACAAATCCAGGAAAACATCGCAGAATGAAGTGACTGAATTGAGTGAAGTTGACTGATGAGATCTGAAGTTACACAGGGGAGGGGGGACTGAGGGTGGGGTGGGGGTGGGAATAACCCGATTCAGCCCCGTGTGTGGTTAACCGTCCCAGTGAGGGAATTTCAATAGATCACTCTTCTTCCAGCATGTGACATCACTTCCACGGGGTTAATTCGGGACTATACCTAAACCTAAAGGGGTCGAGAAACACAAAACTAAAAAAAACTTGAAAACAACAACACATCCATTTTCAAAACAAATCACACACCAACGACTTTGAACAACATCACCAAAAAACAAAAGAAACAAAAACTTCAACTTGTCATCCCCGCCCCTCTGATTGTGTCATCACAGATCCAACCCCAGCCTACCTGTTGTGGGAACCTCTGTCCAAACTGCTGCGGCGCTTGTTGCTGCTGCTGCGTCTGCTGCTGCTGAATCAGTCGCTGCTGGTGGTGCATCTGCAGCATGCGCTGTCTCTCCTGCACCTGTTGGCGCTGGCGTTTCTCCAGGGCGCGAGTCTGTTGCTGTTTGAGCAGCGTCTGTCGGACTTGCTGGCCGGGTCGCGGGGCGAAGGCCTGCTGACCCCCCTGTAACGCACTGGCTAGTGGACCTGGTGAATATACAATACAATGCATTCAATTTTCTTGTCTGTTATGACTATTGGCTCACCATTCACACATACAAACACAAAATTTTATTTGAGACATTATTAATGCAAATTGTATAAATTGTATATATTGTGTTGTTGCTTCAAGCTGTTGGCAAGCGCTAGATAAATGTGCCATTAATATTATTATTAAGATGCTTTTGTTGGGTAGGCATGCTGGGTATTTTCGTGTTTCCATAACCCACCGAACTCCGACATGGATTACAGGATCTTTTCAATCAATCAATCAATATGAGGCTTATATCGCGCGTATTCCATGGGTACAGTTCTAAGCGCAGGGATTTATTTATTTATTTATTTTATTTTATTTTATGCGATTTATTTATGCCGTGTGAGATGGAATTTTTTTACACAATACATCACGCATTCACATCGGCCAGCAGATCGCAGCCATTTCGGCGCATATCCTACTTTTCACGGCCTATTATTCCAAGTCACACGGGTATTTTGGTGGGCATTTTTATCTATGCCTATACAATTTTGCCAGGAAAGACCCTTTTGTCAATCATGGGATCTTTAACGTGCACACCCCAATGTAGTGTACACGAAGGGACCTCGGTTTTTCGTCTCATCCGAAAGACTAGCACTTGAACCCACCACCTAGGTTAGGAAAGGGGGGAGAAAATTGCTAACGCCCTGACCCAGGATCGAACTCGCAACCTCTCGCTTCCGAGCGCAAGTGCGTTACCACTCGGCCACCCAGTCCCCATGCGCACTTGGTCTTGTGCTTGCATGTACACACGAAGGGGGTTAAGTCACTAGCAGGTCTGCACATAAGTTGACCTGGGAGATCGGAAAAATCTCCACTCTTAACCCACCAGGCGGCAGCGATCGGGATTCGAACTCACGACCTCCCGATTAGGAGGCCGACGTCTTACCACTGCGCCCGTCGTGTGCATGCAACCTTGCATAGAAGGCATGTGAGTGTTGTACAGATACAATGCAGCGTTGACCTACCTCTAGGCTGCTGATACTGCGGACTCTGTGGAGGCATGCCCGTTGGGGAGAACATGGGCCTGGGCGGCTGCTGGCCAGGGGAGACCACCCCAGGCTGCTGGCCTTGCTGCCCGGGCGACATCTGGGCGGGGAAGGAGCGGGGGCCCATGCCCAGCATCTGCGGGTGTCGAGGGGGTCCCCCCGCCCCGGCTCCCATCATGCCCCTGGGGCCCATCCCCGTCACGGGGGAGAGCGGGGGATTGTTGTTGGGGGAGAAGACACCCCCGGGGGTGTTGGGGCTGCGAAGCGGACCCCCTCCCCCAGACATACTCATGCCGTTCCCCATGGGGTCGTCTCCCATCAGCTGCTGCTGTATGGCGTTGATGGCCATCTGCTCGTTGAAAGTGCTGCCACCCGCCCCGGGCCCCCCGTGGCCTTGACCTTCCATCCTGCCGGCCGGGGAGGAGGCGGAGGCGGCCATGCCGAGCAGAGACTCCATGCCCTGGAGGCCCCCCTCCGCCAACAGCTGCTCCAGCTGGAGCAAGACAGTCTGGTCGTCCTGCGTGATGTCCATGTCGTGGTCCACCGGGGTCAGGGAAAAGTGTTGTGGTGGCGGCAAGGGGACACTGCCGGCTGGCTGCCCCATGTGTTGGATGTGCTGGGAGGAGGGCAGGGGGCTGCCCTGGGAGGGGGGCATGCTGGACTGGGCCTGGGTGGAGGTGGAGGGGGTGGGGGGAAGGCTGGAGGCGGCGGAGGAGTGCTGGAGCAGGTCTGCCTCCAGGCTGGCGGCCTGATTGAGA
>NC_090255.1:10915469-10937969 GCF_037325665.1 Littorina saxatilis | reverse complement strand
GAACTCACAGAATGAAACTGAACGCAATGCCATTTTTCAGCAAGACCGTATACTCGTAGCATCGTCAGTCCACCGCTCGTGGCAAAGGCAGTGAAATTGACAAGAAGAGCGGGGTAGTAGTTGCGCTGAGAAGGATAGCACGCTTTTCTGTACCTCTCTTCGTTTTAACTTTCTGAGCGTGTTTTTAATCCAAACATATCATATCTATATGTTTTTAGAATCAGGAACCGACAAGGAAAAAATTAATTTTGATCATAATTTTTATATTTTTAATTTTCAGAGCTTGTTTTTAATCCAAATATAACATATTTATATGTTTTTGGAATCAGGAAATGATGAAGAATAAGATGAACGTAAATTTGGATCGTTTTATAAAAAAAATATTTTTTTTACAATTTTCTGATTTTTAATGACCAAAGTCATCAATTAATTTTTAAGCCACCAAGCTGAAATGCAATACCGAAGTCAGGCCTTCGTCGAAGATTGCTTGGCCAAAATTTCAATCAATTTGATTGAAAAATGAGGGTGTGACAGTGCCGCCTCAACTTTTACAAAAAGCCGGATATGACGTCATCAAAGGTATTTATCGAAAAAATGAAAAAACCGTCCGGGGAACTCTCATGTAAAATTTCATAAAGATCGGTCCAGTAGTTTACTCTGAATCGCTCTACACACAGACACACAGACAAACACACACACACACACATACACCACAACCCTTGTCTCGATTCCCCCTCTATGTTAAAACATTTAGTCAAAACTTGACTAAATGTAAAAAGAATCATAACCAGAATCGATCGATACATATATAATAAGGACTAATTATGGGAATTCCGTTCTTCTGAACTGCTATTTCGCTGTGATGCACGTCATGAGCATACCTTCAAAAAGTAACAATGTTAATTGCACTCCATTTCTCTCTTTTTTTTAAAAGTATAATCATTGACCAATAAAAATAAAACGATCTTGGAAAAAAAGTTGCATATTCTTAGAAATAAATACCTGAAAATGTAACCCTACCCTCTAAATGGTGACATCATCGATCATGACAGCGAAAAAAATACCGAACAAGTCATGTGAAGCGATAATAAAACATTAAGTTGGTTTGAAACTAAAAGATCAACATTGGAACCAGGGACGAGTCATTAACAATGCTAGTGAGATTTGGCTAGCCGAAAGCAGAAGACCGAGACGGGTTGCCACTGCGATGCATATGAACAAAAAAGGCGATTTTTTTTCATTTGAGCAGATTTTCACACTAAGCATGACATATCTGTTTATACATTGGGATCCAGGAAATCGAAAGGATACAATGCAATAATTTTTGAATCTGTAATCAAAAGTGTTATTTTTATTTGCAATTTTTAGAATGTTATGTAACAAATTTAATAATACAATTCTGAACTTACATAACTTGACGAAATGTAAAACAAGTCGCGTGAAGTGATATATAAACCTGTAGTCAATCTACAGGCATCAAATTGAAGGATAAACTCAAAAAAACAGTCATCGGCGAGACTAAATTCAGATAGTCTCGGTTAACCATGCCCGAAAACCGTCACGGGTCACACTCGTCTCCGCGAAGCATACTCAACCTGTTTTCTTTAATTCTGAACGCGTTTTTAAAGTAAACATTACATATGTATATATATATATATTTTAAATCAGAAAAAGATAAGAAGTACAATGCAGTAATGTTTGAATCTGTAATGAAATATTTGTTTTTGATGACAATTTTAATGAGCGAACTTATTCGCTTATTTTCAAGCTACCTAGCTCTAATGCAATATCAAAGTCCCGACTGAGTCAAAGATTACTTGACAGTTCCGCCCCAACTATCACAAAAACGGAAAAGACGTCCTCAAAGACTGTGGCAGAGTACCTTAACGCAGTCCTAGTATATCCACTACAGACTGAACTGTGGCATACCGTACTTTCCGGGTGACAAGGCGCTTCGTTATCTAAGACGCACCCCCTTCTTTTTAAACAAATTTGTAATCCAGTCACCCATTGGACGCAGGGGGCCGATAGGGCGCACCAAAATTGAAAAAGTATACCGGTAGTCGAAGAATGAAAATAAGCCGGCGAGATCAAAGCCAGGTCCATTGTTTATAGACACGACCTTCTTCCCAGGGGTCAATGACCCAGTTTTTGCCATGAGAGGTGGTTCCTGTCATATCTGAGAGAGGAAACACTTCCTGCTTCGGGGTCAGTGACCGGTCAGTGACCGAGTTTAACAGAGTCGAACTCTGTGTGTGCGGCGAGATCAAAGACATTGTGATAGCTGGGTGGCCTTGTTTATAGACACGACCTTCTTCCCAGGGGTCAATGACCCAGTTTTTGCCATGAGAGGTGGTTTCCCTGTCATATCTGAGAGAGGAAATACTTCCTGCACCGGGTCAGTGACCGGTCAGTGACCGAGTTTAACAGAGTGGAAATAATTATGTGTGCTCTGTGTGTGCGGCCAGATCAAAGGCAGGCATTGTGATAGCTGGGTGGCTTGAGAGCTCGAGGAAACTTGGCCAGGGCAGTACCTAGTAGCTGAAACATGCATTATCACAAGTTGTTTGACTGGTACTCAGGCGGTCTCTTTGATTTGTTTCGTATTTCATACACGGATTAGACGCTTCGTTATACAAGACGCAGGGGTCGAACTCGAGGAAAAAAGTCGCGCCTTATGACCCGGAAAGTACGGTAGTACCTGGATGCAGTCCCAGTATATCCACTGCAGACTGAACTGTGGCATAGTACCTGGACGCAGTCCCAGTATATCCACTACAGACTGAACTGTGGCATAGTACCTGGACGCAGTCCCAGAATATCCACTACAAACTGAACTGTGGCATAGTACCTGGACGCAGTCCCAGTACAGTGGAGTCCAGCTATAACGAACCTGGGTAAAACGAAATCCCGCTTTTAAAGAACTGCCATTGATTTCCCGGCAGACAGCCTTCTATTTCTTACTTGTTACTTTCGGGCTACAACGAACCTTTTGAACTCATTTGCATAACGAACCCCTCTTATAACAAACACGTTTTCATTCCCCCAGAGCAGTTTTGTCTCTAAAAGTCACAAGGCTACACTGAACGGTGCAAGGTCTCGGCCAACCAAGACTATGGCATACTCTAGCAAAGCCGCGGAATGGTACCGTAAACCAAGAATAGTGACGTAATTACGTCACGGTCGAAAGTCTTTGACGTCAATGCCTCCCTGTAGTCTTTTTCTCTCGCGCGGTGTGTGTGTGTGTGTGTTCATTTTGTGCACATGTGTTAGTGCTACTGTTTGTGTGTGTGTGTGTGTGTTTGTGTGTGTGTGTGTGTGTGCATGAGTCTGTACTCGTGTGTGTGTGTGTGGTGTGTGGTGTGTGGTGTGTGTTTGTGTGTGTGTAAGAAAGAAAGAGAGAGAGAGGGAGAGAGAGAGAGAGAGTGTGTATGTGTGTGTGTGTGTGTGTGAATGTCTGAAGAGTACTCGGGTCCAGCGCGAGCGTTTTTTTTATAGACACTGACCTTCTTCCCAGGGGTCAATGACCCAGTTTTAGCTATGAGGTGGTTCCCCTGTCATATGAGAGAGGAAACACTTCCTGCACAGGGGTCAGTGACAGTTTAATCTATGGGGCGGTCTCTTTGATGTCTCAGCTGAAACATGCATTATCACAAGTTGTTTGACTGGTACTCAGGCGGTCTCTTTGATTTTTTTCTATTTTGATACATTCCAGGAAAAAAAGTCCCGCCTTATGACCCGGAAAATACCATACATGCTTTTACACGACTTTTTAAATTTTACTTCTAAAATTACAGTAAAGTGAACATTTGAACTATGCCTCTCTATGGATTATATTATGAAGCATGCAGAGATTGTACTCTCCAAGGAAAGATCGATGGGACGATCATTTGAAGGTGAGTGGGAAAACTTGTCTTGAGGCCATTTAGGGTTGAAAACTCTACAGCGAATTACTGATATAACGAACTAAAATGTATCTCCCTTGAGATTCGTTGTACCCGGACTCCACTGTATATATATCCACTACAAACTTAACTGTGACATAGTACCTGGACGCTGTCCCAGTATATCCACTACAGACTGAACTGTGGCATAGTACCTGGACGCAGTCCCAGTATATCCACTACAAACTGAACTGTGACATAGTACCTGGACGCTGTCCCAGTATATCCATTACAGACTGAACTGTGATATAGTACCTGGACGCTGTCCCAGTATATATCCACTACAGGCTGAACTGTGGCATAGTAATTGGACGCTGTGTCAGTATATCTACTACAGACTGAACTGTGGCATAGTACCTGGACGCTGTCCCAGTATATCCACTGCAGACTGAACCTTAATTGGCACAAGAATCAGAGAGGAAGAGGTAACCTTAGCCAATGTTTGTTTGTTTGTTTATTTGTTGCTTAATGTCCAGCCGACTACGCAGAGCCATATCAGGACGAGGAAGGGGGGGATGAAGGGGGCCACTTGTCAAGCGATTCCTCTTTACAAATGCACTAACCCATTACTTGTGTCCCAGCAGGCTTTAGTAAAACTAAATTAATACCTACTGGAAGATTACCCGTTTCCAGTATGTTAAAATAGGCTTAACCTATCTACTGCTGGACTTACATCAGAACACTAACAGATTAAACTATACATGAATCGCGAGACAAGCGGCAAGAGAAGAGATTTTTGGAAAAAATACAGGTGAATGAGCAAGAAGGCAGAAAAAAGAAAAGAATTCATGAAGAAAAAGAGAGCATGACAGGAAAGAGGAACCAAAAATCTACCTAACAGCAAACTAGAAAGCTCCTGCGGTTCCAAAAACAGGAGGGGCCTTTAATTTCATAACCGCAGTGCCCCACTGCGGGAACCTTAGCCAATGGTGAAAAGGTGGTTAACAACAACCAAGGGCTGTTCTCTGATTCTGAGTCTTGCCATTTCCACTTGAACATCAGCGCACACTTTGATCTTTTTTTTAAAATCCAAGTTGAGGAGATGCAGACCATCGAGAGTGTTGGCCCTACTTAGAGCAAGATGAGATCATTACACCCTAAAAGTGTGCACAGTTTTAGAGGTCTAGCTTGAAAAACATCAGAGATAACCCCAACGTTAAGGTTTTTTGTCTACGGACATGGGGACGGACACATGTGAATCCTAATACTCACCATTACATAGGTGAGTCAAAAACACTGCCCTAAAGTTTGGCATTTGGAAAGTTAAAACAAGTCGCGTAAGGCGAAATTACTACATTTAGTCAAGCTGTGTAACTCACAGAATGAAACTGAACGCACTGCATTATTTCACAATGACCGGAGTCCGCCGCTCGTGCAAAAGGAAGTGAAATTAACGAGCCTGTTTAGTGCGGTAGTGGTTGCGCTGTGCTGCATAGCACGCTTTTCTGTACGCTTCGTTTTAACTTTCTGAGCGTGTTTTTAATCCAAACATATCATCTATATCTATATACGGCTTGTGTGTGTGTGTCTGTCTGTCTGTCTGTCACTTCGCGATGCACGGCCAAAGTTCTCGATGGATCTGCTTCAAATTTGGTGGGCATATTCAGGTAGACCCCGGACACAATCTGGTCGATGAAAATTTTCAACACGTGCTCTAAGCGCGGCGCGGTGAACCGATTTTGGTTTTTCTGTGGATCCATTTCCAGTAACTCTTCCTTATCTTCTCCAGTGTTTTGCGCGTTTATCTTCCTTCCTTCGTGTGGCGTCAATCACGTCAACACGTGTTCTAAGCTGGCGAAGCCGGCACGCTGCATATGCATACTCCGTCTCGCGATCATCCCGGTGCGAACCGCCACGCTGCATACTCCGTCTCGCGATCCACCCGACGAAGCGGGTAATTATCTAGTATCTATATGTTTTTGGAATCAGGAACCTGTTTTTAAATCGATTTTGTAAATTTTATTTTAATCATAATTTTTATATTTTTAATTTTCAGAGCTTGTTTTTAATCCAAATATAACATATTTATATGTTTTTGGAATCAGAAAATGATGAAGAATAAGATAAACGTAATTTAGGATCATTTTATAACAAAATAATTTTAATTACAATTTTCAGATTTTTAATGACCAAAGTCATTAATCAATTTTTAAGCCTCCAAGCTGAAATGCAATACCAAAGTCCGGCCTTCGTCGAAGATTGCTTGGCCAAAATTTCAATCAATTTGATTGAAAAATGAGGGTGTGACAGTGCCGCCTCAACTTTTACAAAAAGCCGGATATGACGTCATCAAAGACATTTATCGAAAAAATGAAAAAATATCTGGGGATATCATTCCCATGAACTCTCATGTAAAATTTCATAAAGATCGGTCCTATATGATCGTGACTGGCTGTCTTTCCATGTTGGAACGTTTTCAATCTGCTGTCTGACATCATCAAAGTGTTGAAAAACGTACGGCGATGTCTATAAAACTCTCACTTGACCACACCATTCACAATGCCGTGCATTCAAGGATTGAAAAAAACACTGGCATTGATCAGACACAGTCATTGAATGTTGTTATTTTACACATGAATCTGCTTAACATTCGATAAGAAATGACCGTCAATCTAGTAGTGCCAGGCGGTCGTGAGAATTCAAGGTTTTCAGAGACAGACAGTAAATAACGTGTTCTGAAATAAACACATGCCGAAAAATTCTTTAGTCAGCCAGTTGATCATCTGCCTGACAACGGATAGGAAGTGTAAAATTGGTCGCATCATGACAATTTGCTGTGTATGGCGGTTATAACAGACGATTTGTCTGCAGGGCGGTCGTGAGAAAAAATGAGACGGACACCTTGCCCGAGTGACAAAATGACCAAGCGCAAGTAGAATAAGCCGTAGTTAGCCTTTCAAAAACATTTCATGTCGTGATTTGATGGAAATTCCTACTTATTAAAAGCATTTTACGTCCAAACCTTTTGACAGCCATTCAAACTGAACAGATTTGTAATTAATGTTTTTGAGACGGACACATTTAGGAAAAAGACCGTTTACTTCACATGCGATTGTATCGAATAAATATAAACACATTCATTGGTTTTTTTTAACTAAGTGTGTTCATCTATCTCTGTTCTTTGGTTTCTAATGTACTTTTAACTGGATTTCTTTGTGTGTTTTTGTACTAGTGCCTTTGTCTATTGCAATGTGGCTAAAAAGGGAAATCGTGTCCGTCTCATTTCTCACGACCGACCTACCTCTTTCGCAGGTGGGGAATACAAACTTGACTTGAATTCGATCAAAGTTTATTTTTCATATGTAAATTCCGAGGACATTCGACATAGACCAGTGAAAATTCACGACTAAACAAAACGAAACATTTTATTCAATATCAAAGTCAGGGACATACCCGACTCTGAAGACTGTGAAACCTGTCTACACTTAAGACAGTTATTGGTGCACAATAGAATCAAAACTTATTCATGCAATGAAAAATCATGTAGGCCTTACCTTAAAGTCTTCTCCCAAAATTTGTGTTATATCCACATGAAAATCCACAAACACGACACTTTGACACACTTTGGTCTCCAAATATCCGTCGAATGAAAAAAGCACAACACGCACGTTACAAATTGTGAAGCTGTCTGTTCAATTTTACAGTTCAACCAGAGGTGACGGTGATTTTGGCAAAGTATGCTAAGCAGCTCTTTTTGGATTGCACTGTTTGGAAAAACAAATAATAGATCTATTATAAAATACAGACACTTGCTCAAATGCACACGGTATAAAACCCCAGAATTGTTTGTTGAGTATTCAACACAGGCTATAGTGTCTTTCTGCATCCTCTACTCTAATCCAAAATAAAATGTTGCAACGATTAGTCTTCGTCGGTGTCCATGTCTTCATTGATATCGGGTTCAGGCAGGCGGTCCCGTGCGTGACTGTCACAAGGGAGGGACCTGTACAGATGGTGATGCTTTTCCTGTATAATGTTCAGCCGACAGAGGTCGAGTAGATCAGCCTTCTTGACGGCTGAGAGAGGTATCCTTTCGGTGTAGCGGTGGGGAATCTCTCCAATGGTGGTGACTGTCACAGGCCCACGACCACGACGACTGGATCCGTGTCTGATCTTTAGCTGCCTGAAGGGATCAGACATCCTGTACTTGAAGTAGATGGTGTCTTCTTCTCCCTTCAAGTACCGGAGCCACTTAATTTTCATCCAGTTAATGCGGCTTCCCTCTCCATCTGTTTTGCTGTTACAAAGGCATGATGTTGCAACAGCTTTGAAGTCGAGAACGTCGCTGAACTCTAATTCTTCCACAACATAAGCCTGTTTCGGCCGGGCACATTCCATCACAGTTTTCCACTGGTCAGGAATCTGCACCTTGCAGTTCCGTTTTGCACTTTCAATGGTGGAGTGCATGCTGTCGCACTCCATGTGAGTATGGCCAGATTCAACGAACTTTTGGTCAATGATTTGCAGGTTGGGTAGATGCTGTGCAGCATAGAGGAGTCCCACGGATACAAACTTGTTTCTGTTCTGGCCAGAACATGTGTCAGAGTATAACACAGCATGCTTCACTTGTGGCAATGCTTTCAGGTGACGCAGCAGGCACGTGGCTATTTCACATGACCCTTTGTGGCCATGGGTCTCATCCCATACAAAACACTTTCCATCTTTGCTTGCAAGGGAATAGACAGTCAGGTTATACACTGCCAGTTTATGTTTGTAATACGTCTGGCTCACCTGATTGCATGGCGTGGATAAAACTGCCTGCATATCGAATGTCACCACCTCCAAATTGACATCTTCCTGAGCCAGGGCTTTGTCCTTTTCCTTCTCTGCCCTGCTTTCGCGCTTTCGATGTTGGTGCTCTTCGTAATCCTGTTTTAGTGTTTCCGTTAAGGTGTTGTTTTGCTTTGCCTCATCGTGTTGGTAGCACAGGAGACATTGATCTGTCTTTGGCTTGTGAAACGAGAGATTGTATTCATTGTCAAATATGTTTCTGTACATGCTACTGCTCACTGGAACAACTCCATCTTTTGCGCACAAATCGGTGTACATCCGGTACATTCTGCTCACGTTTAGTGTGGCATCGAGAAACCTCTTGCTAGAATTCATTCTGCAGTAGTGCGATTCCAAAGATGGAAATGATTCAATATGGCCCTTGACGCGTTGCCTGTCTTCTTCTTTGGTCTTGTTTACAGATTCGTGTCTTCCTCTGCCATCGTTGCCACAAAAGGTACCATCTTGAGAGTTGTCCAGTGCATGTTGCATAAAAGCATGTCCAATACACAGTGAGCCCAAAAAGAATTTCTTGCAAACCTGAATTCTTTGTCTATCGACTGTCAGAAAAAAACTTGCGGGTTACATGTCTTTTCTTTGACTTTGGTGCCATCGTTGCTTCATCAAGTATTGTCACAGTGTTTTTTGCCTCCACATGTCTGCAAACGAAATCTTTCTGTCGGTGATAGCTATCAAGCCCGTAGAAAGTATTAAAAACTGCTCTTTGTTGCTCAATGTTCACGCTGTTGTTGCACTTCAGACTGCAGTTGCTGCAGTCTACCTGCTTCATTTCCTTTGCCTTTGTCACCTTTCCCCTGCTGTTGACAAATTCCTTCCCTTCAAGTTTCATTTTCTTCCTTTCATTCTTCTTCCATGCTGTTGGAATAGACTGCCGTTTTCGTCCACGCTTTTTGGTAGGTGTATCATAGACAGTTGTTGAAGGCATGGAAGGATAAGTAACACTGCTGGATGACGAGTCACTGACATGATCGTCATTAAAGGATTGACAAGTGGGCGTGTGGGTTTCGGCATCTTCTGTTGATCCAGGTAGGAGAGGGGACGTGTGAGTTTCGGCATCTTCTTTTGATCCAAAACGTTCAGGCTAGAAGGATACTGCTGTAGGTATGTGTCTGTGTCATGTAGAAACCCGTCAAACTTCACAAGTCAACAACCATATTTCCCATTTTTTTAGAGTATCATGTAACTTATTGATATGACACATTCACATGATATGTATGAACACATTATGCACCCAAATCTGTAAAAAAATAAAAACCAAATAAATCGAGATATATGGTTGTGGCTCTAAACAGACGATTTAGTCAAAACTTGACTAAATGTAAAAAGAATCATAACCAGAATCGATCGATACATATATGTTCTTTGTATTTTTGACCAATTAGTCATAACTACAAAATAAGGAATGACAACTCGCGTGTTGTCTCACCTTCAACAAGACGTTACTGGTCTTCTTGGGCTCCGCCTCGTTCTTGTCCTTGTCTCGATCTCCGCTGGAGGCCGTTGCTCCGGAGGTCTGCGGAGAGCTGGAGATCTCCTGGTCCATGATGGTGGGAGGCTCCCCGTCCTCCTCCTGACTCAGCAACTTCTTCAGGATGAAGTTGTCCTTCTTCTCCTGCTCCGAAGTGCTGGAACCGCTCGCCATGTCGTCTTCGTTGGATGTGCTCTGCGGTTTCTCCGGCGGGCTGGTTCCCGGGCCCGGCGTGGGCGATTGGTGGAACGAGTCATCAGGTGACTTCTTGCCGCGGCCGGGACTGGCCATGGAGCTGGCTGACTTCGTGGAGCTGGGTCGTGGCCCGGCGACCGAGGAGTGAGAGGAGCGCAGACCCAGAGGGTCGAGGCTTGTGTTCTGGGTCAGGAGCTGGCACAGCTTGCCAGGGCGTTGTGCAGCCCGAACATCGCCCATCCCAGGGCTGGCGTCGTAAGGCGGCGTCGACCCCGGAAAGGTCGAGTCGTGATGACCCCCGTGACCCCCGCGAGGGCTGAGGAGGTCAAGGCCGCTGGAGGTCTGCGTGCCGTCCATGGACTGCAAGGCCTGGAGCGGAGAGGGTTGTGACACCATGCTTCCCACGCTGCCCGGTCCTCCCATACCGCCGAAGTCCGAGGCGCTACTGGCCATGGTGTTTGGGGAGCGTCCCCAAACAGGGCTGGGTGGGGGGAGGCCTGAAAAACAGAGAATAAACAATCATTACTGCCTGTAAGAAGAGGGAAAAATAATCATCACTGCCTGTAAACAAAGAAAAAATAATTATCACTATCATTTGATCTCAAGCAACCAACTTTAATCATTGCCTCACAGCATCTTGCAAGCGAGTTTCGTCGACAGTTTTGAGACAAGTTCATTATTTGCATCATAATTGTTTGTCCGTCTGTCTACTAAAAAAACACTCGGTTGACAATATTACTGTAAATGTAACATTTTGTTTTGACATAAATTAAACCTTCCAACATTATTATTCTGTACTCATGAGCTGAAACTCCTCTACACTCTCATTTTTGCACAAGTTAGTTTCCAATTATACAACCTTATTTCCCCCCTAGCCATTTAGGCAGCCTTACTCTGTGGTTCCGGGGATGTAAGCTTGGTATGTTCGTGTTTCTATAACCCAGCTAACTCTCACATTGATTACAGGATCTTTTTCGTGCACACTTGGTCTTGTGCTTATGAGTACAGTAAAACCTGTCTCTAACGGACACCCTTGGGGAATGGTAATAGTGTCCCTATTAGACAGGTGTCCCTTCTTCACAGGTGGAGGGGCCGGGGCAATATTTTACAAAGAGCACGTAAAATGAACAAGACACTTTTTGTCAGTCCTGTAGTATGTATTTATTGGATTGAACATGAGACTCACTGAAAATGTGAGTAAACAAATGATACATGTAGCAAACAACAACAACAACAACAACAACAACATCCCCCCACCCCTCACCTACCCCGTTCCCTACACACACTGTGCATTCAAACTTACGCAAGTCGGACGTCACAAAGCTAAAAATAGCTGACTCTTCATCAGTCATTCAACGGGAAATTCCGCAGTGTGTCTCGACCAAATTAGGTCAGCTCTTGTTTCATTGCAGTACAAAACCACTCCCATACCACGTTGTTCAGGTCTTCATATTGCGTTTTCCGACGTTTCACAGTTTTTTGGTCGATTCGCGCACCTGACTCCCACTCCTTCATCACGTCTTCTTTTTCCGATTTGATCCTCGCGATCTGTGTTTTACCACATCCCATCTCCTTCGCCACATCTCAGCATGATTGGCCGCTATCTAGTTTTTTTAAGGCAGCGACACGCTGCTCTAAAGTCAACGCTTTTCTTTTTCCTGCTGGAGATTCCATTTTCAAACACAGTAGTCTACTGTTGCTTTTGGTTGTGACTGTATCCACAATGCGGAAAAGCGAAAGTGAGTGAGCGAAAGTGGGTCTCCATCTAAACAAGCCACTGATTGGTCAGAAAAGGGACAGAACAACCAATCAACAACCATTTGTGCTACGGCTACGACTGCCGAGCACTGACTGCATAACAGTCGAGTTTTCGAAGTTGCGTTTTTATGTACGTTGTGTCCGTTTGTGACAGTGTTTACACTTCCTACGGTCCGAAAAATCGTGTCCGCGTCCGTAAGTGGCAGGTGTCCGCCCGTTAAAGGTTAGTTATTGTTGAAATCGTGTTCGTGCCATGATAAACTGTCCGTATGTAGCAGGTGGCCGTTACAACAAGGGTCCGCTAGACTCAGGTTTTACTGTACACTCAAAGGGGGATAAGGCACCAACAGGTCTACACATGAGGATGACAGATGTTTAAGAAGATGATAATGATAAACACAACAAAGAAGATGATAATGACAACCATGAAAGAAGCACATCCACAACCAAACCACAAACTCAGGAGCAAACGAGAAGAACCACAAACTCTGAAACAGACAGACTGCTAAGGCCCCCCCCAAAAAAAATTGTCTGTTTCTGGTAACATAGCTAAAAAAAAATAGGGTAGGTAGGTGGGGAATTTTTTTTTTTTTTTTTTCTTCTCCCAAATGTAGACCAATAAAACTAACTTTAAAAATCGCGCAAAGAGACTGGATTCACTATACATAGAGACAAGACACTCAATACATTTACAAATCTGTGACAAAGACTGAAAGAGTATGACATGTTTTTCTTTGTTTACCTGGTCTGATATTTCCATGATGAAACAGAAAAGAAGACTTGAGACATCTTACATCTTGAGCTTGGACAAATGGGAACATTTTTTGAGTTTGGAAAAAAAAAGTTTAGGGTCGGCGCCGAAATTTAGGGTCGGTCGGGTGACCAGAAACAGACAATTTTTTTTGGGGGGGGCCTAATGTTCCCAAGTTTGATGTACTTGTGAGGGCGTTGTTTTAAAAACAAATGAAAACACTATTCTTGATTTTTTGGGTATTCAAACAACAATGCACTCACCAGGCTGAGGTGACACGAGGGGCGACACAGTTTTTCGGTACCCCATGCCAAACTGACCGCCGTGGTTCCGGTTCTGCATCAAACCAGCTGCAGTGGCTGCTGCTGCTGCCGCTGAACCGGGGCTGCGCTGGTTGGGGTATCCCATGCTTCCCCTCTGGTTCGGAACACTGAACCCCCCGCTCGCCCTCTGTCCGTTGGGGCTAGGGGTGAACCGTGGCGACTTCTGTCCGTCGAAACTCAGCGAGCTGTTCCGTTGCGCCATGGAGAGGGGGGAGGGGTGGGGTTTTCCGTTGGCGTTGGAGACCATGGTAACGGCACCGCCGCTGCTGTTGTTGTTGTTGACCATGGTGTTAGCGTGGCTGTTGGTCAAGTTGCCCATGGGCCCGTTGCCGAGCAACACGGACTGCAAAGAGGAAAGGGTTGAGGAGGTCTTGGGCATGTTAGATCCCCACGACACAGCCGCCGAGGTCTGCAGGGGGTAGCTCTGATGCGAGGAAACGTTAATCCCACTGACGTTGGGGCTCATGCTGACGTCTCCATTAAAACTGTCACCACCACCACCACCACCACCCCCCAGCATGCTCCCCCCGACACCCACACTGGGCGTCAAACTGTCCCAGTCCGTGTTGAGAAAGTCAAAGTCTTCGAGAGCGTCCACCGACCCTCCCCCTCCCACCCCCCCGGAGGACGACAGATTCCCCATGCTGCCCATGCCCATAGGGAGGGAGGGGGTGGGGGGGAGTGAGGAGAACATGCTGAAGCTGAAGCTGCCCCCGACAGGCGGGGAGGAGAGTCCGGCGAGCGACATGTGGGGCTGAGAGCGGTGGGAGTGACCGGCTTGACCGATGATGGACTTCATGAGACTGGTGGACGCCGAGCCCTTGAGCTCCACCTCAGAGTCGCACTCTCTGCACACGCACAGCACCATCATTATTTATTTGGAGTTTTATGTTTCTTTGCCAACAGGGGCACACGTATGCAATATGTCACAGAGTACTTCATGTGAACTAGACACAATGTGAATGCCGTTAAAATGTTGAGTGTGTGTGTGTGTGTGTGTGTGTGTGTGTGTGTGTGTGTGTGTGTGTGTCTGTGTGTGTGTGCGTGCAAGTGTGGGTGCATGCGTGTGGGTGTGAGTGAGTTCGGTGAGCACTCTGTGTGGTTGTTGTGTTGTGTTCGAATGTATTATGTATTGAATGTACTCAAGCCAAGCAATATTCCTGTGTACTGCATGTGGTTGTAATAAAATCTTATCTCTAATGATTGATACAGTAATCCAAACACATATAAGACTGCCAAAGTTAAAAAAAAATACCTTTCTTGTTTTTTTATTCTGAATTCTAATCAAATGTACTGACATTATTCTTCAATAGTATATCACAGGGGATATTTAAACACAAGCACATACACATTATGATCAAATGTACTGAAATTATTCTTCAAAAGTATATCATAGGACCCAGGAGAGATTTAAACACAAGCACATACACATTCTCCAAACAGCCTTGTGAGATTCATCAACCATCAAGAGTAAGGTAAGGGCAATAACTTCTCCTCGCCTTCCCAGGGAAAGTGTCTAACATACAGACTTGTCTCCCATGGAATATGAACCCGTTATGTGGGCCTTGCTTTTTTCTTTCAAAAATCAAAGGTGCATCCTCCAGGAGCATGCACAGTGAAGCCTCTTTTTTTTTTCTTTTTTTTTTTCATTTTTCATTACTTTATTGTCCCATCGCTGGGAAATTCGGGTCGCTTCCTCCCAGTGGAAAGCTAGCAGCAACGGAGTCGCGCTACCCAGGTGTCTGCGTGTTTAGGCCAAAAAAAAAATAGGTGTGGTTACGGTAACATAGCCAAAAAAAATAGGGTAGGTAGGTAGGCAATCACTTTTTTTTTTTAACTTTTTTTTCTAATGTGTACAAATTAAACCTACTTGACAGGGAAATAAGTGTGCGACTCGGCGCTTTCGCTTTCATTGCGTTTTTTGCACTCCTTTTTTGTTTTGTTTTTTTGTTGACAAATGTAATAAAAAGTTATAGGATCGGCCCCTAAAAATAGGGTAGGTCGGGTTACCGTAACCACACCTATTTTTTTTTTAGGCCTTAGGTGTATTCAGCCACCTGCACTTATGGCAGAATGACCAAGGTCTTTTACGTGCCATTGTGATGACACGGGGGTGGGACATGGCTTCCGTCTCTGGGTCTGCACATAAAGTTGACCCGTGTCCGTCCCGGCCCGAATTCGAAACTGCGACCTTCCGATCACAAGTCCAGTGTTCTACCAACTGAGCTACCGGGCCCCACAAAAAACAACACCAACAACATGCATTGGTGCTAACTGTTCTTTCCATCAAAGGCTACAGAAACCGTTAGGTGTGTACATAGACCATTTATCCTGGACCGCCAACTAGCTCTCTCTCCGCTCTTTCTCTCTATTACGAGGTAGCGGCCTCTCACATTTAGGAACCTACGCTTACATGGCCTTTCAGAAATCAGGGGGATGTCATATCCGGTGTCGATTGTAAACATGGACGAAGTTGCCGAGGTAAGTTCTGAAAATGCTAAAATAAACTCCGCTAAAGTGCCTATGGAACATGTTTTTCGATGAGTTTTGTTAAGTTTAGTTTGGAGTTTTGGAAAATCCAGTTCCTTGTCACCTCCCATTGTCACAAATAACTGGAGCGTGCTTTCTTTTCACTGTCTTCGAATCGCTGGCCTTTCAAACCGGACGCTAAGCGCCCCTGAAAGTCGAGCGTCGTAACCTCGAAGGGTCACGTGACGAGTTGGCGGTCCAGGCTATTTGGTCTATGGCGTGTACTACAATGGAGGATCATGAAAAAACATTGGCTTGCCTGATAATTTAAAATTACCCAACAAGAAATATTTGAGCAAGGGTGACAGCAGTGTGCGTTGTTACGTGAAATGACCCCCCCCCCCCCCCCCCAAAAAAAAAAAAAATTATTAGGAAAAAAACCCACCAAAATAAGAAAAGAAGACATTAGTAATCACAAACTGCAAAACACAATCAAGCAACAACAATAAGAGCAAACAAATAACGCCAGGAAAAGGGAAACAGAGGGTAGCCCAATGCAGCAACTTGACAACCCTCCCTGGAGTGTCTGTAAAATCGATAAGCCTGGCAGTGGAACAAAATTCTGATGTGGATGGAGCAGTGGATGCTGGGACAGGGCGGTGTGAGATCACACCGGGTAAAGGAACGAGTGTCAGAACAGCACACACAAAATAGCAAACAAACAATGGAAGCAAAACAAAACAAAACTAACAAAAAAATAAAATGAGTTGAGACCTGATGATGGAGTGAGTGGACAGGATGTAGTCTGGGGCCTGCGTGCTACTGTTATAGAACAGCTTGCTCTTGGTCTGAACAAACACATAGCGGCCCTCCTGCAGCTTGAAGCGGTACACCCCGCTTGTGTTGCTGACATTTTTCACAACTGAAACACCAGCAAAGGTATCATAAAAACACAAGAAGCACTGTTTTTTCCCCTCCATCTTTCAGAAACAGAGAGGGAGGGGGTGGTGGTAGAGAGAGAGAGAGAGAGAGAGAGAGAGAGAGAGAGAGAGAGAGAGAGAGAGAGAGAGAGAGAGAGAGAGAGAGAGAGAGAGAGAGTGAGAGACAGAGAGAGCGAGGGAGAGAGAGAGAGAGAGGGGGGGAGAGAGAGAGAGAGCGAGGGGGGAAGAGAGAGAGAGAGTGATAGAGAGAGAGAGAGCGAGGGGGAAAGAGAGAGAGAGAGAGCGAGGGGGAAGAGAGAGAGAGAGAGAGAGAAAGGGGGGAAGAGAGAGAGAGATAGAGAGAGAGAGAAAGAGGGAAAGAAAGAGAGAAAGAAAGAGAGTCTCAGAGTAAGAAAGCGAGAGAAAGAGAGACTCAGAGAGAAAGCGAGAGAGAGAGAGAGAGAGAGAGAGAGAGAGAGAGAGAGAGAGAGAGAGAGAGAGAGAGAGAGAGAGAGAGAGAGAGAAGCAGGCAGAAATACAGACAGACAGGAACGTGTTCATACCTTCAGCTATATGTTTGCGTAGCTGATTCAAGTCATTAGAGTGGCAGAAGTCAAAAATCTTCCCTGACAACGACACGTCACCATACTGGTCCTTGTTCAGGTTTCTGCACACACACAGAGCAACAAAAGAATAACACAAGTTGTTCTTTCATAGAAAACACATCCACACCCCCCCACACACCCCCCCACACACCCCCCAACCACACACCGGAACAAAAGTATTATACACGTTGTTCTTTAACACACACACACACAAGGCAATGAAAGCATAAAACAAGTTGTTCTTCAAAACACACCCACATACACTTACACCCACACAGACTTACACCCACACAGACTTACACCCACACAGACTTACACCCACACAGACTTACACCCACACAGACTTACACCCACACACAATGGAACCAAAATACAGCACAAGTTGTTCTTTTACACTAAACAGCTTTCGTCACTGTGTGATATACCCACATATTCTTGAAGACATTCATCAAACACGTAAACACACAGATACACACACCTTTTAACCACCCCCTTAAATGACCAACAGCAAATAATTCACGATAGTTATTCAGTACCCCCCCGGGCTAGAAATTGAATCAGCAGACGAAACTTCGTTTGCGACAAGGCCAGTAACTCCTGCCCTCTTTCTAATTGCTGCCACTGAGTCTCAGGTCATTGCACCTCATTCATATGCATTAGCCCTGCCTCTAAAGGCGTCACCCACCCACTCCCCCCTCCTTAAAATTCATCCTTTTTTGCTTGCTGAACACTATCACATCCTGTATTGAATATCTCAAAATGTTTGTAAAAACCTCTTAACTCTGTGTGTGTGTGTGAGTGTGTGTGTGTGTGTGTGAATGCGTGAGTGTGTGTGTGTGTGTGTGTGGGGGGGGGGTGGGGTGGGTGTGCATGTGTGCATGTGTGCGCATGCAATACTTGCACGTGTCATTGTTTGCACACCAATTCCTTTAAACACTGAAAGCTTTTTGAACAGCAGCTGACTTACTTGTATGTCTTGTGCCAGCACTGGCTTTGGTATGTAAATTAAATGTGATTGCAGTAACCTTGTTTGTGTGCGTCCATTGCTTGTAAAAGGAGCATCTAGCTGGCTAACTTGGGAGACTACTTACTCCACCTATGTGAGTGGTAATAATTCTTACACACATAAAATTAAGACCTGCTCACTCACACACACACATCCACACAGACACAGACACTAACTGACCTGACGTCAGAGGCCAGAATAAGGCCTTGTAAGTCTTGCTTGGTGGTGAACTGGTCGATGCCAAGCATAACATTCACTTTCTCAGTCATTGGTACACGTCGTGCAATACACACCAGACACGTCGGATTTTCTGCACGCAAACAATACACATAGGTTAAAGTAGATCCTGTCTTCCCCTTTTTTTCTCAAAAAAGATTTATTGATTTGCCATATATGTATAGGTTACAACACGAGTGGTTTTTTATATGGCTTGTATTTCAGTCAAGACCCAGCGGATGAATATCATCGGGAGACACGAGCCTCTGGCGAGTGACTCTCGATTGATATTCCCGCTGGGTCTTGACTGAAATACAAGCCATATAAAAAACCACGAGTGTTGTAATCTGTATATCCCATTCTACCATCAAACACAAAGTGTAGACTACTAGCGGCACTGTTGCGATCTGTGGACTGTAAAACTGTGGTGCCAGCGAGACTTAGCCCTTTTGCAACCTTAAACTAAGTGACCGTCGCTGAAAAAATAAAACGAATGAGTGCATCGATAAGTACGCGGTAACACTACTTTCAGACCATTTAAAAGCTTTAAGTAAAGGTTCATAAGATGCAAGAAAGTAATGAAGTCGTATAGAAATTAATTTAGTTGAAGCGCACAATTCTTTTTTTTTTTTGCGTTTCAGGTCGGCAGAACGGGCAAAACGGGTTTGGGACCCATTTGGCTTACTCGATTCAGAATCGATTCCACGTTGTTTTTCTCGAACGTGTGTAATTAGGCTTATTGACAGAGAAGCAAATTTTAGGGAACAAATATGTAGGTTTAGATTTAACCATTTGCTCCCTATTTGAAATGTATCTACGTGTTTTGCGAGTGTGTTTGCATGGATGAACTTAAACTGGTATGGGTATGAGGAAAACGCGACCGACACGTCTGTCACCGCCGATTGATTGCATTTTGAAGGAATATGACTGGATTACGGAAAAATACACACATGTTAAGTTCTCGGATACCTTCATCGCCAATGTGGACTTACTGCAGAGCCAGGCAAAAGAGTAGACTTGCTCGCAAAACACGTGAAACAGCTGATGATAGCGAAGCCCAACCGTGCCAGGTAAGGACGGTCTGACAGATTCTCAAAAGTCGTCTGCTAACGAAGCAAGGGGAGGGTACTCGTGTTTTTGTTTTGGTTCGCTAGCATCTGGTTATCTTGTAAGTTGAATGTTCGTTTTTTTCGACCTGCATTGCTTTCATAATGAAAGAAACGTTTGCTTATTGCATCTCATTCATCAGATCAGTTCTGAGATTCATTTTTGCGTGCAAGATATGGTTTTCTGAGCCGTGCAATACGATTTTGGAACTTCATACAAATGTGTCACATTGTTCGGCGCGAGGTCAAAGGTCGGGAGCAAAGTAGTTCTTCGCCCAAATCGGAATCTGCACTATCATATATTTTTTTGAGTCCATGATGTATTTATTGAGCTATAAAAATACAACATATATACCCATACTGAAGTAACAGAGACAAAGAAGGGAGGTCATGGGATATGTAATTATATCCCATGACCTCCCTTCTTTGTCTCTGTTACTTCAGTATGGGTATATATGTTGTATTTTTATAGCTCAATAAATACATCATGGACTCAAAAAAATATATGATAGTGCAGATTCCGATTTGGGCAAAGGACTACTTTCCTCCCGACCTTTGACCTCGCGCCGAACAATGTGACACATTTGTATGAAGTTCTAAAATCGTATTGCACGGCTCAGAAAACCATATCAGTTGCACGCAAAAATGAATCTCAGATCTGATCTGATGTATGAGATGCAATAAGCAAAAGTTTCTTTCATTATGAAAGCAATGCAGGTCGAAAAAAACGAACATTCAACTTACAAGATAACCAGATGCTAGCGAACCAAAACAAAAACACGAGTACCCTCCCCTTGCATCGTTAGCAGACGACTTTTGAGAATCTGTCGGTAGTGTGTTTTGGTGTGCGCCTTCAGCTATCAAACATCGGCTGTTTCACGTGTTTTGCGAGCAAGTCTACTCTTTTGCCTGGCTCTGCAGTTAAGTCCACATATTTTTCCGTAATCCAGTCATATTCCTTCAAAATGCAATCAATCGGCGGTGACAGACGTGTCGGTCGCGTTTTACCCATACCAGTTTAAGTTCATCCATGCAAACACACTCGCAAAACAGTTTATCACGTAGATACATTTCAAATAGGGAGCAAATGGTTAAATCTAAACCTACATATTTGTTCCCTAAAATTTGCTTCTCTGTCAATAAGCCTAATTACACACGTTCGAGAAAAACAACGTGGAATCGATTCTGAATCGAGTAAGCCAAATGGGTCCCAAACCCGTTTCGCCCGTTCTGCCGACCTGAAACGCAAAACAAAAGAATTGTGCGCTTCAACTAAATTAATTTCTATTCGACTTCATTACTTTCTTGCAACTTATGAACCTTTACTTAAAGCTTTTAAATGGTGTGAAAGTAGTGTTACCGCGTACTTATCGATGCACTCATTCGTTTTATTTTTTCAGCGACGGTTCACTTAGTTTAAGGTTGCAAAAGGGCTAAGTCTCGCTGGCAACAGTTTTACCCTGCACAGATCGCAACAGTGCCGCTAGTAGTCTACACTTTGTGTTTGATGGTAGAATGGGATATACAGATTACAACACTCGTGGTTTTTTATATGGCTTGTATTTCAGTCAAGACCCAGCGGGAATATCAATCGAGAGCCACTCGCCAGAGGCTCGTGTCTCCCGATGATATTCATCCGCTGGGTCTTGACTGAAATACAAGCCATATAAAAAACCACTTGTGTTGTAACCTATACATATCCCATGTCTAATGTCATCTCTAAGACACTCCTTCTCCTGGTTCTCGAACATGGAAAAGGCACAACATTCTGACTAAAAGATATAGTAACAAGAGGTTATTGAAAGCAAAAGCGATAACATTAACCCATCCAGCATATTCACAGGAATTTCTTGATGAGAGGAACAAGTAAAAATGTACAGTCAAAGCTACCATTGCGACCACCTCTCAATAACCACAATCCCCCCACAATGACCTTCCCGAGGATCCCAGACAAATTTTTCTTCAATAATAATTCCCCTTTGGTTTAAAGGTGGTCGTCTACATTTTTGCTTTTTTTTCAATAATTTTATGGTTAGATTTCGCTGAAAAGTTATGTCAGATGATGAATGAACCATGGGGAAAAAAGTTATAGAAAAAAAAAATATGTAAATTTTTTTTTATTTTTGGGTAGCGTGACTCACGCTTCCAATATTTTGTTTTCTGTTTGCTGAGAACATGTGCTTTGCCTAAAAATACTGACCAATCAAATTCATGTCACTATGCTTATAGCCACGCCCAAACAAGTGCAGCAACAGTTTGACACTGGAGCGATGTCCACGCTTTTTTTTAAACGCACGAAATGCACGGGATTTGAGAGGAGTTTTGCGCTTGGCATTTTCCAAATAAGGATATCCTACTATGAGTACTACGCTGGAATACTACAATGAATTTTCAAACGGCTACACTGGCTTCGTCTTTCCTGATCAAAAGGGGGTGTATTGTTGATATTTGTAGATAATAGACTCTGCATTTTAATGGTCAAATGGCGATTTCGGTATGACAATGTAGACAAGGACCTTTAACCAGTGTTTATTCAACAATTCATATGTATTTGAACATGATACATGTTACGGATCATCAACAAGCTCAAGCTTTCAATAGAGACCACCTGTCTTTCAACACCACTTTATGTCTGTCCATGATAGACAGGTTCGACTGCAACTGGCAAGTTCCTCCAACACTCACCAGAGTCGCTGTGCACCTCAGAGAACTTGTAGGGTTGAAGAATGGCAGTAATATGCATGCTTTCATACTGGGAGACATAGGTCTGTTTCACTTCTACGTCATCATCTTCATCACCTGAAAAACAACAACAACTCATAGCAATCCAAAAAACAGGAAGATACTTGTATCCACATAAAATGTCTTACACAATTGAAAAACAAAATTCACTTTGAAAAAAAAAAGAAGCAGGAAAGACTCAATATACTAACAAAATCTTTGTTTAA
>NC_090255.1:10909098-10915269 GCF_037325665.1 Littorina saxatilis | reverse complement strand
ATTTGAATTCTACTCATGCTTTTTACGTAAGATTGAAATGTGAAAGTTACAAAAGCTATACAAAGATTGATGGCGCAGGCTAGCCGTGAAGAAGAAACCCTGCCCCTTGAAGGTGACATCACTTCAAGTTCAAACACTTTCCCTTCAAACGGTAAGTGCTAGTGTAGTTAAAACCTTCACTTTACGAATGAATACACTGGAACCCCTCTTTTAAGAGTAAGTCCCCCCAATTTAAGACTCCCTAACTTCTTACACCTTATTTTTTCAGATTTTCTGTTCATAGCCTCTGTAAATATATAACCGCCATTTCAAGACTCCCTCTTTTTTAAGACCTGATTTTCACAGATTTCTGGAGGTCGTAAAAAATTTTCATTTCATTTTCATTACTTTATTGTCCCATCGCTGGGAAATTCGGGTCGCTTCCTCCCAGTGGAAAGCTAGCAGCAACGGAGTCGCGCTACCCAGGTGTCTGCGTGTTTAGGTGTATTCAGCCACCTGCACTTATGGCAGAATGACCAAGGTCTTTTACGTGCCATTGTGATGACACGGGGGTGGGACATGGCTTCCGTCTCTGGGTCTGCACATAAAGTTGACCTGTGTCCGTCCCGGCCCGAATTCGAACCTGCGACCTTCCGATCACAAGTCCAGTGCTCTACCAACTGAGCTACCGGGGGTTCCTCTGTATTTACGAAAATGTGTGAATACAGTATTGCCTCTCTTCCACATCCTTGTTCTATTTTACGCCATGGTTTTCTGCATCAAGTCTTTGTTTTGTCTTTTGATACTAACTTTCCTTCGTTTAACTTCCGAGGTTCATGAGGCTATGATTGTGAATGATGAAAAAGATTATAAATGATAAAAGCCAGCAAACACAGGACCGAAATTCACTTGAGTTCTGGGAAAAAGGGTAGCTTCAAGAGATAAGACCAACTGCTATGCTTAGCCATTTTAGTTTAGATAAATTACAAAAATGACAGTGGAAACATTCAGCCTTTTTCAATGCTCACACATACACCACACAGTCATCATGTTCCTGCATGGTTAATGAGATACCCCCTTGACAATGGCAACAGAAAACTGATATGGGGAAAACTTGATGCGCTCCAATGATTAGGCCAAGACACAAAAATTCAATGTTTTCTATTCCCCGACCAACCCTTTTTTTCCCCTCCAGACCCTAGCACTTTTTCTGACCCTTCAAAACAAAAAACAAAAATCGATTTTGCAGACTTTACAAGAAAAGTTAGTCTTCTCCGACATGCACGGGACACAGCGCGCATGATTTCAGGCAATAAAAAGCCACAAGTGCCTGCGTAAATAAAAACAAACTTCAATAAAAAATAAAAAATAAATTAAAAAAAATAATTAAAAAAACTACCAACCCTATATTTTTGGCCTTGTCATGGGGAAAAAAAAAACATTTATTTTTTTGGCCTAAACAGCTTCCAATGCAGCGCTTCGTCTTTTCCAGCCCAGACAGTTCCAACAATGAACCCATGCACTTTAAGTAAGGTCACCTTCCCAATATCCTACTTTGTGTCAAATGTTTAGGCTCCAAGGAACTGCCGAGTCCGGTAACAAGTTATCAGCAAAAAGATTCTCATCTCAAGCTCACACATCAAAGCACAACCATAACAGACATGTTATACATGTACTAACAACAGTGAGCAGATGAGCATAAAGAGACCCAGAGACAGACAGACCCAATACCTGACCTCCCCTCACCACTTTAACTCACCCCCCCCCCCCCCCCCAACAACCACATTTGTCTCTTACTCTTCCCTCTATCCCCCCTCTCTCCTAATCCCCCCTCTCTCCTAATCTCCCCTCTCTCCTAATCTCCCCTCTCTCCCTCTTGTCTTTGACAAAATCCCCCCTCAGCTCTCTCTCTTTCACAAAATTCCCTCTCTCTCCCCTTCATAAAATTCCCTTCCTCTCTCTCCTACCTTTCTTTAACAATATTCTCCCTCTCCCACCCCAGCTTTTACCACAAAATGCAGGAATCGTGGACAGTGCCAAACATGCTAAGAAACAGAGAAATGGTGCCCTCAACAAAAGTGATCTCAATAATCTAGATAAAGCTTGAATCTCCTTGCCTGCTTATAAACACAGGCATGTGCTGTCATATGAACCATCAGACCTACTTCCACTACAAATGCTTGTTTCTACAAGAAGAGTACTGAACACTCAAAGAAATGGAAGATGATGGCCATCATGAGTTGTGAGTATTCATGATTGAATGTGCATATGTGGGGAGGGGGGTGTGTAAAATATATGCACACATGATATTGATAGGTACATAGGCAGGGGGGGGGGGGGAGAGAGAGAGAGAGAGAGAGAGAGAGAGACAGAGACAGAGAGACAGAGAGAGAAAGAGAAACAGAGAGAGAGAGAAAGAGAGAGAGAGAGAAAGAGAGAGAGAGAAAGAGACAGAGGGATAGAGAAAGAGACAGAGAAAGAGAGAGAGAGAGAGAGAAAGAGAGAGAGAGAGAAAGACAGAGAGAGAGAGAAAGAGAGAGAGAGAGAGAGAAAGAGAGAGAGAGAGAAAGACAGATAGATGCAAAGACAGACAGAGACAGACAACAGAGAGAGAAACAGTGTAAAGTTGCATGAAAAGATGGAGATTATAAAGGTGTAGATTATACAGGTGTAGATTATACAGGTGCAGATTATACAGGTGTAGATTATACAGGTGTAGATTATACAGGTGTAGATTATACAGGTGTAGATTATACAGGTGTAGATTATACAGGTGTAGATTATACAGGTGTAGATTATACAGGTGTAGATTATAAAGGTGTAGATTATACAGGTATGAATGTCAATGTGGATGCACACAAATGTCCTGCCTATTACAAGTAGCTTTCCGCCTTCCCTCTTTTCTCCATTACGATTCCCTACTTTCTATGCTACCTACACTAGTAAACTGCATGTCACTTTACCTCCAAGAGTAAAGATCCCTGGATATTGGTGCCCACAATGGACAACCTGCTACAGAACACTGTACCTAAGGTAGCAGACACAGACAGCGATTTACCTCCAGGAGTAAGGAGCCCAGGATATCGGTGCCCACGATAGACGGCTTGCTGGAGGACACCTGACTCTGCTGGACGGCTTCACTAGACGAGCTACTCTCTGCAATAGGAAAAACAAATCTCATTTACCCATAAGTTCACAATGTGAACAAAATCTCAAAAATAGCAATGAAACAAAAAGAGCAATTTTGCTCATACGACTCACCTTCATCGCACTAAATACGAATCAGAAACAAATTATATGCTGCTCTAGCTTCAAAAACATTCAAGAAAACGTTAATGTTCATCTTTGATCCAGGTTTGAATCCACTGTGACCTTGACATTTTACAAGCGTCAACCAAACTGGAGTCATGTCTGGAGGTCATCATCAACCCAAGAAAAAGTGCAAAGTTTGAAAGCTCTAGGTTTAGGAGTATGCAAGAAAATCTCAGCATTTATATTTTTCATCTATAGACAGCCATCCAGCTAATGAAACCTGACACTGCTCGTTAAGACTCACCAGAGCAATCAGGTGCTTCAAAAATATTAAAGAACCACTAACAGTTGTGCCTGATTCACACACACACACACACACACACACACACACACACACACACACACACACACACACACACACCTCACCTGAGGTGTGTGTCTTGCTGGAGATGTGCTGCTGAAGCTGGGCAATGGAGTCCTGCACCTTGAGGCTTTTTTCCCACCCCTATCTCTATCTGCCCCCCCCCCCCCTCTATCTCTCTCCTCACACACACACACACACACACACACACACACACACACACACACACACACACAGATCTCACCTGAGGTGTGTGTCTTGCTGGAGATGTGCTGCTGAAGCTGGGCGACGGGGTCCTGCACGTTGAGGCTTTTTTCCCGCTTGACACTGGGGAAGGCGTTCATGTCCGCGATACTGGCCGAGATGAACTGGGCTAGCTCCTCGTACAGGGGCTGATCTGATGACCCCGAACCCGACCCCGACCCCGAGCCCTGCTGCTGCTGTTCTTGCTGATGGTGGGGGTGGTGGAAGTGCTTGCCTGCCCTTGCCTCACTCTTGATGCTGCTGAAACACAGTGGAAAGTGAGAATTATAAGTCTGTGAACTGGGAAGGTGATATAGTTTGGGTGCAGTACTATTCATTGGGTGATATAATATATATACAAAGAGAGGGAGATATATATATTGCGAGTCTTGGCGAGCTGAACCGGTGATATAACTTTATAAGTGTACCAACAGGGGGTGACATAAACAGAAAGAGTGCTATAAGTAAGGCCTTAGGATGTATATTATTTTCAACAGAAGAGGAGAGAGGAAGGAAAAACTGTAAGGCTATCAATAGCTCTGTGTTATCAGAATGTGTATTGATTATCAGTTTTAGAACCTGTCCATAAGCAGTCTGCTTGTTAACGTTCATAATGTTGTTACTGTTTATAATGTGTATACAAGAAATTAATAAAAACATGCTTAAACCAATAGCTCTGTGTATGTGTGTGTGTGTATGTGTGTGTATGTGTGTGTGTTTGTGTGTATGTGTGTGTGTGTCAGTGTGTGTGTGTAGGTGTGTGTGTGTGTCAGAGTGTGTGTGTGTGTGTGTGTGTGTGTGTGTGTGTATGTGTGCGTGTGTCAGTGTGTGCATGTGTCAGTGTGTGTAGGTGTGTGTTTGTGTGTCAGTGTGTCACAGTGTGTGTGTGTGCGTGCGTGTGTGTGGTGGTCGGGATTGGTACTGGAAGAGATCACAGACAGAAGAAAAGAAACACAAGAGTACATTAAAACCCTCTATCACTCACACACACACACGCACGCACACGCACGCACCATAATCAAATCAGTGGTCAAACAACAGAAAAGAGCAACCTTCAATATATTGGGCAATGGCAAAGACCCCTCTCCCTAATCGTTTCACAGAAAATCCCTCCCATCACAATTCTCCCTTTCCACCATAAATCTCGTGTGTTGTGACACGCTGTTCCAGTCTCTGAGGCGCAGGGGGGAGATTTCGGTCATGGGAACAAGTTCTAATAATGTGAAGAATTGGACGTATTGCACTGTGAAATCAATTTGGAGGGAGTGAGGTGGTGGTGAGGGTTAGAGGGGGAGGGGGGTGAAGAGGGAGAGAAGGGGAAGGGAGGGAGAGGGGGAGAGAGGGATGGAGGGAGAGGGAAGGGGAGAACGGGAGGGAGGGGGAGCAGAGACAGAGAGGGAAGAGAGAGAGAGGGGGGGTAGATAAAGGCACAGAGAGGCAGACAGACAGAGAGAGAGAGAGAGAGAGAGAGAGAGAGAGGGGAGGAGAGAGAGAGAGAGAGAGAGAGAGAGAGAGAGAGAGAGAGAGAGAGAAATAGAGAGTGAGAGAGAGAACTCATTTGTGTAAAATGAGCAATGCATGGTTTTGGGTTTGCGGGTATGCACACCAAATCTCTCTCATCTGCATTCAACAGAGAGAATAAAATCTGACGAACACAAACCGAATATTTAACAGCACACAGTATGTCCGACGCTTCGAGCAATATCCTAAGGGAACAATAAATTACTAGCATACCTCCCCCCCCCTCTCCCACAACACACACACACAGATGAGAAAATCAATCGGCGTAAAGAACAGCAACACATGCGCGTCACGTCGGTCATTACCCGGGACAACAAAAGAGGCAATGAGCCTTGCACTAATTGCGGAGGCCTGAAATCTGTCGCCAAATTATTCATACTTGGCCATGAAGAGTATGGGGACACACGAATTAACAAAGGCTTGTGAAGTATGGAAACAGAGGATTAGTGGGATTTTGTTGTCTCTCTTTGTTGTGAACCTGAATGGGGGGGGGGGGGGGGTGTTTGAGGTGTGGAGTGTGAAGGGTGTGTGTGTGCGCGTGTCTCTAGGAGGGAGAGAGAGAGAGAGAGAGAGAGAGAGAGAGAGAGAGAGAGAGACAGAGACAGAGAGAGAGAGAGAGAGAGAGAGAGAGCAAAAGATTCTCGTCAAACTCAAACTTAATTCAAAGCCAAACGACAACCCGTCGTTTTCAGACTTTTCAATGCAGCTGCGGTTCATTTCCTCTCTCACACTCTTTCTTTCTTTAGTTGGTGTTTAACGTCGTTTTCAACCACGAAGGTTATATCGCGACGGGGAAAGGGGGGGGGGGGGAGAGA
>NC_090255.1:10889098-10904098 GCF_037325665.1 Littorina saxatilis | reverse complement strand
ACACACACACACACACACACACACACACACACACACACACACACACACTCTCTCTCTCTCTCGATCATTTCAATTGTTTCATCCCTCACTAGTGTAAAGCCAATTAGCCCAAAAGTAACTTCAAGAATTGCCAAGGGCATATATAATACAGCCACCATGCATAATGTCTTCGATGGAAAGACAATAGAGAAGACAGAAGGAAGGAACGGAAAAAAAAGAAAAAAAACCACGTTGAAATCATCTCTGAACAACACATTTACACCCCCCCCCCCCCCCCCCCCCCCCGCCATCAACTACAGCGGTTCAGGGGTCTTTCAGAACAAAGCAACAAGGAAAGCAGCAGCGCCATAAACGAAAGAAAAAAAAGAGAAAAAAAATGTTGTTTTTAAAGGCGCCATAAGCGAGGTTAAAATCGATACGCGAGATGGATACGTTGTTGTGTGTTGCGATGCAGCCAGCTGAGGCCTTGCCTTGACACACTTTGACTCCCATGCTTCGCCTGAGTGAGTCCAGCAACAGATGGCCCAAGGGAAAGAGAGGAAACTAACGCTCCGAAGAGAACGGAATAATCCACACGAATTCACTGCCAACAGCTTGGTTTAATTTTCCACACGCGTTCTCTCTGAACATCCAGTGGAACACACACACAGAGAGAGGAGAGGAGAGGAAGGAGAGAGAGAGAGAGAGAGAGAGAGAGACAGAGACAGAGACAGAGACAGAGACAGAGAGACAGAGAGACAGAGAGAGAGACAGAGACAGAGAGAGACAGAGAGAGAGAGACAGAGAGAGGCAGACAGAGACAGAGAGATGTCTTAAACATACAATCACATTCCTATCCAACACACACAAATCACCACACGCATTTCCTCCTCAAGGCCAATCCAGTAAAACAAACATCCCCATTTCCTCGGTCAAACCAAAAGCATGGCAATATCTTCACCTTAGAAACACACCCCGAACAGATCAACGATCGTTCGAACGCATTTTGAAAAAGGCCAACCAGGATTTGCCCCACAGACATGAATATATCTATTCACATCAAAACGCGCGTGTAGTTTCTTTTCCCTCATATCTTGTAACGTTATAACTTCGCATGAATGGCAGAATGATGACATGGACGATATGTAAAGACTCGTGGTTCCTTGAAGATGGAGGGTTATTCGTCAAATCAAAATCACCTGTCACAAAGTAAAGGCTAGAGTTTCCGTCAAGGAAATGGGAAGGAGGACGGGGATTTATCTCCCTCATTCACAAACAAAGTACACACACACACACACACACACACACACACACACACACACACACACACACACACACACACACACACACACATACAAAAGCTCGAGCACGCACGCACACATACACACACGTACGTACACGCACGCACGCACTTCGTCCGGCGTGTCCTCAACTTCTCCACTGGTTCTTACCTGCACCAAGCTACACAGTACGGCTTTTCAAAACAATTCGTTGCGCAGTATTTGAGAAATGACCTCCGTGCAGTATCCACATATCCAAACGGGTCACACGTGTCTCAACTCTCGGTCCACACAGTTACACTGTACTTCCCTCCTCTCAGTAATTATCACGTATGATTCGGTCAAAAAGTGAATCAATCTTATGCTTCGACCTCGATTTTGACTCGATGCATTTCCAACATTATCCGTCAACTGTTGCTCCTTCCGAAAGTCCAGAACTTTACAGACTCTTAAGAAATCCATTCATAAATACAATTCAACTCAGTCTGCACAGGTAAAAGTCGGGGTGTTGAGTTTTGGTGAGTGGCTGATCTTATTGCAGGTACATGCCTTCCTTGGCTCATCTGAGACGGTGAGACACACACTCTAAAACCGTTCGATTTTGTATTGCGTTGGACGGGCGCAGTGGCGTGGTGGTAAGACGTCGGCCTCCTAATCGGGAGGTCGTGAGTTCGAATCCCGGTCGCTGCCGCCTGGTGGGTTAAGAGTGGAGATTTTTCCGATCTCCCAGGTCAACTTATGTGCAGACCTGCTTGTGACTTAACCCCCTTCGTGTGTACACGCAAGCACAAGACCAAGTGCGCATGGAAAAGATCCTGTAATCCATGTCGGAGTTCGGTGGGTTATGGAAACACGAAAATACCCAGCATGCCTACTCAACGAAAGCGGAGTGAAGCTGACTATGCTCTCAGAGAATAGTGTGGGGAACCCAAATGGGAAAACGAGCTCACACGTAATCAGAAAAATTCTGGAACGCTGAAGAGGAAGAATGTATTGCGTTGATATACTTTCCCAACGGTATTATTTTTTCACATTGTATTTCCGACCCCTAGAATTATGGAATTCTAGGAACACACACTTCATTTCCCCAGCGTTGTTCATACGATAAACAACTTCATTCGTGTTTAAAGTTTCACCATGAATGACCAGCAAGAGTGCTTTGGTGCTAACACACGGAAACTAATACACACTCACTAATGAGTCATCATGCAGAACGAGGAATCTTCGTTCACAAGTCAATGCTGTTACACTGTGATGAAAATGAAGCTGTGTCTGTCAGCTCAGTGAAATCCCCCTTTGTGCTTGCTGACAAGGGTCCATGTTCGTGGACAAACTTCCGTTCTGTCAGCCACGACAACTCTGTCAGTTCCCGCGCACTACGCTCAGCAAAATGCAAAACATCTTTGAATCACTATTTCGTGCCCTCTCTTTGCTCCAAGTACTCAAATGTACGTCTCTGCTCTCAGTTTCCTGAACTAATTTTTATCAAAAATTACATCTCAGTTTTCCCAACTAATTGTTATCAAAAATTACGTCTGAGTTTCCTGAACTTAATGTCCCTTTCGTTCTCACACTTCCGTTCTCACACTTCCGTTACCTTGACTGCGACAAATTACCAAGGTATTTTCTACATTTATCTTGCCTCATATATATATCTTGTATCATGCATTCATGACGTATTACTATCGTGCACAAGGTCGAATCACTTCTTGATTGGTTCTGTTGACGTCCGCTCTTACAATTTGCTGTTTTGTCTGCTCGTAAAGGCTTAAGTCGTTGCTTCAACAACCCTATTGTTCATGCCTCTGTGCTTTAAGTTTTCGTGACGTCACAGAGACAGTTTCAAACTTGTTAACGTTGTTTTGGACTTCACGTGCATGTTGTTAACTTATGTTGGTGTTCATCAGTCTTCTTCATAACTTTCACAAAGACTCTGCTAATTCCTGCCTCATGGCTGTTGATGTTCGTAGGGACTCTGCTTAGGCCACAAAAAAAGTTGTATGTTTCTGGTAACATGGTTACAAAAAATAGGGTAGGTAGGTAGGGTTTTTTTGTTTTTTTTTGTTTTTTGGTCAGGGTAGAAAATAACTATACAGTGACGCAAAGAGACTAGACTTACTATACAAAGAGAAAGACAACACATTACAAAACAAATGAGACAAAAGGGATGCGGGGTTATCCCCCTTGTGTCGTCTGCCGTCTGTTACTTTCGTTTTGACGCGCTTTTTTTTATTTTTTTTTTTTTTTTTTAACAAATGCAATAAAAAAAAAGTCCAGGGTCGGCGGTAAAAAACTAGGTAGGGTCGGGTGACCAGAAACATACAACTTTTTTTTGTTGGTCTTATTCCTGGCTAAGTGCCTCATAGCCTTCGATTTTCGTTAAGTCACATACAAACTTCTTCTGGCCTCTGCGAATATTGCCATGCAGTCTATTCCAGTTTCCACGGACGATCATTTAAAAAAAAAAAAAAAAAAAAAAAACAGTCCCAATTTTCATCTTTTTGTCATTGATGGAAATCGCGAATTCACACATGCAGGTGTATTCATCATGCATTCCACATGCGATCTCTTCAAAAAATAACCACTCCTAGTCTGGATCGTTTCGCCATTGACGTTAGTAAATCGTGAATTCACACATGCAGGTGATATGCATCATGCATCTGCACCACTTATTCTGTGCTTCTTTCACATTTCGTGTAGCGTTCGTTCACCCCCCGTGGGTTAGGGGGAGTCCCATATTGGTTGGGACGAGAAAGAATTTACCCGATGCTCCCCACAGACCTGTTTACCCCCATAAGTGTTTTGGAGTAATGCTCAGCCCCAAAAATAGTAATCCTGGCACAAAACTAGTAATCATCTAGCATTCGTCGCCAATTACAACGCACATGACAACTGAGTCTGCGAAACGCAATCATGCACATATATATCATCATTCACAAACAAAACACAGTCAGTTTTTGTAGTCATCATAATTTCAAAGAAGATCACATCAAAAGCACATGCATCACTGATTCTTTTTCTTTTGCTCGTAGTAGGCCTTTTTTCAGTGTGTCAAGCGCTTCTCTACTGTACTTGCGCTTGCCGAATGAGTGAGGGCGAGACTTCACCACTAGAATAAGGCTCTCCAGCGTCTCATCAGACAGACATGATCTCTGGTCAGTGCTGTGCTTTTTCACCCCATTTTGCCATTGAAAAAAACAATGCCAAACATGTGAATTGATTAAAAAAAAAAAAAAAAATTTTTTTTTTTGTTTTTGTTTTTTTTTACATTTTTTTAATTTATGAAAATCGTAGTCTTGACACGGATAGCGGAATGGCGTATTTTTTGCAGAAAATCGTAATAAATTACGCCAAAATCGTAAGGGTAAACAGGTCTGTCCCCAGCATGTCGTAAGAGGCGACTAACGGATTCTCTTTCTCCTTTTACCCTTGTTAAGTGTTTCTTGTATAGAATATAGTCCATGTTTGTACAGATTTTAGTCAAGCAGTATGTAAGAAATGTTAAGTCCTTTGTACTGGAAACTTGCATTCTCCCAGTAAAGTCATATATTGTACTACGTTGCAAGCCCCTGGAGCAAATTTTTGATTAGTGCTTTTGTGAACAAGAAACAATTGACAAGTGGCTCTATCCCATCTCCCCCCCTTCCCTCCGTCGCGATATAACCTTGAATGGTTGAAAACGACGTTAAACACCAAATACAGTAGCGTTCGTTCTCTTCCACAGTCTGTTCCAAGGCCGATCAGTTCAACAATAACAGGTCCAATCGTTTTCTTTCGCCAGTCACTCAGTTAGAAGTTAGTTGTACGGCGCCCCAGTTCAGTGCACCCTTAATCCGGCCACTTGCCAAGGACGCTAACCTAGCTCGAGGCTAGCGGGGATCCAATATGAGGTTGGATTGAGAGATTTTGCTGCAACGTGTTTGAGTATTGTGTAGGATTTGTTTTGTCCTCGAAGTTTTGTGTAGAAAGAAATGCTCTCTCTCTCTCTCTCTCTCTCTCTCTCTCTCTCTCTCTCTCTCTCTCTCTCTCTCTCTCTCTCTCTCTCTCTCTAACACCTGTTTGCTTATGCCATTGCCCTCGTTAATAAATAAAAATCTCTCTCTCTCTCTCTCTCTCTCTCTCTCTCTCTCTCTCTCTCTCTCTCTCTCTCTCTCTATTTCAGTTTTGTCTTGGTTGCTTTCAATTTTGGTGCAGTATAAAGGCGGTTTGCTTCAAATATTTTTATTATTATTCATTTATTTTTGCATTAGTTTATAAATTCGTGTCTCCAATACAACAAACACACACAAACACTCGCACGCTAAGAGAAAGAGAGAGAGAGAAAGAGAGAGAGAGAAAGAGAGAGAAAGAGAGAGAGAGAGAGAGAGAGAGAGAGAGAGAGAGAGAGAGAGAGAGAGAGAGAGAGAGAGATGAAACTTTATTTTTCAAGGATAGAGGTTTAAGGCGATGTCTTTTCTTACAACCTGTCCTTACTTCTAATACAAATGTCTAATACATGATAAACAAGTAAAGTTAGTTAGCTATTGCTTTTCGGGTCCAGCGGACCATAATAGGCCAAATCAGGACCCCGATAGCAACATGAAAAATAAACAAAGTAAACAAACGAACCAGCAAACAATCGACAAGTAAGCAAACAAGCAAATCACATAAACAACAAAATGACAGAGAGAGAGAGAGAGAGAGAGAGAGAGAGAGAGAGAGAGAGAGAGAGAGAGAGAGAGAGAGAGAGAGAGAGCAAAAACGCACGCTTCAGAACACATTCATCAAAGACTGCATTTATTTACAAGAACGATACATAATAGATGACTGGTGCGAAAGGGAGATAGCACAGCATGTAAAACAACAGCAACAACAACGAGCAGCTACCGCAACACAAACCATTAGAACATGCTCAGTTTGTAAACAAAGCACCGACTGCACCGCACTATAGTCTATACCGTCACAACACTTCCTCATATCCAGTGTCAATGTCCCGAAACACATCCTCAGTGCGCTGAATAGAGCGCGCCGTTCACTGAACCCACCTCTTCAATGCAAAGCAGCGGCCCTCTCCCTTCTCCCCCCCTCCCCCCCTTGACACTGCAAAGGTCACCGCACTCCGAACATGCACATCTGCTCTGTCTCTGTCACCCCCCCCCCCCCTTCCTAACACACACCAATTCCTTCCGCTCCACCCCCCCCCCCCCCCCCCCCCCCGAGCACTTTATGTCCCGCTACACACACCCACCCACCCCTCCCCGAGCATTTTATGTCCCGCTACACACACACACACACACCCAACCCCTCCCCGAGCACTTTATGTCCAGCAACACACACACATGCAGGTATCCGCTACACACATCTGCGTAACTCAACTGCCATTTTTTCCTTCCCCCTTTTTTTCATGTGGGAAAGATGCACTACAATACGAGCTTCCTCCGTGAAAATGTTTGGGGGAGGGTTTGAAGGAGGGAGAGAGGAAGGGAGAATAAATTGGTGGGTGATAAAAATGTCCCTCACTGCCACTTGTTGCCTGTTTCCTTATCTGTGTTTAGCGTTCCTCTCTCTCTTTTACTTTGCTTGTAAGTACATGTGACTTTTTTTCGACATACACGAGAAAACGATGCCCCCCCCCTATCACTCTCTCTCTCACACCATGTTCTCTCTTTCTCTCTCTCACACCATGTTCTCTATCTCTTTCTCTCTCTCTCACAGTCACACACAAACACCGTGCTCGCTCGCTCGCTCGCTCTCTCTCTCTCTCTCTCTCTCTCTCTCTCTCACACACACACACACACACACACATCCTACCTTCACAATCACAGGACAAGGAAAACACAGCTCTCCATCCACCTTACCGCAAACAACACACAGCTCTTCATCCACCTTACCGCAAACAACATACAGCTCTCCATCCACCTTACCGCAAACAACACACAGCTCTTCATCCACCTTACCGCAAACAACATACAGCTCTTCATCCACCTTACCGCAAACAACACACAGCTCTTCATCCACCTTACCGCAAACAACATACAGCTCTTCATCCACCTTACCACAAACAACACACAGCTCTTCATCCACCTTACCGCAAACAACACACACCTCTCCATCCACCTTACCACAAACAACACACAGCTCTTCATCCACCTTACCACAAACAACATACATGTACAGCTCTTCATCCACCTTACTATTTTTATTTATTATTTGTGAGTATTCTTTCTACGCACATACCCTCCCAGAGGGAGGCTCATGGCGTTTACAATATGCCGTGTGAGATGGAATTTTTTACACAATATATCACGCATTCACATCGGCCAGTAAATCTCAAGCGTGTTAGGCGAGTATATACTTTCACGGCCTATTATTCCAAGTCACACGGGTATTTGGTGGACATTTGTTTTATATATGTTTATACAATTTTGCCAGGAAAGACCCTCTTGTCAATCGTGGGATCTTTAACGTGCACATCCCAATGTAGTGTACAGGGGACCTCGGTTTTTCGTCTCATCCGAAAGACTAGCACTTGAACCCACCACCTAGGTTAGGAAAGGGGGGAGAAAATAGCGGCCTGACCCAGGGTCGAACACGCAACCTCTCGATTCCGAGCGCAAGTGCGTTACCACTCGGCCACCCAGGCCACTTACCACAAACAACATACAGCTCTTCATCCACCTTACCACAAACAACACACAGCTCTTCATCCACATTACCGCAAACAACATACAGATCTTAAACTGTTCAAACACATTACCGCGAACCGTGCTGCAACGACACACAGATCTTCATTCACCCATAGAATATTAAATGGTCCTGGACCGCCAACTAGCTCTCTCTCCGCTCTTTCTCTCTATTACGAGGTAGCGGCCTCTCGCATTTAGGAACCTACGCTTACATGGCCTTTCAGAAATCAGGGGGATGTCATATCCGGTGTCGATTGTAAACATGGACGAAGTTGCCGAGGTAAGTTCTGAAAATGCTAAAATAAACTCAGCAAAAGTGCATAAAATTATGGAACATGTTTTTCGATGAGTTTTGTTAAGTTTAGTTTGGAGTTTTGGAAAATCCAGTTCATTGTCACCTCCCATTGTCACAAATAACTGGAGCGTGCTTTCTTTTCACTGTCTTCGAATCGCTGGCCTTTCAAACCGGACGCCAATGCGCGCCCCTGAAAGTCGAGCGTCGTAACCTCGAAGGGTCACGTGACGAGTTGGCGGTCCAGGCTATTTTGGTCTATGATTCACCTTACCGCAAACGACACGTCACAGATCGATCTCCATTCCCCTTTCCGTAAACAACACAGATATTTTAAACCACATTACCGCAAACCGTGTTGCAACGACACACAAATCTCTATTCACCTTACCGCCTCAAACAACACACAACACCACAGCGCTTGCCCAATAACACGCAGATGACACGCAGACAGCCTGAGCCTGCAGTGAGAAAAATCCATAAACTGACAGCCAGCGCTGGGCAGCCGTGGCAGTACGGACAGGCCACTCAACTTGACCGCTCACGTCCAGCCCTTATGACAACGGTCACTGCTAGCTTGATCGCTTTCTGACTCTCTCTGGCAGTGGTTAGGTCGCTTTCGGTTGTGTCACGATGTAGATTTGTTTCTAAGCTGAACAAGTCTTCTTACTTAATGCCGTTATCACTCTTTGGACAGTGTTGGGTATTTTGCTCCTTCTCGGGATTCCGCAGTCCTTGTACACAAATAAGGTGTTGTTTCTTTGCTACTGTCTGATTCTCTTTCTCTTCGCTAACTAGCAACTATACCTCGCCGGCATCACCTGCACTATACAGCGTGGTGTAATCTCGCAGACAGCATGGTCTTTGCCTCCTTGGCCGCTTCCCTCCCTCTCTCAACCGACCAGTCGCTCAGTCCTGGTAGTTGCACACTTCTTTAGTGATGTTAAAGGTGGTCGTCTACATTTTTGCTTTTTTTCAATAATCTTATGGATAGATTTCGATACAAAATTATGTCAAATGATGAATGAACCATGGGGAAAAAAAATTATAGAAAAAAAATTATATGTAAAAAAAGATTTTATTTTGGGGTAGCGTGACTCACGCTTCCAATATTTTGTTTTCTGTTTGCTGAGAACATGTGCTTTGCCTAAAAATACTGACCAATCAAATTCATGTCACTATGCTTATAGCCACGCCCAAACAAGTGCAGCAACAGTTTGACACTGGAGCGATGTCCACGCTCTATAAACGCACGAAATGCACGGGATTTGAGAGGAGTTTTGCGCTTGGCATTTTCCAAATAAGGATATCCTACTATGAGTACTACGCTGGAATACTACAATGAATTTTCAAACGGCTATACTGGCTTCGTCTTTCCTGATCAAAAGGGGGTGTATTGTTGATATTAGTAGATAATAGACTCTGCATTTTAATGGTCAAATGGCGATTTCGGTATGAAAATGTAGACAAGGACCTTTAATTTACTTCTGGTTTTTTTCTTCTCGTGGTGTAATCTCGCAGACAGCACGGTCATTGCCTCCTTGACCGCTTTCTCTTTCTCAACTGACCACCCGCATGTTTCTATGTGCTGTAACCTTTAGTCATGTAATTTGCTTCTGGCATCGTGGCCATCGCTTCCCTGACCGCTATCTCTCTCTGTCACTGACCAGCCGCTGAGTTCTGTGTAAAGTATGGCAGCAGTCCTTATTGATTCTTTGCTTCTGTTTCAGTTTTCTCTCTCTCAGTTTATTACCACACAGGGTTGTAATCTAGCTAGCAGTCACCATGGTCCTTGGCCGCTTTCTGCCTCTGTCGCTGACCAATTAGTGATCTATGGACAGTCCTTGACCACAACAATCGTATTGTTTTGCTGCATGCTTCTTTTTTCCGATTTTTTCCTTCCAGCTTACTGGCACACATCACCGGTACCTTGTACCCTACACACCATTGTCATTGTCTTCTTGACCGCTTTCTGCCTCTGTCGCGGACCAATTACTGAACTATATATGTATAGGTTACAACACGAGTGGTTTTTTATATGGCTTGTATTTCAGTCAAGACCCAGCGGATGAATATCATCGGGAGACACGAGCCTCTGGCGAGTGGCTCTCGATTGATATTCCCGCTGGGTCTTGACTGAAATACAAGCCATATAAAAATCCACGAGTGTTGTAATCTGTATATCCCATTCTACCATCAAACACAAAGTGTAGACTACTAGCGGCACTGTTGCGATCTGTGCAGGGTAAAACTGTTGCCAGCGAGACTTAGCCCTTTTGCAACCTTAAACTAAGTGACCGTCGCTGAAAAAATAAAACGAATGAGTGCATCGATAAGTACGCGGTAACACTACTTTCAGACCATTTAAAAGCTTTAAGTAAAGGTTCATAAGTTGCAAGAAAGTAATGAAGTCGAATAGAAATTAATTTAGTTGAAGCGCACAATTCTTTTGTTTTGCGTTTCAGGTCGGCAGAACGGGCGAAACGGGTTTGGGACCCATTTGGCTTACTCGATTCAGAATTGATTCCACGTTGTTTTTCTCGAACGTGTGTAATTAGGCTTATTGACAGAGAAGCAAATTTTAGGGAACAAATATGTAGGTTTAGATTTAACAATTTGCTCCGTATTTGAAATGTATCTACGTGATAAACTGTTTTGCGAGTGTGTTTGCATGGATGAACTTAAACTGGTATGGGTGTGAAGAAAACGCGACCGACACGTCTGTCACCGCCGATTGATTGCATTTTGAAGGAATATGACTGGATTACGGAAAAATATGTGGACTTACTGCAGAGCCAGGCAAAAGAGTAGACTTGCTCGCAAAACACGTGAAACAGCCGATGTTTGATAGCTGAAGGCGCACACCAAAACACACTACCGACAGATTCTCAAAAGTCGTCTGCTAACGATGCAAGGGGAGGGTACTCGTGTTTTTGTTTTGGTTCGCTAGCATCTGGTTATCTTGTAAGTTGAATGTTCGTTTTTTTCGACCTGCATTGCTTTCATAATGAAAGAAACTTTTGCTTATTGCATCTCATACATCAGATCAGTTCTGAGATTCATTTTTGCGTGCAACTGATATGGTTTTCTGAGCCGTGCAATACGATTTTAGAACTTCATACAAATGTGTCACATTGTTCGGCGCGAGGTCAAAGGTCGGGAGGAAAGTAGTCCTTTGCCCAAATCGGAATCTGCACTATCATATATTTTTTGGAGTCCATGATGTATTTATTGAGCTATAAAAATACAACATATATACCCATACTGAAGTAACAGAGACAAAGAAGGGAGGTCATGGGATATATATATATATATGGACAGTTCTTTACCACAACTCTAGTATTTTGTTGTTGCTTCTTTGTCCAGATTTTGTTCTCTCAGCTCACATCACCAGCACCCTCACACACACTGTGGCCACTGTCTGCTCTCATTGACCAGTTAGTGAGCTACGGACAGTTCTTGACTACAACCTTACTATTGTTTTGTTGCTCATTTCCCCCCAGCTTCCTATAGCACACATCATCGGTACCTTGTGTACCAACACACACCATGGTCAGTGTCTGCTTGACCGCTTTCTCTCTCTCAACTGACCACTCCCTCGGTTCAGCAGTGCGTGTTGCAATCTAACTAGCAGACATGATGGTCAATGCTACCTTGACCGCTTTCTGCCTGTCAATGACCACTCCCGCGGTTTTATTTGCTGTGTAGCAGAACTCGTCTCTGTCCGCAAATAACTCGGCACTCTCCGTCTCCTCCTCTTCGCCTCTTAGTACTGGTTTTGCTTGTCTGCCATCATGCATCATGATCATACACACACCACAGCCCACCAAGCAGGGGGTAGACAGATAATCAGGTTATCCGCCACAGGTAAGAGAAAGGTGTGTTGCCACTGCAGGCAGGCAGGTAGGTACGGTAGGTAGATGCAAAAAGTAGGTCGCCCCGTGAACTAGTTCCAGCAACATGGATTGCAGGTGAAAAGATAGCCCTGCAGTTGCCACATTCCTCGTTTTCGTACTCCGACACCAGCAGGGAGTTCAATGACAAGTCAAGTCACAACGGTTATTTCCATCACTTTATTTTCCCATCGCTAGGAAACGTAGGGGCGCTTCCTCCCTGTGGAAAGCTAGCAGCAGCAAGAGTCGCGCTACCAAGGTATGTGCGCGTGTGTAGGGTGTAATCAGCCATCTACATTTATCAATCAATCAATCAATGACGCTTATATCGCGCATATTCCGTGGGTACAGTTCTAGGCGCTCTGCAGTGATGCCGTGTGAGATGAAATTTTATACGGCCAGTAGATTGCAGCCATTTCGGCGCATATTTACCTTTCACGGCCTATTATTCCAAGTCACACGGGTATAGGTAGACAATTATTAACTGTGCCTAAGCAATTTTGCCAGGAAAGACCCTTTTGTCAATCGTGGGATCTTTAACGTGCACACCCAATGTAGTGTACACGGGGGGAGGGTTCGGACACCGAAAAGAGTCTGCACACAAAGTTGACTCTGAAATAAATTTTCGCCGAACCTGGGATCGAACTCACGCTGACAGCGGCCAACTGAATACAAATCCAGCGCGCTACCAACTGAGCTATATCCCCGCCCAGAATGGCAGAATGACCAAGGTCTTTTACTTGCAACTGTGGTGACACGGAGATGGGACATGGATACCGTCTCTGGGTCTGCACATAAAGCTGACCAGTGTCCAGCCGTGTCTGGATTCGAACCTGTTACCCAAGGATGACAAGTCCAGTACTCTACCACCTGAGCCATCTGGCCCCCAGGTTATCTCTGTGACCAAGAAATATTGATGATACAGGTTTATTGAGAACACTGCAAGCAAAAGGATTCAAAGCTAGCTACATGACCAGTGCATGGGTGAGACTGAAAAATATCATGAATCCTGAAGAATTTTAAGGGGGGTCTGGGGGCCCCCAGACGCTGACGAATTTGTATAATTAACAACCCAAAAAACCGTCACCAGAGACATTACAAATCCGGATTTCCGGAATATACCGGAAGAATCCGACCCATGCCAGTGGCTCTCGAGATGATAACGGTAGCACCAAGACATCCCTGCAAGGTGTAGAGCACACACTTCTTGACGTGACAAAAACCATGCTTACCAGAAACATCTGTCATCAATAAGCAAGCAACGGCGTACTAACATAATTATACTGTCATATATTATGATGATTCACACAAAAACCAGTCATCCAACTAGTCTTTCGTTCAGCCACAAACGAGTAAATAATCTAATGTATGAAACACCCAAGCTAAAACAGACGAGGTTGTGAAAAAGTGAATAGTCTTGCTTTTCTTGAGGCCAATGTTCCCACGTGACATTATAAGCCCGTCATAGCGAGGGGTGTGTCTGAAACACACCGTGGACAAGGGGCACCATAGGACACCTTACCACAATAAAAGCAGGAGTATTCTCTCTTTATCAAGGATAAGGATAAGATTTCATATAGTCCTGAGGTTACCCACATGGAACTTTGAGCTGCTTTCTGGCTGGGGAAAGAGAGCTAACCATTTTCCCCCTTTTTTTCTGCATGCTCGTATTCTTGTTGCCATGAGACTTTCGCTGTGAACTTGAGTGGGTTTTTTTTTATCGTGGGCACACAAACCCGGCAGGTATATCGGCAGGTTTATATCAGGAGGTCGACTATTCTTAGTTTCTAGTACCGCACAACCAAATCCGCACCACTAAACCACACACAGGCGCGCGGCGCGCGCTCGTTCGTCGAAAGCAGCCGTGCGCTGGGCATATAATCTGTCGGCTACTGACCTCTGTCGTGCGGATAGCAGTGGTGGTCGAAACACATCAACACATTCCACGTCTACCTCGCTCTATACCTGACTCTTGTTCAATGACTCACGTCCATTTCAGCACAGTCTGGACTGTTGTCGGCTTGGAGCAGTAAGTCATGTTGGTTGGCAAGACACTACTGCAGTCACAGGCGCAGAACAAAGATGATGAGTGTTTTAAAATGTTGACAACAGCTGCTTGCGGACAGAGAGAGAGAGAGAGAGAGAGAGAGAGAGAGAGAGAGAGAGAGAGAGAGAGAGAAAGAGAGAGAGAGAGAGTATTTGTGTGTGTGTTTGTGCGTGTGTGTGTAATACAGAGAGTGTGTGTGTGTGTGTGTGTGTGTAATACAGAGAGTGCGTGTGTGTGTGTGTGTGTAATACAGAGAGTGCGTGTGTGTGTGTGTAATACAGAGAGTGCGTGTGTGTGTGTGTGTGTGTGTGTGTGTAATACAGAGAGTGCGTGTGTGTGTGTGCCTGCGTGTGTGTGCCTGCAAGAGAGAGAGAGAGAGAGAGAGAGAGCGAAATAGCTGTACAGTTCAGACCAACATCTCAGAGCTCATCAAAGAGCTGTGATTGATTCAACACGTCAAACAACCAAAACATTCTCTCTCTCTCTACACTTACCTGATAATCGAGCTTCAATGGCACTGTCACTAAAACCTTACATGTTCTCTCTCTCTCAACTTCAACCGGTACTTGGGCCAAAGCCATAAACACAGCAATGGCCTCTTCACTTTCCATTGAATATCTCGCACCTTTCTGTGGCACAGTCAAAAGGTTTCTCTCCTACCGTTGAGTAACTTCACGCTCGAGATATCAATACCAAAGAAAGCGAATGTACGTCTACCATTCCTGAGAAAATGTCTTTGAAAGTTGTCCGAAGATCGCAACGCTGACAAAATGAGAGCAACATTCACACTGCTGTGTAAAGGGTGGGGGGGGGGGAGAGAAAGAAAGAGAGAGAGAGAGAGAGA
>NC_090255.1:10882798-10888898 GCF_037325665.1 Littorina saxatilis | reverse complement strand
CCCCGAGCACTTTATGTCCCGCTACACACACCCACCCACCCCTCCCCGAGCATTTTATGTCCCGCTACACACACACACACCCAACCCCTCCCCGAGCACTTTATGTCCAGCTACACACACACACACACGCGTGCAGGTATCCGCTACACACATCTGCGTAACTCAACTGCCATTTTTTCCTTCCCCCTTTTTTTTATGTGGGAAAAGTGCACACAATACGAGCTTCCTCCGTAAAAATGTTTGGGAGAGGGTGGAAGGGAGGATAAATTGGTGGGTGATAAAAATGTCTCTCACTGCCACTTGTTGCCTGTTTCCTTATCTGTGTTTAGCGTTCCTCTCTCTCTCTTCTACTTTGCTTGTGACAGTGTGGTACATGTGACTTTTTTCGACATACACGGGAAAACGATACCCCCTCTCTCACTCTCTCTCTCTCTCACACCATGTTCTCTCTTTCTCTCTCTCACACCATGTTCTCTATCTCTTTCTCTCTCTCTCACAGTCACACACAAACACCGTGCTCGCTCGCTCGCTCGCTCTCTCTCTCTCTCTCTCTCTCACACACACACACACACACACACACACACACACACACACACACACACACACACACACATCCTACCTTCACAATCACATGACAAGGAAAACACAGCTCTCCATCCACATTACCGCAAACAACACACAGCTCTTCATCCACCTTACCGCAAACAACATACAGCTCTCCATCCACCTTACCGCAAACAACACACAGCTCTTCATCCACATTACCGCAAACAACATACAGCTCTCCATCCACCTTACCGCAAACAACATACAGCTCTTCATCCACCTTACCGCAAACAACATACAGCTCTTCATCCACCTTACCGCAAACAACACACACCTCTCCATCCACCTTACCGCAAACAACACACAGCTCTCCATCCACCTTACCGCAAACAACACACAGCTCTCCATCCACCTTACCGCAAACAACATACAGCTCTCCATCCACCTTACCGCAAACAACATACAGCTCTCCATCCACCTTACCGCAAACAACATACAGCTCTTCATCCACCTTACCGCAAACAACACACAGCTCTTCATCCACCTTACCGCAAACAACATACAGCTCTTCATCCACCTTACCACAAACAACATACATGTACAGCTCTTCATCCACCTTACTATTTTTATTTATTATTTGTGAGTATTTTTTCTACGCACATACCCTCCCAGAGGGAGGCTCATGGCGTTTACAATATGCCGTGTGAGATGGAATTTTTTACACAATATATCACGCATTCACATCGGCCAGTAAATCTCAAGCGTGTTAGGCGAGTATATATACTTTCACGGCCTATTATTCCAAGTCACACGGGTATTTGGTGGACATTTGTTTTATATATGTCTATACAATTTTGCCAGGAAAGACCCTCTTGTCAATTGTGGGATCTTTAACGTGCACACCCCAATGTAGTGTACACGGGACCTCGGTTTTTCGTCTCATCCGAAAGACTAGCACTTGAACCCACCACCTAGGTTAGGAAAGGGGGGAGAAAATAGCGGCCTGACCCAGGGTCGAACACGCAACCTCTCGATTCCGAGCGCAAGTGCGTTACCACTCGGCCACCCAGGCCACTTACCACAAACAACACACAGCTCTTCATCCACCTTACCACAAACAACATACAGATCTTCATCCACCTTACCGCAAACAACATACAGATCTTAAACTGTTCAAACACATTACCGCGAACCGTGCTGCAACGACACACAGATCTTCATTCACCCATAGAATATTAAATGGTCCTGGACCGCCAACTAGCTCTCTCTCCGCTCTTTCTCTCTATTACGAGGTAGCGGCCTCTCGCATTTAGGAACCTACGCTTACATGGCCTTTCAGAAATCAGGGGGATGTCATATCCGGTGTCGATTGTAAACATGGACGAAGTTGCCGAGGTAAGTTCTGAAAATGCTAAAATAAACTCAGCTAAAGTGCATAAAATTATGGAACATGTTTTTCGATGAGTTTTGTTAAGTTTAGTTTGGAGTTTTGGAAAATCCAGTTCATTGTCACCTCCCGTTGTCACAAATAACTGGAGCGTGCTTTCTTTTCACTGTCTTCGAATCGCTGGCCTTTCAATGCGCGCCCCTGAAAGTCGAGCGTCGTAACCTCGAAGGGTCACGTGACGAGTTGGCGGTCCAGGCTATTTTGGTCTATGATTCACCTTACCGCAAACGACACGACACAGATCGATCTCCATTCCCCTTTCCGTAAACAACACAGATATTTTAAACCACATTACCGCAAACCGTGTTGCAACGACACACAAATCTCTATTCACCTTACTGCCTCAAACAACACACAACACAACAGCGCTTGCCCAACAACACGCAGATGACACGCAGACAGCCTGAGCCTGCAGTGAGAAAAATCCATAAACTGACAGCCAGCGCTGGGCAGCCGTGGCAGTACGGACAGGTCACTCAACTTGACCGCTTACGTCCAGCCCCTATGACAACGGTCACTGCTAGCTTGACCGCTTTCTGACTCTCTCTGGCAGTGGTTAGGTCGCTTTCGGTTGTGTCACGATGTAGATTTGTTTCTAAGCTGAACAAGTCTTCTTACTTAATGCCGTTATCACTCTTTGGACAGTGTTGGGTATTTTGCTCCTTCTCGGGATTCCGCAGTCCTTGTACACAAATAAGGTGTTGTTTCTTTGCTACTGTCTGATTCTCTTTCTCTTCGCTAACTAGCAACTATACCTCGCCGGCATCACCTGCACTATACAGCGTGGTGTAATCTCGCAGACAGCATGGTCTTTGCCTCCTTGGCCGCTTCCCTCCCTCTCTCAACCGATCAGTCGCTCAGTCCTGGTAGTTGCACACTTCTTTAGTGATGTTAAAGGTGGTCGTCTACATTTTTGCTTTTTTTCAATAATCTTATGGATAGATTTCGATACAAAATTATGTCAAATGATGAATGAACCATGGGGGAAAAAAATTATAGAACAAAAATTATATGTAAAAAAAGATTTTATTTTGGGGTAGCGTGACTCACGCTTCCAATATTTTGTTTTCTGTTTGCTGAGAACATGTGCTTTGCCTAAAAATACTGACCAATCAAATTCATGTCACTATGCTTATAGCCACGCCCAAACAAGTGCAGCAACAGTTTGACACTGGAGCGATGTCCACGCTCTATAAACGCACGAAATGCACGGGATTTGAGAGGAGTTTTGCGCTTGGCATTTTCCAAATAAGGATATCCTACTATGAGTACTACGCTGGAATACTACAATGAATTTTCAAACGGCTACACTGGCTTCGTCTTTCCTGATCGAAAGGGGGTGTATTTTTGATATTTGTAGATAATAGACTCTGCATTTTAATGATCAAATGGCGAATAAAAATGTAGACAAGGACCTTTAATTTACTTCTGGTTTTTTTTTCTCGTGGTGTTAAATCTCGCAGACAGCACGGTCATTGCCTCCTTGACCGCTTTCTCTTTCTCAACTGACCACCCGCATGTTTCTATGTGCTGTAACCTTTAGTCATGTAATTTGCTTCTGGCATCGTGGCCATCGCTTCCCCGCTATCTCTCTCTGTCACTGACCAGCCGCTGAGTTCTGTGTAAAGTATGGCAGCAGTCCTTATTGATTCTTTGCTTCTGTTTCAGTTTTCTCTCTCTCAGTTTATTACCACACAGGGTTGTAATCTAGCTAGCAGTCACCATGGTCCTTGGCCGCTTTCTGCCTCTGTCGCTGACCAATTAGTGATCTATGGACAGTTCTTGACCACAACAATCGCATTGTTTTGCTGCATGCTTCTTTTTTCCGATTTTTTCCTTCCAGCTTACTGGCACACATCACCGGTACCTTGTACCCTACACACCATTGTCATTGTCTTCTTGACCGCTTTCTGCCTCTGTCGCGGACCAATTACTGAACTATATAATAATATATATATATTTATGGACAGTTCTTTACCACAACTCTAGTATTTTGTTGTTGCTTCTTTGTCCAGATTTTGTTCTCTCAGCTCACATCACAAGCACCCTCACACACACTATGGCCACTGTCTGCTCTCATTGACCAGTTAGTGAGCTACGGACAGTTCTTGACTACAACCTTACTATTGTTTTGTTGCTCATTTCCCCCCAGCTTCCTATAGCACACATCATCGGTACCTTGTGTACCAACACACACCATGGTCATTGTCTGCTTGACCGCTTTCTCTCTCTCAACTGACCACTCCCTCGGTTCAGCAGTGCGTGTTGCAATCTAGCTAGAAGACATCATGGTCAATGCTACCATGACCGCTTTCTGCCTGTCAATGACCACTCCCGCGGTTTTATTTGCTGTGTAGCAGAACTCGTCTCTGTCCGCAAATAACTCGGCATCCTTCGTCTCCTCCTCTTCGCCTCTTAGTACTGGTTTTGCTCGTCTGCCAACATGCATCATGATCATACATACACCACAGCCCACCAAGGTAGACAGATAATCAGGTTATCCGCCACAGGTAAGAGAAAGGTGTGTTGCCACTGCAGGCAGGCAGGTAGGTACGGTAGGTAGATGCAAAAAGTAGGTCGCCCCGTGAACTAGTTCCAGCAACATGGATTGCAGGTGAAAAGATAGCCCTGCAGTTGCCACATTCCTCGTTTTCGTACTCCGACACCAGCAGGGAGTTCAATGACAAGTCAAGTCACAACGGTTATTTCCATCACTTTATTTTCCCATCGCTAGGAAACGTAGGGGCGCTTCCTCCCTGTAGAAAGCTAGCAGCAGCAAGAGTCGCGCTACCAAGGTATGTGCGCGTGTGTAGGGTGTAATCAGCCATCTACATTTATGGCAGAATGACCAAGGTCTTTTACTTGCAACTGTGGTGACACGGAGATGGGACATGGATACCGTCTCTGGGTCTGCACATAAAGCTGACCAGTGTCCAGCCGTGTCTGGATTCGAACCTGTTACCCAAGGATGACAAGTCCAGTACTCTACCACCTGAGCCATCAGGCCCCCAGGTTATCTCTGTGACCAAGGACCACAAGTCCAGTACTCTACCACCTGAGCCATCAGGCCCCCAGGTTATCTCTGTGACCAAGGACCACAAGTCCAGTACTCTACCACCTGAGCCATCAGGCCCCCAGGTTATCTCTGTGACCAAGGATGACAAGTCCAGTACTCTACCATCTGAGCCATCAGGCCCCCAGGTTATCTCTGTGACCAAGGACCACAAGTCCAGTACTCTACCACCTGAGCCATCAGGCCCCCAGGTTATCTCTGTGACCAAGGACCACAAGTCCAGTACTCTACCACCTGAGCCATCAGGCCCCCAGGTTATCTCTGTGACCAAGAAATATTGATGATACAGGTTTATTGAGAACACTGCAAGCAAAAGGATTCAAAGCTAGCTACATGACCAGTGCATGGGTGAGACTGAAAAATATCATGAATCCTGAAGAATTTTAAGGGGGGTCTGGGGGCCCCCAGACGCTGACGGATTGTATAATTAACAACCAAAAAAACCGTCACCAGAGACATTACGAATCCGGATTTCCGGAATATACCTGAAGAATCCGACCCATGCCAGTGGCTCTCGAGATGATAACGGCAGCACCAAGACATCCCTGCAAGGTGTAGAACACACACTTCTTGACGTGACAAAAACCATGCTTACCAGAAACATCTGTCATCAATAAGCAAGCAACGGCGTACTGAACATAATTATACTGTCATATATTATGATAATTAACACAAAAATCAGTCATCCAACTAGTCTTTCGTTCAGCCACAAACGAGTAATAATCTAATGTATAAAACACCCAAGCTAAAACAGACGAGGTTGTGAAAAAGTGAATAGTCTTGCTTTTCTTGAGGCCAATGTTCCCACGTGACATTATAAGCCCGTCATAGCGAGGGGTGTGTCTGAAACACACCGTGGACAAGGGGCCCCATAGGACACCTTACCACAATAAAAGCAGGAGTATTCCCTCTTTATCAAGGATAAGGATAAGATTTCATGTAGTCCTGAGGTTACCCACATGGAACTTTGAGCTGCTTTCTCGCTGGGGAAAGCGAGCTGCAATACAGTACGGTGCTAACCATGTTCCCCCTTC
>NC_090255.1:10877798-10880298 GCF_037325665.1 Littorina saxatilis | reverse complement strand
TCTCTCTCTCTCTCTCTCTGAATCTCTCTCTCTCTGAATCTCTCTCTCTTGGTCTGAATCGCTCTGTCTCTCGCTCCCTCTCTTGGTCTGAATCGCTCTCTCTCGGTCTGAATCTTTCTCTCTTGGTTTAAATCTCTCTCTCTCTTGGTATTAATCTCCCTCACTTGGTCTGAATCGCTTTTTCAAATGCTCGACTCAAGACTATACAATGTCAGTGGTGAAACAGGCATGGAAAGTAAAGTCGACGTTGTATGCCTGATCACAGTCCACACAGCGTCCATGGCCTGATGAAGCGATCGGGATGTGGAGTGGAGTGGGTGCGAAAGGCATTGAGCCGCCGCTGGAGATGAGACGTCTCAGCGGGAATACACAAAACACTCGCCTTGTGAAAGGAGAACGGACAAAGGTGAGACTGAGAGACCGAGAACACACACAGTGACTTACACAGTAACACAGACCCACATACAGACACTGACACACAGACACAGGCACGCGCGCATACACACACACTGAAACACAAACACGCACACACACACACACACACACACGCACGCGCGCGTATGTTTGCACACACATACCGACACACACAGTCAAACACACTCACACAGACAGACTCACAGTCAGAATGTCACACGACTACTCTCTTCAACCCTATCTTTTGCTAACACAAGAACACAGACAGGCTATGAGCAAACTACGTATAAGTGCCCATGACTTAGAAATCGAAAAGGGCAGATACACGGGAACACCAAGGGAGGAAAGACTATGCAGAAACTGTGGAGTGGTGGAGGATGAACTTCACTTCCTTGATTCGTATACAATGTATGCTCATCTCAGGCAACAGTATTACCGAATACTTCCACCGGCAGTGATGAAATAAGAGTCAGTTCTTTGTTTACTGACAGCGACATCCAAAGGCAATCGGCAAAATATGTGTACGATTGTTTTCAACTACGCAGATGCAATGCGTCTTCCAACTGTCCACCCTGTTCCACTTGGTTTTGTATTTCATGTATGTTATGTTATATTGCTGGTTTTTCCTGTACTTATGTATCTTGTATGTGTCAATAGGCTCTGTGCTTTAATGACAATAAATTCTTATTCTGATTCTGATTCTGATACACACACAGAGAGATATATACAGAGGCAAAGAAGCATGAAGCATCGGCTGACACACGCCGGCATTGAGGAAAGCAGATACACGGGAACACAGACGCGACGCGAGGCGAGGGGAGGGGGGGGGGGGGGGGGGGGGGGGGGAGAGAGAGAGAGAGATGGGGTATAGTTTTACCGGAGGAAAATGCGACGTAAACGACAAAACCACTCATTCCCGCCTGCTAAGCCAACTTTCTTCACCACAGCCGCACACACACTCAGTTCTGCGAGTTCGGACAGATTTGACTGTTATAGCTGGATGGTTTCGCGATCGTACCATGAATTACCCGGTGTTTTGGGTTAGGGTTTGGAACGACTACTTGAGTGTGTTATCGCACCCGATTTCGTGTGTCCAAACCCCAGGGGTGGGACTCTCTTGTGATAAAAAAAAAAAGAGGAAATAAAAAACGCTCGCACTGGACGCGAGTACTCTTCAGACATTCACACACACACACACACACACACACACACACACACACACACACACTCTCTCTCTCTCTCCCTCACTCCCTCTCTCTTTCTTTCTTACACACACACACACACACACACACACACACACACACACACGAGTACAGACTCATGCACACACACACACACACACACACACAATCACACACACACACACACACACACACACACACACAAACAGTAACACTAACACATGTGCACAAAATGAATCGAACCCGGATCACTTTGGCCATAGACTCTCTCGTGCTCTCTGTCTCTCTTTCACCGAGACCAAACCCTGCATTGTAATTTCTTTGCCGAGACCATTTCCTCACCCGTTGTCTGGCTTGCACTGAAATCATGCTTTTCTCGTCACTGCGTGACGTTCAGGCTGTTCGCAAAGCGACCAGCCTCCCACCGCAAAAACTCCCACCGTTAAGAGTGGTGTTTGTGATTTATTTGGCATTTAGGTCCCAGGTAACATTATGAAGTTTTAATACGATCAATCGGACCTATTATCAAGTTAGTGTATCAACTTTTGAAAGAACTGCGCCCAGTAGTTTCCCAGCAATAAGCTGTTAAGTCGAGACAGACAGATACACACACAGACACACAATTAAAGTCTGCAGGACCCTCCTACTGCGTACTCGGGGAAATCTTTTTTTTAAGGGGGGTTCCCGAATTTTTTTGAAATGGTACATTAAAATCTGTGCAATCTGGTGCATTCTGAAAGTATAATCGTACTTGTTTGGATCAGGTAAAAAAGACATTCTCCTCGCCTCCTAGTCCTACCCCCCCCCCCCCCCCGAAAAAAACAAACAAAAAAACAGCCTAAAACATTCCCAACCAAACAACAACAAAGCAACACTTTCACACAACAATGGTAACAGTGTAATGG
>NC_090255.1:10842798-10875298 GCF_037325665.1 Littorina saxatilis | reverse complement strand
GACTATATTCTATACAAGAAACACTTAACAAGGGTAAAAGGAGAAACAGAATCCGTTAGTCGCCTCTTACGACATCCTGGGGAGCATCGGGTAAATTCTTTCTCGTCCCAACCAACATGGGACTCCCCCTAACCCGCGGGGGTTGTCATCGATCACAGTCGGTGCGAGTTGTATGTCTACTTTGTCTTTTACCGCCACCCACCCTCTCTGCTCCCCCTCTGGCTGTTACAAGACTACGTCATGGCCATTTCTCTTGCTCACCCCCCCTCCCAAATTTACATTTACGGCGGGCTCATTTACTTGTTTTTCGTCGTCGTCGTGTTTCAGACTCATAGTTTTACTGTCTACCAGTATCCTTCTCCTCCTTCCCCCCTCTCTCTCTCACACACACACAGAGACCCGCACACAATGTCCATATTATATATATATATATAACAACAACAACAAAATCTCTCTCTCTCTCTCTCACTGTGTGTGTGTGTGTGTGTGTGTGTGTGTGTGTGTGTGTGTGTGTGTGTGTGTGTGTGTGTGTGTTATTGCGTGTAAGGCTTTGCATCTCCTTTGTACCTTACTTCCTTCGTCTCAAAGCCTGTTAAAAGCTGATAACCAGAAACCGCCAAAGCGTCTATCAACCCAACCCAACCCAACCCTCCCCCCCCCCCCCCCCACCAACCACCTCTCTCCCGACATCACATACCACTGTTTTCTTCAGCCCAACACACAGTCCTCTAAAGCATGCTATTAATCAATACCTCTTGTTGAAAGTCCTCCTAAAAACCTCCCCCCCCCCCCCCCCCCACAGAACTCTACCATCCCTGATTCCCTACAGTTTACGGCCCCTTTACCTGATCCAACCCCCCGGCCCCCCCCCCCCCCACATCTCCCTCGCCATACGACAACGGCAACAGCGGCATCATCAACAGAGACAGCGACAACAACCACCGCCAGACTGTCCTTGAAACCACAGCTGAGCCAGCGAGGATCCAAAGTTGGCTGCAAACGTCCTTTCTCAACGTACGCTCGGCAGAGAGAGAGAGAGAGAGAGAGAGAGAGAGAGAGAGAGAGTCCATCAACCTAGGGACATGTTTTCAACTGTCTGATATAAATAAAGCTTGATCTATAATAAAAACATACATAAAAGTAAGAAAGAGACCGCAGCTTTTCGATTACGTAACAAACATTACATGTTTTATCTCCAGCCTGTATTATGCCACTGCCCCCCCCCCCCCCTCACACACACACACACGAAGAATGAAAGAAAGAAAGAAAAGTGGCATTCCACCGGCTAACACGAGCGCATCTGTCACTTCACATGTCCAGTCAGAACTTTGTTCACTCTCCAAACTGACGTGCTTGGTAAGACAACCAGTGCTGGTAGACATAAAACAAAACAGAAGGGGAGGGGAGACACTGTGTGTATGTTTGACGACAGGAGGGAAGAGAGCTGACAGCAACTGTCCACGATTTGCGAGTTGAGTCGTGTGTGTGTGTGTGTGTACGTGTCAGAAAGAAAGAAAGAGAGAGAGAGAGAGAGAGAGAGAGAGAGAGAGAGAGAGAGAGAGAGAGAGAGAGAGAGAGAGAGAGAGAGAGAGAGAGAGAGAGAGAGAGAGAGAGAGACACAGACACAGACACAGACACAGACACAGACAGAGAGATGAGGTGTTGACGGAATTTCAAAACTATCACCTCTGTCATTACCATCGTTTTGAAACCGTATCTCAATGAAACAATGAATGAAAGCCAGCTGCTTGGTAAGAAGGATGTGAGATATCTGGTTAATGAACTTGAACAAAATGGTGCCATGGTGGGCGTGTCTGCGTTAACGACCCCTGGGGCATGTGTTGCTGTGTGTTCCTGTAACTGTGATGGTATGACTGACTACATCGACAAGTATGTCGACACCTTACTTTCTCGTCGGTGATCCGGGACAAGAGCTTTAACAAGATTAGAAGTAACAGGTGTGAAAAGATATGTTTGTGGTTGTGTGTGTGTGTGTGTGTGTGTGTGTTTCTGTGTGTGTGTGTGTGTGTGTGTGTGTGTGTTTGTGTGTGTGTGAGTGCGTGTGTGAGTGTGTGTGTGTGTGTGTGTGTGTGTGTGTGTGTGTACATGTGTGTGTGTGTGTGTGTGCGTGTGTGTGTGGGTGTTTAAGTGCGTGTTTTAACGCTTTTTTCATTATTTCAAACACGCAGCCCACGATGTAAACTGAGAAAGGAAACACACACACACACACACGCACACGCACACACACACACACACACACACAGTCTCTCCCCCACCCCTCTTCCCCCACACAAACACTGGTTTCTCCCCGAAACGTAGAGAAGAAGAATCAACAAGCAAGACGCTGGGCAGTAAAAACGGAGGCGCGGGATTGAATTATTGAGGGGGAAGGCTCCAGGTCTAATAGAATTTGAGGTGTGGCTTTTGCGAGGGAGGTTCCACCACCGCTACCTAATTACGACTCTCACTGTGTTGGTTTAGAAGACATGGACCCCATCTTATGCCCGTGTTGGTTTAGAAGACATGGACCCCATCTTATGCCTGTGTTGGTTTAGAAGATGTGGACCCCATCTTATGCCTGTGTTGGTTTAGAAGACATGGACCCCATCTTATGCCTGTGTTGGTTTAGAAGACGTGGACCCCATCTTATGCCCGTGTTGGTTTAGAAGACATGGACCACAACTTATGCCTGTGTTGGTTTAGAAGACGTGGACCCCATCTTATGCCCGTGTTGGTTTAGAAGACATGGACCCCATCTTATGCCCGTGTTGGTTTAGAAGACATGGACCACATCTTTTGCCTGTGTTGGTTTAGAAGACGTGGACCCCATCTTATGCCTGTTTTGGTTTAGAAGACATGGACCCCATCTTATGCCTGTGTTGGTTTAGAAGACGTGGACCCCATCTTATGCCCGTGTTGGTTTAGAAGACATGGACCCCATCTTATGCCTGTTTTGGTTTAGAAGACGTGGACCACATCTTATGCCTGTGTTGGTTTAGAAGACATGGACCACATCTTATGCCTGTGCTCTCTACACTTTGTTTGTTGGAGGTATAGGTCGAAATGCGTATGTTTGGGTGGGGGGTGGGGAGGGGGGGGGGGGGGGAGGGAGTGAAAGGGGCACCAGTAGAGGCATGATGCTTGCTTAATTATTTTTACATTCTGTCAATATTAATTGTTTGTAATCAAGAAAGTAAAATAGGTATTAAATATGATTCTGGAAGTTAAAATTCAATACTCGTGGACCTCATCATTCGGTTTGCTGGAGGTTCAATCGAGCACAGGAAAGGGGATGGGCGGGGGCGGAGGGGGTATAAAACTAGGGAAGGGGTCCACATTGATGTATCACCATGTTACAGAGGCTTGCAACAAACTATGTGTTTGTACAGCAAAGATAAATGATTATCAACAAGAAAATAAAGAATAGTTAAGGAAGTCTGAATATGAAACATGATGTAATACCATGTATTAGGTACTGTTACCTAGGGATCCTTGTTTGGTGGTCATATTGGACAGGTGGTCGTTTTCCAGAGGTGCTCCCCACGGCAGGTTCGACTGTAATAGGTGCAAAAAAGAGAATGACCCTGGAAATATCTACCAAAGACGTCTAGACAACACGTTGTGCACTGACTAACGTAAAGAAAAAGGAGCACCAACAAAACTCGAACCGTCCGACAGTCACAACGAACAGAACAAGACCTGCCGCATACCAACCACCGCGACAACAACACACACAGCTGGTGGAGACGGATAGGGGATGGTGGGACTGGGAGAGGGCGAAGTGTTGTCCTGTCAAGCGCAGGTAGTGTCATCAGGGAGTGACGGGAGGAGGTTAATGGTCTGGGAGACCTAATCTGGGGGGACCGTGTGGTCATTCTCTGGTCAGTGGCTTTGTTCCTCTTGTTTCCTCTAACTTAGCTCAGCTCTCTCTCTCCCCCCCCCCCCCCCCCCCCCCCATATGTTATAGGTTACAGTTTGAACACTCTCTCTCCCCGTCTCTCGCAGACGCACACAAAGTGTATACACACATGAATTTGTGTGCGCGCGCGCGCGCGAGAGAGAGAGAGAGAGAGAGAGAGAGAGAGACAGACAGACAGAGACAGAGAGAGAGAGAGAGAGAGAGCGTTTGTGTGTGTGTGAGAGAGAGAGAGAGAGAGAGAGAGAGAGAGAGAGAGAGAGAGAGAGAGAGAGAGAGAGAGAGAGAGAGAGAGAGAGAGAGAGAGAGAGAGCGCACACACACACACACATACGAATACCATAAATCGCGTGCACACACACTTACAATCACAAACACTTTCTTCGCGCGGCTGGAAGAGCAGAGCTAGAGGAAACAAGTGGAACAAAGCCACTGACCAGAGAATGACCAGAGAATGACCACACGGTCCCCCGAGATTGGGTCTCGCAGACCATTAACCTCCTCCCGTCACTCCCTGATGACACTACCTGCGCTTGACAGGACAACACTTCGCCCTCTCCCAGTCCCACCATCCCCCCCCCCCTCTCTCTCTCTCTCTCTCTTCCTCTCTCTCTCTCTCTCTCTCTCTCTCTCTCTGTCTCTCCCTCTCTCACACACACAAAGCTGGCATTTTAAATGTTTCCAACAGCTTGAACTCGGTTTGTGATTAAGCGAAGCACAAATACAACTAATAACCCATATTACCGGCGCAGACCTTGTTACGAAGCGGTTTACTCGTATCTGGGGTAATGTGTATTGTTGTAAATAGAATAGACTATAGCGATGGTCAGACATTGGAAAGGGCTATAGGCTGCATACCGTCGCGTTGACCGCAGTGGAACCTTTGTGTAACTGACAAGGTTTTTCACGTGCAAGTAATGCAGACGACAGCTCACTGGCAATGTCATAGCAAGAACGACTTTGTAAAATCAGTCGCCGTCAAGGAGCCAAGCTCGACTCATGTTTTTCGTAACACGTTAGCAGACGGGCTCCTGTTTTAGGTATCTGACTGAAGAAGGATGAAGACTGACGAACTTTCCCTATCAGTCTACGTGATATCTTCCATTTTCATATTCATGCCAGGCCGGCGACTGTACTAAATGTTGGCTTTACACTCTTTTGAGGTATGTGTGAAACCGGTTATATTTTCATGTCATGTTGTCGTATGTGAGAAGAGTGACTGTTTCTGTGTTTAACGTTATTGTGTAGGCCTAAGCTATTGTGCTACACTGCTTAAACATGTGAGGGTTTTACGTAACGTTTTCTTGGCTTTAGAAAACAGGAATTAACGTGTAAATAATTATATTGGCTCATGCAGCTTAATATGTTGGACGAGTGAGTATTTTTATTGTGCGAGTGAAAGAAACTAACGACAAGTTGACTTATGGACTATAAACTTTACAGTGTTCCAACTGGGGGGTTTTCATCGCCGGAGGCTGAACTGAACCAGTCAACTGCGGCTTGTGGACATGACCATGGCATGGAGAGCTGGCAGGGTTCTACAGTTAGCCGCCGAGACGAACTGGAAGGATCAAGGACTACGTCAAGCAATGGTCGCGGTGTCGTGAGGACTGGTGCATCCTTGTCAGTCGTCTGAAGGACTTACAGCCATACCAACATCTTGAAAGCCGAAAGATGGCAGTAGGGTAACGTACAGTAGAATACCTATTCGTCTTACCTGTTAAGCTGCTTTGTTTGAGCCAAAAGGTGTCTGCGTCTTGGACTGTAGAGTTTCTTGCGGTGTTGTCGGCCTAGGGTACTGGTCGAAGCCGGAAATGATTTTGTGATGTAAAAAGCTTTGTAAACTAATAATAATTAGTCTTGGCAGTGTCAAGATCCATTTAACACCAGGTTTTTGCGTGTGTGAGTGCGTGTGCGCTTGTGCCTTGTAAGCTACGGTAGCGGACAACTATTCAGATTACATTCAAGTCTGTAAACAAATACTAAATTTATAGAGTTGTGTAGAGGCATTTATGATTGTCTAAAAACCGGGCTATACCACTCCATAACAGACCTCTAGACAGGAAAGTTCCATCGTTTAAAACTGAATTATACAGAAACTCATTTCTCCCATCTACTACACAACTCTGGAATTCTTTACCAGACTATATAAAACTTAGTGATTTCCTAATTGAATTTAAGCACTGTTTGTCAAAAACCGATTTAAGTCCGCCGTGTTATTTTTATTCTGGAGATAGCATGTCACAAATAATTCACTGTAAGCTCAGGTTATATATAAGTGATATTAATAACGATCTAGTGAGACGTCACGTTGCTACAGATGTATCTTGTGACTGCGGATTCCCGTCCGAATCCGTAAAACACTTCATATTCGATTGTCCAAATTATCGCAAAGCACGTCCAGAAACTATACATACCCTCCCTAATCACACAATTCACCTCCCCCACCTTTTAAACGGAGACAGACAGTATTCTTTGGACTTGAACAGGAACATTTTTTTCCACCGTACACTCGTCCATTGAACGTTCAGGCCGCTTTGGGCGTCACAGAGCACGGCCCTCTTTCAGTCAGTGTTTCGCTGACGAAACAAATTGGTAGGACCACCACATACCGACTGTCATACACGTCGCTACCCTCTGGCTGGTCAGTGTGTGGTCAGTGTGACGGCCTGTCCGAGGGATCAGTGTGACGAGTCCAGTAATTGGCTGTGAACAGGACGGGACACTGGTCGAAACCCACAACTCCCCATTACTGGACAATGGCGGTGTGACACTGGACGCGATGTGGAGGTTTCCTGGTCTGGTTTTGATACAGGTTTGAAGATTTCTTTCTTTCTTGTATTATGACGAGATTGGATGTGTAGGGCAGAGAGAGAAGCCCAAGAAAGCGAGGTCTATTTCCATAAAACTGACATCCACCTGTCAAAAGTACCGTATAGCTCATAACCATTACACGTGTAATAAATCATAAATACACGTGTAATAAATGATTAATACACGTGTATTTATTTCTTATTGCACGTGTAATTTATCTTTTTTCTTATGCTATGGAATAGCATAATGATTAAATACACGTGTAATAAATATTTCATACACGTGTAAGAAATGATTAAATACACGTGTAATAAATATTTCATGCACGTGTAAGAAATGTTTATTACGCGTGTATTTAATCATTTCGTACACGTGTATGACATTTTTATTACACGTGTATTAATCATTAATTACACGTGTATTAATTATTTATTACACGTGTACTAATCATTTTTTACACGTGTAATGCTTATGAGCCAAACGGCTTTCCATAAGCATCAACATGCCCGTGCAAGCATAAACATGACAATGCACCCTGCACTAAACCCACCTCATAATTGAAACGTCCGTGCCTATCAAGTCCCCGTGTTGACAAGATAACCACTATCGTTATGCTGCGCCAGCTCTAGAGAGACAAACAGTTGCTCAGATGGGGCACACTTGCACTTTCGCCATACCAGTGCTTCACAAAATAACTGTACTTTTCATCTTTTCGTCTTTCTGATAAACAGTTTTTGGAAATGTTTTTTTTTTATGTCTCTTTTTCTGTTCAAGTTATAAAAAAACCAAAGAAATTCCTCCGAGGTAGGAAAAACACCCCCGTCCTTACCATTCTCACTGCCACCAACTGAGAAGGTTATTTCCCTTTGACCATTAATATGTCCCTCTATAAGTCCTTGTAGAATCTTAATCCACCAATAACTCCCTAATCGTGTGTTTGACTGGTCCCAATTTTTGTAAGGACCGTCTCAGGAATGTATAGAACCTGTTCACCAAGTTTGGTGACGATCGGTCCGTTCATTCTTGAGATCTATATGCGAACACAAACACACAAACAAACAAACACATCGACTGAATCCTATACACACCCCTATACCTGGGGTGTAAAAACACTCTTCAACCTTGAACCATGGGGAAATTAGGTAAACAACCCTGTGCAAGCATGCGTCCAGTGATGGCGCTAGTATTTGTTCAAACTGGTAGGCAATCTTTTATGATGAAAACAGTCCAGAAAAAAACGGTAGGCTGGTCATTGGAACCAGCTAAAGTCCAACACAGTACTGGTTTTGTTTGTTTACCAGCGAAAAAAAAGACGGTAGTTCCAAAAATCAACCGGTATCTGCCGCCAAGTTTGTTCCGGTATTTTCTCATTTTAACCGGTAAAATACCGGTAAACGCCAATACTGTGTGTCTCTTACTACAAGTATGAGAATGTAGTCTTCAAGGCCCATTCCACACTCTGTGTGTGTGTGTGTGTGTGTGTGTGTGTGTGTGTGTGTGTGTGTGTGTGTGTGTGTGTGTGTGTGTGTGCGTGTGTGTGTGTGCGTGTGTGCGTGCGTGTGTGTGTGTGCGTGTGTATTTGTGTGTGTGTGTGTGTGTGTGTGTGTGTGTGTGTGTGTGTGTGTGTGTGTGTGTGTGTGTGTGTGTGCGTGCGTGCGTGCGTGCGCGCGTGCGTGCGTGCGTGCGCGCGTGCGTGTGTGTGTGCATACATACGTGCGGGGTTGTGTGTGTTTTGACCGCAACAAAACCACAACTCCCCTTCATCCACGGGAAAACACAGTCGCACCCACTGCACCACCCCAGCATTGAAGCCTCTCGGACAACCACAAGCAATGTACTCCGACACCAAGGCCGGGAGAGCTTCTCCGGCTCAAGCCTACGTTTACGATTATGTCCAGCCTGGAGCGAGGGGAAAGTAAATATAGCAACAGGTTGTGGCAGTTATGCGTGTCACTGACCGCCGGGTGAGCCAGGTAAACACACATTTACACCACAGGTAGGTAACCTGGCGAGCTGCCTGTCTGCCTGCGTGCTTCCAACCGTGTTTGCAAGATGGAAAAGGGGTGTGTGTGTTGGGAGAAAGAGGGTGGGGGGTATGTTTGGGGTGCATGTGTGTGTAAAAGGGGATGGTTTGGTGAGAATGCTTTTGTGTGTGGCTGCACGTGTGGATGCGTGTGTGTTCTTCTTCAACGTTCGATGATACGTGTGTGTGTACGTGTGTGTGTGTGTTTGCATGTATGGATGCTCTTTCTCTCTCTCTCTCTCTCTCTCTCTCTCTCTCTCTCTCTCTCTCTCTCTCTCTCTCTCTCTCTCTCTCTCTCTCTCTCTCTCTCTCTCTCTCTCTCTCTCTCTCTCTCTCTCTCTCTCTCTCTCTCTCTCTCTCTCTCTCTCTCTCTCTCTCTCTCTCTCTCTCTCTCTCTCTCTCTCTCTCTCTCTCTCTCTCTCTCTCTCTCTCTCTCTCTCTCTCTCTCTCTCTCTCTCTCTCTCTCTCTCTCTCTCTCTCTCTCTCTCTCTCTCTCTCTCTCTCTCTCTCTCTCTCTCTCTCTCTCTCTCTCTCTCTCTCTCTCTCTCTCTCTCTCTCTCTCTCTCTCTCTCTCTCTCTCTCTCTCTCTCTCTCTCTCTCTCTCTCTCTCTCTCTCTCTCTCTCTCTCTCTCTCTCTCTCTCTCTCTCACCAATACTGCCATCTCCCCCCGCCCCCCGCCCACCACACCAAATCTATGTTTCTACCTAACTCGCCTCCAAAGATCATTTCCAGTCATTGTATTGACTAATGTCAAGGCCATGGCAACTGACTGTGATCGCAACATAAGCTGGAGGTACTTTACACGGACCAATGAATATGAGGCGGTTCGTCATATTGATTGAGGTATTCACTTACCTTCGGAAAAAAAGAGACAACACCAAACCCCATACCTACACCGTACACGTGTAAGTAAGCGTGGGGCTTACCTTAATATTCATATTATACCTTTTCCTCGCTACTTTAACTTATTACCACAGTACAGTGGAACCCCCCTTTTAAGACCCTCTAATTTAAGACTCCCTCCTTTTGAAGACCCTATTTTCTCGGATTTCCTGTTCATAACCTCTGTAATTTGACCACCATTGTAAAACTCCCTCCTTTTGAAGACCCTATTTTCTCGGATTTCCTGTTCATAACCTCTGTAATTTGACCACCATTGTAAAACTCCCTCCTTTTGAAGACCCTATTTTCTCGGATTTCCTGTTCATAACCTCTGTAATTTGACCACCATTGTAAAACTCCCTCCTTTTGAAGACCCTATTTTCTCGGATTTCCTGTTCATAACCTCTGTAATTTTACCACCATTGTAAGACTCCCTCCTTTTGAAGACCCGGTAGCTCAGTTGGTAGAGCACTGGACTTGTGATCGGAAGGTCGCAGGTTCGAATTCGGGCCGGGACGGACACGGGTCAACTTTATGTGCAGACCCAGAGACGGAAGCCATGTCCCACCCCCATGTCATCACAATGGCACGTAAAAGACCTTGGTCATTCTGCCATAAGTGCAGGTGGCTGAATACACCTAAACACGCAGACACCTGGGTAGCGCGACTCAGTTGCTGCTAGCTTTCCACTGGGAGGAAGCGACCCGAATTTCCCAGCGATGGGACAATAAAGTAATGAAAATGAAAAATGATTTTCTCAGATTTGTGAAGGTCTGACACGAGGGGTCCCACTGTAGACAACACAGGAGGGAAAGGTCGGGACGAAGAGGTTACTTCAACAACACACACAGACCCAAACAAATCCCATCCAGTGCTTCTGTGTTGTCCGAACCCTGGGGAGGTGGTCACAGAGCACAATGAAGTGGACAGGAATGTAACACGTGTAGTGGAATGTCACCAGCTGTGCTGTCAGGCTAAAGTGCTGTTCACATGGCACACTCGCAACCAACTTGTGACCAACTTTAGTCGTTTGAAAATCGCTCCTGAGTCGTTGGGGCCGAATCGGCTAAAAGTCTGCCATGTGAACAGCCCCAGCGAATTAGAAACATGGGTGTTACTGGGAAAAATAAAAAAACCTGAAAGGCAGGGGTCCAAAATGCTCAAGTTTGAAAGAAAGTTTCTGGACACAGACGAAACCAAATCATAATAAGCAAGATGGCGGCAAATCCAAGGGAGCAAACCGAGAAAGCACGCGAACCGGTGTCAAAAGTCGGATCAGAACCGCTGCTCGTTATTTCAACTTAGCGAAACGAAGCTTTTTTTTTTTTTTTTTTTTTTTTTGAAAACAAGGAAAACCAGAATTTCTGGCTTCAGATTTTTTCAAAAACCGGAAATCCGGCAAAAGCCGGAAGAGTAACACCCATGTTAAGAAATGACTCGGGCCAGACTCGTCAGCGACAACAGAATTCAATTGAGCACTGCTCGATTCGGCCGAGACTCGTCTTATTGCGCATACTGATTGGTTATCTGGGCGGGGATATAGCTCAGTTGGTAGCGCGCTGGATTTGTATTCAGTTGGCCGCTGTCAGCGTGAGTTCGATCCCAGGTTCGGCGGAAATTTATTTCAGAGTCAACTTTGTGTGCAGACTCTCTTCGGTGTCCGAACTCCCCCCCCCCCCCCCCCCCCCCCCCGTGTACACTACATTGGGTGTGCACGTTAAAGATACCACGATTGACAAAAGAGTCTTTCCTGGCAAAATTGCTTAGGCACAGTTAATAATTGTCTACCTATACCCGTGTGACTTGGAATAATAGGCCGTGAAAGGTAAATATGCGCCGAAATGGCTGCAATTACTGGCCGTATAAAATTTCATCTCACACGGCATCACTGCAGAGCGCCTAGAACTGTACCCACGGAATATGCGCGATATAAGCGTCATTTATTGATTGATTGATCTCTAGCCACTGAGTTATAGATATATAGGCGTTTTTATCTCGTGGCTCTAGCCTTCCCTTCTCCCGAAAAAACAACGTCAATGAAGACGACCGGATAATCCCGAAAGGCGTCTGGCCAGAATCGCCACTTAAAACTAGTTTGCGAGTGCTGTTCACATGGGCAGCGATTTTGATTTGGCTTGTTGCCGACTAAAATCGCTTAAAAGTTGCTCACAAGTTGGTCGCAAGACTGCCATGTGAACTGCACTTAAGAGCACAAGATGTTTAACTTTTTAAAGGATTTTTTTTAACAAAGTTTGAAGGACAAAATGTGAGAGTCATGAAGGTTAAAACCCTCTTTTACAGTGATAGACCTGGTTGTAAATAGTTTAAAGCTTGGTGTTTACCATGAGACCTGAGAAAGGAAAGAAACTTGCAATGGTCTGGAATAGCAATTGATTATCAGTTGAAGAGCAGACAAAATAATAATAACCAACCAACCTTCAAACGAACATCGTTACTCTCTCTCAGCTCCCTCTCTCTCACTATATCACATTTGTTATTTGTATTCACACAGATTACAAAGCAATAAAACAAAAATCCCCCTCTCTCTCCCCTTCTGTCCCCTACCTTTCTTTCTCTTAAGCCTTTCCCCTCTCTCCCTTCTGCCCCCCCCCCCCCCCCTCCCTCTTCTTTCCTGTCACATCTGTAGTGCCTAAGAAGAAGTCAATCGCCTTTTACCTGACGGCAAGTCACCTGACGCGTGACGTGACCGTGTCACCCCCACCAAGCCAGATCACTGACCAAGACCAGTTAGGTGGCAGTTTAGCCCTCCCCCGTATACACACAGCTTCAGCCCCCCCCCCCCTTCTTTTGTGCATGACAGACAGAAGTCAAGATGGTCGCAGAGGTGTCCAAGACAGTTTAATTCGCGTGACCTGCCTTGCACGGATGGGAATTTTAGAGCTGAGACTTTGTGAAGTGTAAGTGGTGGGGATTGGGCGGGAGCGATGAGGTGTGTGAGTGGGAGGGGGGGGGGGGGGAGGATATATAGAGAGAAAGAGAGTACGTGCGTGTTTGTCACTTTGTGTGTGTTTGACTGTAAGTCTACACGTGTGTGTGATTGTGTGCGTGGGCATACCCATGCTTGCATAAACATATCAGGTGTGCACATAGTTAATTTGTGATAGACACGGAGACTAGAGTACTGAGAGAGAGAGAGAGAGAGAGAGAGAGAGAGAGAGAGAGAGAGAGAGAGAGAGAGAGAGAGAGAGAGAGAGAGGAGGGGTAGGGGAGCAGACAAAACAGACTAGCCGAGAGTTACCTACTAGATTTGCTTTTCCAAACCAGATAAGCGCAACAATTAAACCAGACCAACAGATCAGTCTGTGGTCCGATAAAATTCTGCTTCCCTTAATCAAAAACCAAGTTCAAGCTGTTGGAAACATTTAAAATGCGGGCTGTTTCTTGCTATCCTTCCCACTCTCTATTCAGTCTAGCCATAGACCAAATAGCCTGGACCGCCAACTCGTCACGTGACCCTTCGAGGTTACGACGCTCGACTTTCAGGGACGCTTAGCGTCCGGTTTGAAAGGCCAGAGATTCGAAGACAGTGAAAAGAAAGCACGCTCCAGTTATTTGTGACAATGGGAGGTGACAATGAACTGGATTTTCCAAAACTCCAAACTAAACTTAACAAAACTCATCGAAAAACATGTTCCATATGCACTTTAGCTGAGTTTATTTTAGCATTTTCAGAACTTACCTCGGCAACTTCGTTCATGTTTACAATCGACACCGGATATGACATCCCCCTGATTTCTGAAAGGCCATGTAAGCGTAGGTTCCTAAATGCGAGAGGCCGCTACCTCGTAATAGAGAGAAAGAGCGGAGAGAGAGCTAGTTGGCGGTCCAGGATAAATGGTCTATGGTCTAGCCTACGGTTATTACACAAATGATTGAAACCCATCAACACAAACATGTACACGGTGATACACGTTGAGAGAGAGTGAAAGAGAGCGAGTGTGCCTGTATCGGTATCAATCATATATTTCATTAAATCAATTACCTTCTGCAGGGAGAACTAAACATTTACAAAAAAATAAATATTTAAAACCCTGGCGGTCTCATAGTCAAACCTGCCTCTGTGACCACGTCTCCGTAATGACCCCCTCTCTATAACCATGACCCCAAAGACTCCCTGATCAGGGTTAATTATATGATTCACCTTTCCACAGTCTATAACAACCAATCCTGGTCAGTCCCTTGGCTAGTCATTATCAACACGTTTGACTGTAAATTACAGGGTTTAGATTACAGGGTTCAGCCTGGGAGAAAAAGGCAATGGGACATTTGTCCCTCTCTACCAAATTCCGATGGGACATAGTCGAAGGCAAGAAGCCTTTGGACCAAAGATGCAAAATGGTGCAATATGGTGCCATCTGAGAATCAGCTGCTATATTGTGTTATCTATATATATACGACTAGTGTCTGTCTGTGTGTCTGTCTGTGTGTCTGTCTGTGTGTGTGGTTGTGCGCGATGCACGGCCAAAGTTCTCATGGATCTGCTTCAAATTTGGTGGGCATATTCAGGTAGACCCGGGACAGGACACAACCTGGTCGATATTTCAACACGTGCTCTCAGCGCTGAACCGATTTTTGTTCCACCTCAGCTACCCGGGCCCCCATACCGACACACCAAAGCCGCTACACCACATCACAACGCTAAAGTTCTCGGTGGATCTTTTTCAAATTTGGACACCGTATTCAGCTACACCCCGGACACAATATCATCGATGAGATATTTCAACACGTGCTCTCAGCGCGCAGCGCTGAACCGATTTTGGTTTTTGTGTTCATTTCACCAAATGTTATAAGTAACTCTTTCTTATCTTCTCCAGGTTTTCAGCGTTTACCTCCCTTCCTTCGTATGGTGCACTATAGTATGAGTGGGGCGTCTTCGGATATTCCCGGCGTTCTGTTACTATTTTTAGAAGGTCACCGCAGTGTCCAGAACGTAAATTGGACCCGTAAATTATCCTCACTGTAAAAGTGCAAAGGTCGAATCAATTTATAGCCACGCGAAAAATACACTGTCATCTATCTCTCTATAGATACGGCTTCTCTATGTTTGTGTGTGTGTGTGTGTGTCTCTCTATGTGAGCAACACCTGGGGATTGTTCAGTTCTGTTTGTGATGTGGTCTGGCGGCTTTTGTGTATTTGTATGTACTGGCCTTCCTTTGAAAAGCCATAACAGTTCAAAAGGGCTTACAGATAAGCTATAAATTGCTCAATCCTGTTTGAGTGGAGTTCGCCTCCAAAGGTGATTAACACGACCTTACATTCGTCGACAAGGATGGGACTCGATATGGTCAGGAATGGCATTATGGCCACTGAATCATTTTCGTGCTGTTCCCATTCCACGAATCTGGGAGGGACCTAAGCTTGGCGGGTCCATTGTTCGGACCCGGCAAAGCCGGCGTACGGCTCTAAGTACTTCTTCCCGGCGAAGCCGGCTACCCGGCGAAGCGGGTATTCATTCTAGTCTCTGTATGTGTGTGTGTGTAATCCGATGTAAAGTGTACATTTGGTGGCCCAATGGTACGTTATCTCAATGCGCCCCTTGACGCACTGAAGGGAATTGTGCTGGGACATTTTCAGATTTAATGCGCCAATGGCGCAGGGGGCACTAGTAAATGAAACCCTGAAATTAACTAAAATACAGGAGCTGAACATTAGTATGGAGGCAATACGTGCACCTGCTTCTAACCTGTATTAGGTACGCATACACATCGCCATGCTGACACTGAAGACATGAATACGAGTGACAGCAAAAGACTTCAGAGAGAGTGACAGTGACAGTGACTGGTCTTATGCAGGCGTCAACAAAGTCCAAGGTCACACCTCTCCTGCAGTGCAGTGTGTGTAACCTTCACGCTGCGCTAACTGCTTTTGCTGTGCATAGTGCATGCTTTGTGTGGCAGGGCTTTGATATTAATACCGCATTATATTAGCAGCATGCACGAAGGAGGAGAGGGACCAGCAGACCTGGGAACCCCTGTTTTGCCCTTGGAGTATTCTCAAACAAACTTGGTGTATTGTCAGAAAAATGAGCATACTCCACACAGCATTTGAAAATCCATGCTTCAACCCGGCTTCACACGCATCCGTCACACTGTTAATTCAGTTTACCAATACATCTGAAACAAATGCTTCTTTCAATGTTTATTGTCAATCATGTGTCAAAATACTGCATCTGCTTCAGCGCTTGTGAAGAAAGTAGTCCAGGATTTTTTTCTCGGGTTTTTTTTTCTTCAACTGACCATACTCTACTGATTGTATTCTAGACAATCATGCCTACAGCATGCGTGTTTTCATGATTCTAAGCCCTGAGACTTTTATTGTGAACTTGGGTTCATTATCACGCGCATGCATGCACACACACGGGGGTGTTCGGGCACCGAGGAGAGTCTGCACAAAGTTGATTCTGGGAAATATATTTCTCGCCGAACGTGGGATAGAACTCACGCTGGTAGGGACAACTGGTTTAGAAGCCAGCGCTGCTACCGTAAGCTAATACCCCGCCCCAAAAAAGCTTTTGCTGCTTTTCGCTGTGCTTGGTTTATCACTTTGTGTGGCACAACTTTGGTATCAAAACTGCATTATATTATTATCAGCAGCATAACTTGTGCAGCCTGTGATTAATATTATAAATAGCACTGTCAAGTGTCAGCTGTGGCTTGAGTCAGCGTTGGAAACCCAGAGTGGCAAATGAGGCGAACAGATGAGAGAAAGAGATTAAGAAAGAGAAAAAGAGAGAGGAGAAAGAAAGAGAGAGGAGAAAGAAAGAGAGAGGAGAGAGACAGACAGAGAGAGGAGAGAGACAGACAGAGAGAGAGAGAAACAAGAGTTTATTTGAATTCAAAAGTAAGAGTGAAGAAACCAATGACACGACAGAGATAGAAAGTAATAATTGACAAAGGCCATGGATTGAGAGGGAATAGGAAACACAGGCAGAATGACGCCTGAGAGACAGACATAGAGACAGACATAGAGACAGACAAACAGAGATAGAGAGAGAGACAGACATAGAGACAGAGACAGAGATAGAGATAGAGAGAGACAGAGATAGAGAGAGACAGAGACCACAACAAAACTTAAGAGTAATAAGAGATTTAAAAGACTGATGAAAAAGTGGCACCGTGGCACTGACATTGACAAACACAGAAAGTTTAAAGAGTGAGAAAGTGAGACAGATAGAGGTTGGGAGAGAGAGTGGGAGAGAGAGAGAGAGAGAGAGAGGGCAGAGAGAGTGAGAGTGAGAAAGAGACAGATCTATACTGACTCTGAGACAGAGGTAGGTTGGGAGGGAGAGATACAGAGAGAGAAACAGCGAAACAGATAGAGAGGCAGAGAGAGATAGAGAGGGAATCACTTACTTCATTGATCACAGCCGACAAGAGACAGCCCTCCAGCCGTCCCCTCCGTCACTCCACACACACTCACACAACCAAATCCAACACAACAGCCGCAGAAAATACCCACAAAACAACTCCTCTGAATAAAACCACCACAACAAACTCCAACCGAACGTCAAAGACAAAGCATCACATGGCGATCAGCATCAACAGCGACCAAGTCGCAGAAACACAGCGAAACACGTTGCAGAAGCGAAGAACAAGAAGCTGCGAACATCGAGGCCATATTTGTCCGCCATTTTGGTTCGCTCGTCGGAAATTAGGTCAAGGCTTTCCGCGGTCGCCCCGTCGGCGGTAGAATGAGGTGTGTTGTTGATTCCGTGTGCGTGCACTGTGCGAGAACGTGAAAGAGTTGGAGTTGAGTGCAGAGTGCATAGTTCTGTTTTTAGATGGGATTGTATGTAGTCGACCAGCTGATTTCAGCACATGGTGCGTGTTGTCTATATTATTGATTTGCCGTTGTGTCTGTCTGTATACTGCAATGGGTTGGATGTTTCGTTTGGTTGATGTGACGAGTGAGACTGAGAGAGTGAAGGATAGTGTTGTGTCGCTGATTAATTTGTTATTTGGATGATGTTTCGGGGGGGGGGGGGGGGGGGGGGGGAGAATGAGCGAGAGCGAGAGTGTGTGTGTGTGTGTGCGCGCCAGCAAGCATATTATTATGTGCATACAGGTGCCTGTGCGTACACGTGCATGTACACATTATATTTGCAAACACTTATGGATACCATAGAGATTATGTGTAGCCTACTCGTGAACTTGGTGAAGTGACATGTAGGCCTACATTTTAAAACACAAGTCATACAAGCATCATCATCACCAGAGTAAACTGCAAACAACAAAATCTTCCCTTATTCCTTTCAAGAGTAGACCCCATATCATTGGACATTTCTGCTAAAAGCTGTGTGCATGTAACAGAACACGTATAGTCTGTGTGCGTCAGAAACATACCATGCAACCACTTCCGCAGTTGTGTGAAAACACCTGAAAAAAGACTACAGTCAACATTGTTTATTCATCACCACTTTTGCTAGAGAGAGAGCCATGGATAGGAGAGTGAAAGGGTGTTGTGGGGTTGGGATGTCGGAGTACAAAGCTTTCTATAAAAATTATAGCCTACCGAAGCATGCACGATCGCGCAAAGTTCTCACTACTGGAAGTCTGATAGAGTCCACTGCATTTGTCAGAGTCAGGGATACCTTGACTCACACTGCACACCAATACCATGCATTATAACATCATGATTTCATCAGTCCTTCAGTCTGTTGTTTTCTTCCGTGTGGTGACAGATATTGTAAGTCAATAAAACGTGCGTGACGGCCCTTTATTAACTTACAAAGAGAGAGAGACAGAGATTGTCTCAGGGAGAGAGAGAGAGAGAGAGGAGAGAGAGAGAGAGAGAGAGAGAGAGAGAGAGAGAGAGAGAGAGAGAGAGAGAGAGAGAGCAAACACATCAGTTGTGCTGAATGTACAGGAGTGAGGTATACAGTGACCCGCCCCCCCCCCCCCCTCTTAAACCTCCCAAAATGTGAGAAAATCGGGTCTTTTAAAGGAGGGGGTCATAAAATGGGAGTGAATGTAGAGATTTTGAAGTGACATTCTGAGAAAAACAGGGTTTTAAATACAATAAAAATGAGGAAGTCTTACATTGAGGGTTGGGAAGGGGAGTTGCACATGCAGGGCAGGAAGCATTCTTTCTTTATTTGGTGTTTAACGTCGTTTTCAACCACGAAGGGTTATATCGCGACGGGGAAAGGGGGAAGATGGGATAGAGCCACTTGTCAATTCACAAAAGCACTAAATAAAATCAAAAATTTGCTCCAGGGGAGCAGGAAGCATACGGCTGGGCCAATGACCCTGGGTTGAACATTTACGTCTTACTGCAAAAATAGTTCCTGCTACCCCCCCCCCCCCCCCACACACACACACACACACACACACACATTTACCTCTGGGAGATCTCTACATTGGCTCTTCCATTGCGCAACCAAGCAAGCCTACCATCTGTGACATCACAGGCACACATCACTAGACACTTGTGTACGTGCGTGTATGCGTGTGTGTGTTTATTTGTCTGCCTGTCAGTCTGTTTGTCTCTCTCTCTCTCTCTCTCTCTCTCTCTCTCTCTCTCTCTCTCTCTCTCTCTCTCTCTCTCTCTCTCTCTCTCTCTCTCTCTCTCTCTCTCTCTCTCTCTCTGGTAGAAGGAGTACCTAGTCCAATATTATCTTCACCTGTTCATTATTGACTTCTGCGGTAAGGGGGAATATTTCTCCTATTCCACCCCCGTAAGCCAAGCTTGGTACAAGTGCCTGATAGCATCAAGATGTACCCTAACAACTGGCGAACCTCAAACAACACTGCCTGCGTTTTATACCATACCCTCTCTATATAATTAATATATATTCTTTAGTCTGGCCGTAGGCACTCATTTGAACACGAAAATAGTAGCCAAACAAAACCACTTTTCTTCCCATAAAATGTGAAGACTTGTATGTAACCATTTAGTCATCTCTTCTATCTTCTATCTATCTTCTATCTACAGTATATCTATCTATATACGGCTTGTGTGTGTGTGTCTGTCTGTCTGTTCGCCATGCACGGCCAAAGTTCTCGATGGATCTGCTTCAAATTTGGTGGGCATATTTAGGTAGACCCCGGACACAATCTGGTCGATGAAAATTTTCAACACGTGCTCTCAGCGCGCAGCGCTGAACCAATTTTGGTTTTTCTGTACATCCATTCCCAGTAACTCTTCCTTATCTTCTCCAGTGTTTTGCGCGTTTATCTCCCTTCCTTCGTGTGGCGTCAATCGCGAAGCCGGGTATTCGGCTCTACTTCTTCCCGGCGAAGCCGGGTACCCGGCGAAGCGGATATTCATCTAGTTACATATATATGAGTGTTAGCAACGAATCAAATCAGTCAGTCTATGCTGAAGAAGACGGCAAGCAACGTGAATGACTCCTCCGTCTGAGGTGAACCGTAAAGTTATATTCAAATACATTCAACAGTGTGAACAAGGAAAGACTGCAGACGTGCTCTTTTTCTAAATTGTGCTTTGCTGTTGTTTCGAATATCTTTTTGTTCTTTTAGCTTCCGTGAAGAGTGGTTACTGGGCAATACCCCTCTCTCTCTCTCTCTCTCTCTCTCTCTCTGACAATGCCGTTGAATTTTCGAACCCCCCCCCCCCCCCCCAAATTCTTCTGCCGAAGGTCAGTGAATGGCCAGAGCAACAACACACAACACACAAACCCTCCCTGCCGTCCCTGCCAGCAGCTGTATTCAGCTCGTTTACTGAGAAAACTCCAACTGGCCTGCAACAAGCCACAGAGCTCAATCCATCACCTCCCCCCTCCCAGGCACCCCTACTTCCCCACGCAAGGTTTCAGGCCAGCGGTAATACATCCCCCCCCCCACACACACACACCTCACACACAGGTCTTCCTATGTCCAGCTGCTGCAGCTCTGGCCGAACTGACCGCTCAGCTGAGCCCCCCTTTCCCTCGGCTTCCTTGCATCAAAGCCGATACTCCACTGCTACGCCGCCTGCAAGATCTGTGCTTGCAATGTGACTGGCAGGGCAAAACCGGCCGGCGCGGGGTCCAGTGGTTGCGCATACGTGTCTACGACCTGGGCCGTCAGCAAGCTAGGTCAAACCATAGACCATTTATCCTGGACCGCCAACTAGCTCTCTCTCCGCTCTTTCTCTCTATTACGAGGTAGCGGCCCCTCGCATTTAGGAACCTACGCTTACATGGCCTTTCAGAAATCAGGGGGATGTCATATCCGGTGTCGATTGTAAACAATAACATGGACGAAGTTGCCGAGGTAAGTTCTGAAAATGCTAAAATAAACTCAGCTAAAGTGCATATGGAACATGTTTTTCGATGAGTTTTGTTAAGTTTAGTTTGGAGTTTTGGAAAATCCAGTTCATTGTCACCTCCCATTGTCACAAATAACTGGAGCGTGCTTTCTTTTCACTGTCTTCGAATCGCTGGCCTTTCAAACCGGACGCTAAGCGCCCCTGAAAGTCGAGCGTCGTAACCTCGAGGGGTCACGTGACGAGTTGGCGGTCCAGGCTATTTGGTCTATGGTCAAACCCACTGAGATACATTTGAGGGGATGTGGGTGTGTGGAGGGGAGGTGGGTGTGTGGAGGGGAGGTGTGTGGAGGGGAGGTGGGTGTGTGGAGGGGAGGGGAGGTGGGTGTGTGGAGGGGAGGTGGGTGTGTGGAGGGGAGGGGAGGTGGGTGTGAGGAAGGGAGGTGGGTGTGTGGAGGGGAGGTGGGTGTGTGGAGGGGAGGTGGGTGTGTGGAGGGGAGGTGGGTGTGTGGAGGGGAGGTGGGTGTGAGGAAGGGAGGTGGGTGTGTGGAGGGGAGGTGGGTGTGTGGAGGGGAGGTGGGTGTGAGGAAGGGAGGTGGGTGTGTGGAGGGGAGGTGAGTGCGGGGGTGTGGAAGGGAGGTGGGTGTGAGGAAGGGAGGTGGGTGTGTGGAGGGGAGGTGAGTGCGGGGGTGTGGAAGGGAGGTGGGTGTGTGGAGGGGGGGAAGGTGTGTGTGTGGAGGGGAGGTGAGTGCGGGGGTGTGGAAGGGAGGTGGGTGTGAGGAAGGGAGGTGGGTGTGTGGAGGGGAGGTGAGTGCGGGGGTGTGGAAGGGAGGTGGGTGTGAGGAAGGGAGGTGGGTGTGTGGAGGGGAGGTGAGTGCGGGGGTGTGGAAGGGAGGTGGGTGTGTGGAGGGGGGGAAGGTGTGTGTGTGGAGGGGAGGTGAGTGCGGGGGTGTGGAAGGGAGGTGGGTGTGAGGAAGGGAGGTGGGTGTGAGGAAGGGAGGTGGGTGTGTGGAGGGGAGGTGAGTGCGGGGGTGTGGAAGGGAGGTGGGTGTGAGGAAGGGAGGTGGGTGTGAGGAAGGGAGGTGGGTGTGTGGAGGGGAGGTGAGTGCGGGGGTGTGGAAGGGAGGTGGGTGTGTGGAGGGGGGAAAGGTGTGTGTGTGGAGGGGAGGTGAGTGCGGGGGTGTGGAAGGGAGGTGGGTGTGAGGAAGGGAGGTGGGTGTGAGGAAGGGAGGTGGGTGTGTGGAGGGGAGGTGAGTGCGGGGGTGTGGAAGGGAGGTGGGTGTGAGGAAGGGAGGTGGGTGTGAGGAAGGGAGGTGGGTGTGTGGAGGGGAGGTGAGTGCGGGGGTGTGGAAGGGAGGTGGGTGTGAGGAAGGGAGGTGGGTGTGAGGAAGGGAGGTGGGTGTGTGGAGGGGAGGTGAGTGCGGGGGTGTGGAAGGGAGGTGGGTGTGAGGAAGGGAGGTGGGTGTGTGGAGGGGAGGTGAGTGCGGGGGTGTGGAAGGGAGGTGGGTGTGTGGAAGGGAGGTGGGTGTGTGGAGGGGAGGTGAGTGCGGGGGTGTGGAAGGGAGGTGGGTGTGAGGAAGGGAGGTGGGTGTGTGGAGGGGAGGTGAGTGCGGGGGTGTGGAAGGGAGGTGGGTGTGTGGAAGGGAGGTGGGTGTGTGGAGGGGAGGTGAGTGCGGGGGTGTGGAAGGGAGGTGGGTGTGTGGAAGGGAGGTGGGTGTGTGGAGGGGAGGTGAGTGCGGGGGTGTGGAAGGGAGGTGGGTGTGTGGAGGGGGGGAAGGTGTGTGTGTGGAGGGGAGGTGGGTGCGGGGGTGTGGAAGGGAGGTGGGTGTGTGGAGGGGGGGAATGTGTGTGGAGGGGAGGTGGGTGCGGGGGTGTGGAAGGGAGGTGGGTGTGTGGAGGGGGGGAAGGTGTGTGTGTGGAGGGGAGGTGAGTGCGGGGGTGTGGAAGGGAGGTGGGTGTGTGGAGGGGGGGAAGGTGTGTGTGTGGAGGGGAGGTGGGTGCGGGGGTGTGGAAGGGAGGTGGGTGTGTGGAGGGGGGGAAGGTGTGTGTGTGGAGGGGAGGTGAGTGCGGGGGTGTGGAAGGGAGGTGGGTGTGAGGAAGGGAGGTGGGTGTGTGGAGGGGAGGTGAGTGCGGGGGTGTGGAAGGGAGGTGGGTGTGTGGAGGGGGGGAAGGTGTGTGTGTGGAGGGGATGCAGATAAGGTCGTACGTACGATGCCAGGGGGAGAAGGAGGGGAGGTCGGGCGAAATTTAGCAATTAGGTAAATAGAGGAGGGTTTGGGATGCAATTCAAGGCGGAAGATGGCAGTGGGAGATTGGGAGGGATCCTATGTGATAAGATGACAAATCAAAGCGGGCGCACGGTATAGAGGTACCTGCCATGTCTGTCAGATTTCCCTGACCCGATACCTTATCAGGTGACAGTCTACCCATCCCCCGTCCACAAACATCCGTCACAGTGGAGGACCGACAGACAGACAGACAGACAGACAGACAGACAGACAGACATAAAGAAGGCTGTTGTTTGTTGTGCTACGGCATTTCCAAACCGTCTACGATCTTCCGTCTTTAAAAAACTCGTCTTCTAAAGCTCAGTCAAAATTTGGAAAAAGCTGACCCCACAAATGTTTTCAAATTCTAAAACGCATGACCCCACAAATGTTTTCAAATTCCAAAACACATGACCCCACAAATGTTTTCAAATTCCAAAACGCATGACCCCACACATGTTTTCAAATTCCAAAACGCATAACCCACACATGTTTTCAAATTCCAAAAGAACATGTCACGATTGATCTGGAAACAACAAAACGCATGTCACGATTGATCTGGAAACAACAAAACGCATGTCACGATTGATCTGGAAACAACAAAACGCATGTCACGATTGATCTGGAAACAACAAAACGCATGCACACGTACATGTAGGGAAACTGCGCACATGCACGTGCTGCAAAACAAGACAACAAATGATTTATGATCCCCCATTTTTGCGATGGCAACAACAACCACTCATCGGTATACGTAAGGGTCTCCGCTCACATATATGTAACTTCAGCAGGACCGACGACGCACTGCAGATTATCCCAGCCCGCTACACGTTGCATGAAAGAAAAACAGGCCAAGTACTCGTTATGGGCAGAATATACATGCGCGGTTTCAGCGGCACAGATGACGCGCTGCTTATATATTTATGCCGCGATGGGGATTATGACGAGTAATCTGCAGTGCGTCGTCGGTCCTGGAGCGGAGCCCCTAACTTCAGCAGGACAGACGTCGCACTGCAGATTATCCCAGGCCGCTACACGTTGCGTGAAAGGAAAACAGGTCAAGTACTCGTCATAATCCCTATCGCAGCATCAATAATAATTATGCAGTGCGTCGTCTGTGCCACTGAAACTGCGCAAGTATATTCTGCCCATAACGAAAAGCGAAGTTTGCATGCAACGTTGCTGGGGTTTGTCAATCTAAATGACTTGTGTCAGACGTGCCGTAGAGATGTGATGCGGGAAAAAGATAGCCACTGGCACAGCTGGTGCGTGAAGTTGTGGCGAAAACAACGATTCGAGAGCGAGACAGAGAGAGAGAACGAAACAGAGAGAGAGAGAGAGAGAGAGAGAGAGAGAGAGAGAGAGAGAGAGAGAGAGACAGACAGACAGACAGACAGACAGAGAGAAACAGACAGAGAGAAACAGACAGAGAAAAAGACGGACAGACACAGTGAGAGAGACGGACAGACACAGTGAGAGAGAAATAGAGCGTGGGGGAGAGAGCTTATCCCATTGGGAAAAAACATTTCTTGGTACACATGTGCCTGTGGAGCAACAGTTACAAGCCACGTTATGCAACACCCCCCCCTTGACGAAAAACATCAAAACACTTGCGAAACACGTTTTCCCCCCCTCTTCTATCGTTTCACGCATTGCGCTATCTTGCCTTCGGCTTCTTCAAAGCTCACAGATAAAACATTACAACTCACACCACTTCATTGGAAAAAAGGGAATAACATTTCTCCCAAAAATCTAGGATAGAAAAAAAGGGGAGATGTAAAATATTACAGCTGACGGCATTGGCTGCCACAAAAAAAGGGTAAGGAAACATGGTAAAAATTAAAAAAAACAAAAGCTGATATAAAAAAAAACTGAAAAGAGAAAGCAGGTGCAGGAAACACAGAAGGCAACGCAAAGATTACAGGAACAGAAAATGATTTTTGAAAAGGATAATCGAAGACAGAAGATCAAAGAGGGGAAAAAAGGACAGAAGGCAAATTATACTCAGATCCAAACAGAAGACAGAAGATCAAAGAGGGGGAAAAAGGACAGAAGGCAAATTATACTCGGCTCCAACAAACAGAAGACAGAAGATCAAAGAGGAAAAAAGGCAGAAGACAACTAGGGCCTACTCAGATCAGAGACAGCTGCTCAGATCCAACAAACAGAAGAAGGCAAAAGAAGCTCGAAGACAAGGCAAGATGAAGAAGACAAGGCAAGATGAAGAAGACACAGCCGTATCGTTTCAGGCAAGCGTGGATAACGGCCGATAACGCTCCCGCCTCACGGCTATTAATCAACCCGTCGACATTACACCCCCCCACTCAATTGTACGTGCTACGTGTATCGCCGGTTCTCACCTAGCCCAGGCTGTCCTCGCCGACAGGTGGTCGTCCCCTGACAGGTCAAGCGTGTCAGGCGGCTGACCTTATCACACAGGTCCTGAATCAAAATGGGAGTGAGGGCGGGGGGGGGGGGGGATAGGGGTTGGCGCCAGAGCAAACACGAAAACGAGAGAGAGAGAGAGAGAGAGAGAGAGAGAGAGAGAGAGAGAGAGAGAGAGAGAGAGAGAGAGAGAGAGAGAGAGAGAGAGAGAGAGAGAGAGAGAGAGCGAGATCAAATCAAATCAAATTTTTATTTTACGAGGGTTGTGGCATAAGCAATATAAACGAGCTTCTTTTCAACCAGCCCTCGCCCAGAGAGGGACTATTCTAGAGAGAGAGAGAGAGAGAGAGAGAGAGAGAGAGAGAGAGAGAGAGAGAGAGAGAGAGAGAGAGAGAGAGATGAACTTTATTTAACAAAGATAGGCCTTTTCTTACACTCTGTCCTTGAACACACACACACACACACACAAATGATCCGAACTGATATGGCCCTTCGTGGTCCGCTGGGCGTTAAGCAAACAAACAAACAAACTCAAATGATACTAACAGATTAGCGCAAAAGAAATCAAATTAAAATGCCAACACTTCTAATGAAAAAGAGAGAGAGAGAGAGAGAGAGAGAGAGAGAGAGAGAGAGACAGACAGACAGACAGACAGACAGACAGAGCTGTGCAGCCCATCCACCCCACACAACAGCCAATGCGTTTTCCTCGCCCGAAAACCGTAACCGTCGGAGTACGCGAAAGCGAAGCGATAGAGGCAGTGGGCAGCGAATTTTGCGCAAGTTTGGAGCTAGGTCGCTTGGTCGGTGTCCGCTACCTCCATCAACGCAAGCGCGCGGGTTCTTCTTTCTCGAGCACTTTAGCAAGGTTACCGTGTGTTTTAGCGCAACAGGTTTTTTTCCCGAACATGAACAGTATCTAAAGTGAGCAAAACAGTGTGGGTTTTTTGCTTTTTTTATATATATATTTTTTATATGGGAGATTTATATAGCGTTTGACGTTATCAAGCGCTTTACATATTAATTTCTGCCCTGTGAGATGGAATTGTTTACACAATATATCACGCATTCCCATCGGCCAGTACATCTCAAGCCATTACGGCGAATATTTACTTTTCACGGCCTATTCATTCCAAGTCACACGGGTATTTGGTGGACTTTTTTTTTTTTAATCTATGCCTATACAATTTTGCCAGGAAAGACCCTTTAGTCAATCGTGGGATCTTTAACGTGCACACCCCAATGTAGTGTACCTCGGTTTTTCGTCTCATCCGAAAGACTAGCACTTGAACCCACCACCTGGGCTAGGAAAGGGGGAAGAAAATTGCGTACGCCCCGACCCAGGGTCGAACTCACAACCTCTCGCTTCTGAGGCAAGTGCACTTACCACTCGGCCACCCTTTCTGTATAGTTCATTCCCTAAGTTGTACTTACAGTGTTTTTTCGCGCTTTTGTATAGTTCATTCTCTAACTTGAACGGTATCTAAAATGACCAAGGTTGTAGTTTGTTTTTGCGCTTCTGTATAGTTCATTCTCTAACTTGAACGGTATCCAAAATGACCCAAAGTAACAGTGTGTTTTAGCGCTTCTGAACAATTCATTCCCTAAGTTGAACGGTATCTAAAATGAGCACGGTTACAGTGGGGTTTAGCGCTTCTGTACAGTTCATTCCCTCACTTGAACAGTATCTAAAAATTACTTTAGATGCTTGCAAGTTCTGCATTCAGCAAAATCAGAGGCTTAGATTGCTGTGGAAAAACTTTCCTGAATTTACAAAGCCCAAGCTAACCCAGTACATGTGAAATCATAAGTTTGGTGTCAATATTTACCACTGAGATTTATAAGTACTGCGTTCGAAGGATTACATTAATGGAGGTTACGTAATCACTTAAAATAACAAACTCATGATTTCACACGTCGCATATATGATAATGATTTGTGCACATCATAAGAACACACTTCCAAAAATAATTGCACGATTATCTAATGGCAAACGCACAAATAATATCATTCTTCCAATGCAAAAATAATAACATTATTCTCAAAGCACATCCACTCACATAATTTCATTTGCTGCTACACTGCTATCAAATTTCTTTCACAGAAAAAGCAGGATCAACTGATAAGTGATATAACCTCTATATTAGATTCCCTATTTCATCACCATTATCTACTTTTTTTGTTTGTTTATTTGTTGCTTAACGTCCAGCCGACTACGCAGAGCCATATCAGGACGAGGAAGGGGGGGATGAAGGGGGCCACTTGTCAAGCGATTCCTGTTTACAAATGCACTAACCCATTACTTGTGTCCCAGCAGGCTTTAGTAAAACTAAATTAATACCTACTGGAAGATTACCAGTTTCCAGTATGTTAAAATAGGCTTAACCTATCTACTGCTGGACTTACATCAGAACACTAACAGATTAAACTATACATGAATCGCGAGACAAGCGGCAAGAGAAGAGATTTTTGGAAAAAATACAGGTGAATGAGCAAGAAGGCAGAAAAAAGAAAAGAATTCATGAAGAAAAAGAGAGCATGACAGGAAAGAGGAACCAAAAATCTACCTAACAGCAAACTAGAAAGCTCCTGCGGTTCCAAAAACAGGAGGGGCCTTTAATTTCATAACCGCAGTGCCCCACTGCGGGACCATTATCTAGCCTAAAGACACAAACTAAATTTAATTAATAGATTTATTTCATTGAATTAAATACAAATGATGAGTAGACTTTATAACAGAGCTGTGTTTTTAACCGTTCCTTGCTGAAAAAAGTAATTCAATGTGAATTGAATGAATCATATTACATGTAACATGTTAAACTATTCTTGTGGTTTGGCATGTTATGTTTTTAACATTCGCCCGTTCGGGTTATTAACTACACACAGAAGTCATCGTGGGGCCGTGCGGACCCATGCTTCTCATTTCCTTCTTTGAGAAACATGGGTTCGCACGGCCCCCATGCACAATGTTTGTAGTCTAAATATGACCTTTTTTTAATTTTAATTACTTCTCGCTAAAATGTCAGGACATAAGAGCTTTTTAGGTGCCTGAGGCATTCTTAAAAGTTAAAAGCTCATTTAAAAAATTCCAACTAGTTTAAGAGAAATTTATTTGCACCCTTCTGGGTCCACACGGACCCACGACCACCGGCGAAGGTTAATTTAACACACACACACACACTCAAACAGAAATATATATATATATATGCATGCAGACACACACATGCACCCATACATATATATACATACAAATGCAGATGTGTACACACACACACACACACACAAACACACACACACACACCCTCTCTCCCAATGTCTAACAGCAACACTAATCAACCACACTCAACCCTGTTTTAGTCAAGCCTAATACTAATAGGAGCAAAGTTGCCTCTAAACATTGTGCTTTTTCTGCTACTGTGCAGCATGGCATACGGTAAACACCAACTTTTGACCAGTGTATCTTTACAAACACTGTTAACAGGCACAAAGCTAGAGAGCATAACGTGTGCACACGCACAAATAATACATGGATACGTGAATCTGTAATGTGTCTTGGGTGTGTGTGTGTGTGGATGCTGCGCTGCATCAGAAATATATAGTTGTAAGAGGAGCTTCTTCTTCGTTCTTGTGATGAAACTCCCACGTTCACTCATGTTTTTGCAAGAGCGTTTTTTTTACGTGTTTGACTGTGTTTACACACTTGATCTCATGGTGGCACTGTTTGGGTTGTAAGTCGCCCGAAATTGCATTCATGAAACCCAGTTTCGACCCGCCAAAGTCACATGACGGCTGTAAACTTAACAGACCCCGCTATCGCCACAGTCGCTAACGGCATGATGCCGCCATAATCTTTTGATGTCTGGATGACTTGTGTCATCATGTGGTCGTATGCAATGGGACGCCTCGCTGACTGTGCTTCACTCAGCTAGTATTACTAGCAGGGAAGCGTCGAGTTGCGGTTATTTCCTTTAATAAGGGTGTATGTGTGCATGCCTACAGAGCAAGAAGCGAGGTAACAATTTTGACAGCTAAAGACGTTGTAACTTGGTAACGTGAATAGCAGTTCAAATCGGAATTAAAGGTCCTTGTCTACATTTTTATACCGAAATCGCCATTTGACCATTAAAATGCAGAGTCTATTATCTACAAATATCAACAATACACCCCCTTTCGATCAGGTAAGACGAAGCCAGTGTAGCCGTTTGAAAATTCAATGTAGTATTCCAGCGTAGTACTCATAGTAGGATATATCCTTATATTTAGAAAATGCCAAGCGCAAAACTCTTCTCAAATCCCGTGCATTTCGTGCGTTTAAAAAAAGGCGTGGACAGCGCTCCAGTGTCAAACTGTTGCTGCACTTGTTTGGGCGTGGCTATAAGCATAGTGACATGAATTTGATTGGTCAGTATTTTTAGGCAAAGCACATGTTCTCAGCAAACAGAAAACAAAATATTGGAAGCGTGAGTCACGCTACCCAAAAATAAAATCTTATTTTTACATATATTTTTTTTTCAATAACTTTTTCCCCCATGGTTCATTCATCATTTGACATAATTTTGTATCGAAATCTAACCATAAGATTATTGAAAAAAAAAGCAAAAATGACCACCTTTAAGAGCCCTTAAGCAAAATAGGTGATGGCCGCTCAAGCCACTTCATGAATTGGCCTCCAGGGTGGGAGAGATGGTAAATGGGGACGAAAATGGGGTGGGAGGGGGGGGGGGGGTAGGTTGAGGGGGCAAGGCTGGAGGGAGGAGTGTGTAGCTCTGCACTCCTGCACTGGCCCTCTGACCAACAAAACTCATCTCTCACATCAAATCTGACAGCCAAAATCAAATTAAAATTTTTTGATATATATGTGAAAATCCAAGGGTTCACAATAAACCCATTCTTCGCTAAGTTCAGACAGTTGACAATCAAAAACTAAATCAAACTAGCCTCCTGAGCCGAAGTGAGTTTTACAGGCCTTGGAATAATAGAGTTTAACATGATTTAGTGTAATTTTCCCCTCCTCAGTCCCTGTATTTGCTGGGGGGAACATGCCATTGAACTTGATTGTGTGTTTGTTTTTTTAAATCACTATTTATGAATTCTTTTTATTTACATCTATCTATTTTGCAAATGTTTTGATAAACTTGAAATTAAAAAATCACACAGATAAATTGTCCAAGTGTACAAGTCAGTTCATAATAACAACTGAACAAGCATTTTCTCTGCTGCCAAAAAGTCAGTAAATCATGAATTTGAATCTCATAAATTATGATAATTGAAAAGACGTCTCTGTGAGAAATCAACCATTTAACTTTAAGCGAACAGTTAAAAGATTAACATGGAATAATTTATGTTTGATTTACAGATTATCAGCCTTATCTGTTACTGTTAGTGTTATCATCTTTGTCCAAGAATCTATAGCCACAGTTATTACTTCTTTTCCGGCATTCATGGGCTGTAACTTATACATGCTTTTTTATGCCATAAACTTGATTAAGGCAGTCACACTCACATTCCCTGTTTAGGGGGATGCATGCTGTGGTGTTTTTGCAAACCACCAAACTCTGGCTTGGATTACATGTCAGGCCTGAAAGTGTTGAGTAATCGGGAGTAGAAACATGTAACTGGCGAGTAGAAATGTTCATAATCATACTCACCAAATGCGAGTAAAATTGCTGAAATGAATTGTTGGGGTGGCTAGAAAAATGTGCTCTCTGGCTAGTAAATTTTCAGAATCACCAGCCAAAGGCGAGTTCACCATTAGTTGGACTTTCAGGGCTGCATGTACAGGATTTGTGCATGAAAACTTGCTATTCATATATTTGTGCAGGTATCTATATATATGCACAGGGGGATGAGGCGGTAGCAGGTTTTCACATGAGTTGACATGGGAGATAGGGAACACAACTAGACTTCAACACTCCCCCAGAACTTCTATAACAGTACATGGAAGGCTGACTAGAACCCCTATGGAACTGCGCCCCATTCAGGTCCCTTTCAGTAACTCCCACCTAATCTCACTTTTTTTCAGTGTAAATTTACATGCATTTTAGGCAGTCATTCTGCGTCTTCGGGGTTGTCATTTTCATTGTTCAACAGCATTTTCCCCAGCTCTTGGCAGTTGTCTAGCAACTTCACATCCAACGGCCGACAAGTCAACGTCACTAGTTGTTTACTCCGTAAATCTCCCCCAGGGCTCACTCAGTTGGTTATTCACAGTCCTTGTGCTGTGGTGTTATAGCCAAGTGTTGGCCGTTTGAGCGGCAGTAGTGCGAAAGGAGATTCGGCCTTTCTGCTTGAGCGAGCAGGGAGAACAGGCGAACCAAGACCACTAAGTACACCTTGCCAAGTTGAGACGAAAAGGGAACTGTGTGAGCCAAGAGATGACTATGAAATGGTGGTGTGTGCTGTAAACGCCAGCAAGAGTTGTGTGTGTGTGTGTGTGTGTGTCACCGCAACTTCCACTTCGGAAAATCCAACCAACCAGTCCCCAGCATGCCTGTGACGTCAAAAGACCAGACTCTCGCACAGTTAGCGAAAACAAAACACACAAAAAACCGTCTTTGGCTTCAAAACAACCTTGCTTCAATCTCGTTTCGTTCCAAAATTGCTTCGTCTACAACCGAAACCCCTTCGTCCTTACCAAGATCAATGCATTACGGGTAGAATCCAACCAGGGAGATAGACGGGGGGAGCCGGGGGGCCTTGAAGGATTACAAAACATGCAATGGGGTGGAGAGGTCAGTGCTCTGGCAGACGACAGCTCGTGGCGACCTCGAGGCTCTCCGCGCTGTTGGTAGCCAACATGTGTTTTCCACGCACTTGTTTTTGTCGGAACGACTATGTAACAGACAAGACAGAGAAAGAAGGAAAAGGACGAAAGAAAGAAAGAAAGCACCGAGGGCCTACCTTATGTTTTAGGGAGGAGGGGGAGTAGTTGAGGGGAGAGAGGGAGGGCAGGAGCGGTGCCCTGCCCTTCTCGTCTTCCTCT
>NC_090255.1:10830298-10837798 GCF_037325665.1 Littorina saxatilis | reverse complement strand
TTCATGCGCGTGTAAGAAATGATTAAATACGCGTGTAATAAATATTTCATGCACGTGTAAGAAATGATTAAATACACATGCAGGAAATAGTTTATACGCGTGTAAGAAATGATTAAATGCACGTGGAATAAAAATGTCATACACGTGTACGAAATGATTAAATACACGCGTAATAAATATTTCATGCGCGTGTAAGAAATATTTAATACACGCGTAATAAATATTTTATGCGCGTGTAAGAAATAATTAATACACGCGTAATAATCATTTCATGCGCGTGTAAAAAATATTTAATACACGCGTAATAAATATTTCATGCGCGTGTAAGAAATAATTAATACACGCGTAATAATCATTTCTTACACGCGTATGAAATAGTTATTACACGTGTATTTAATCATTATGCTATTCCATAGCATAAGAAAAAAGATAAATTACACGCGCATTAATCATTTATTACACGCGTATTAATCATTTATTACGCGTGTATTTATTTTTTATTACGCGTGTAATGGTTATGAGCCAAACGGCTTTCCATAGTAAGGGGTCGTCCGGTAAACACCCAGGTATCCGTGTTTCATTGAGCTCAGTGACCCGGAACGGGTGCCGAGGTGTACAAGATGAAGCAGATACATAACATGATAACGACAACAGCTGGGGCCGTAAAGGTTCCAAACAAGCGTCAACTAACCTTTTACACAAAAGCGCACACTAAGAGACACGCGCGCAAGCGGCACACACTCGCCACCACCCCACCACCAATACAGTATAGACCGGATGTATAAAACACCGGATGTATGAAAGGGGTAGGCAGGGTCCCGGCAGAAGCTACTCTTTGTTATTACTTAGAATGTTCCGGTTGTATGAAAATCGGATGTATAAAAGTCCGGTTGTATGAAAGCAAATGTCTGGTCCTGAGCAGCACACATGCGTTGTTGCAAGACCGGTTGTAAGAAAACGAAAGTAGACCCAAGTCACCAAAGTGTGGTAAGAGTAATTTCCCTTCACCCCTTTTCCCGATAAATAGGGTAGACAGGTCCGAGGAGAACATTTACCTCCAAAATCTCTATGGCCATTTTGAGCGGGTGGTGTCCACAAAGGTAGTCTAAATGAGGATGCCCTGAAAACTTCCCCACCAACTGATTTTTATCCAGATTCTATAGCTGTCAACGAGTTGTTCTGTTTAATTTGTTTCTCCATTCAATCATTTTTTTTAACCTGTTACAAATTCGTCACGAAGACCCATAAAAGCCCAGAAGGCATTTTTGTTACATTTATAACCAGAGACATTGGTCATGTATGTGAATCAGTTGTTATCTTTTTATGTTGTTTTTTTATGTTGTTGTATTTTATGTTGTTGTATTTTATTTTGTTGTATTTTATGTTGTTGTTTTTATGTTCTTGTTGTTATTTTTATGTTCTTGTTGTTGTTGTTGTTGATTTTATCCATTAAACTGATTTTATGTTTAACTCCATTAATAATCTGTTTTGTTTGTCTATTCAGTCATTTTAGCCTGTTATAAATTTGTCATGACTGAAGAGCCATAATAGCCCAGGAAGGCATTTTTTTGTACAATTAGAACCAGAGGCATTGGTCGTGGGTGTGACTCAGTTGGTTTTTTTTATGTTGTTTTTTTTTTTTTTAATCCATTAAACTGGTTTTAAGTTTAACTTTTGTTTGTTTGTTTGTTTGTTTGTTTGCTTAACGCCCAGCCGACCACGAAGGGCCATATCAGGGCGGTGCTGCTTTGACATGTAACGTGCGCCACACACAAGACAGAAGTCGCAGCACAGGCTTCATGTCTCACCCAGTCACATTATTCTGACACCGGACCAACCAGTCCTAGCACTAACCCCATAATGCCAGACGCCAGGCGGAGCAGCCACTAGATTGCCAATTTTAAAGTCTTAGGTATGACCCGGCCGTGGTTCGAACCCACGACCTCCCGATCACGGGGCGGACGCCTTACCACTAGGCCTAGGTCATTTAACTCACTTTTTTGTATTCAGTGCGCGCGCGTGGGTGTGTGTGTTATAAATGTGTGCGTTTTGGAGAGAGAGAGAGAGAGAGAGAGAGAGAGAGAGAGAGAGAGAGAGAGAGAGAGAGAGAGAGAGAGGAGAGAGAGAGAGAGAGCTCAGAAAATGTTATTTGCTACGCCAACGGTCATTACAAAGCTTCCACGACCAAAAACATTGTCAAAAGCGCAAAAGGGTTGTGGAGGGAACACACACAATACAGTTGAGCCACACACAAACACACACACCCGTGCGCGCGAGCGCACGCACGTACGTGCGAGCGCACGCACGTACGCGCGCGCACACACACACACACACACACAGAGGGACGGGGGGGGGGGGGGGGGGGGGGGGGCGGAGAGTGCACGGCCTTATGCAAAGCAGAACAGTTCCTTACACAAACAGTTGCTCTTTCTATCGGTTGTCCTGACTCTGTCAGTGTATGTAAGTACATGTACTTTTCCACTTGTTATTCACAACCCTTTTCTTCTAACAAGGATATGTATCAAAACATTTAAACATAAAAAAACAAATAAATACAAAAATGATATGAAAAAAACCCTACTTTTATCAAGTAACAGACGCGTGGCCGGATGTATGAAAGTCAATCCACAATATTTTCATACATCCGGTTAACCGGATTTAGTAAAGACCGGATGTATGAAAGACAAAAAGTGGGTCCCGACGACTTTCTTACATCCGGTCTCGATCACTTGAACTACAACGACGACGACAACAACTGGAGGTTGTCAGGAAACAAAACGTATCTTTTTCTATCTCCCTCTCTCTCCACCACCCCCCCCCCCCTCTAACGCTGTCTCTCTCCTACCCCCTATATCTCTGTCTTTCTCTATGCGTCTCTCTCTCTCTCTCTCTCTCTCTCTCTCTCTCTCTCTCTCTCTCTCTGTCTCTGTCTCTCTCTCCAACTCTGTCTCTCTCCCCCCTCTAACTCTCTCTCTCCCTCCCTCCCTCCAACTCTGTCTCTCCCCCCCTCTAATTCTGTCTCTCTCCCTTCTTCTTCTCTCTCTCTGTCTCTTTCCCTCCCTCCCTCCTTCTAACTCTCTCTCTAATTAATTCTCTCTCTCTCTCTCTCTCTCCAACTCTGTCTCTCTCCCCCCTCTAACTCTCTCTCTCTCTCTCTCTCTCTCTCTCTCTCTCTCTCTCTCTCTCTCTCTGTGTCTGTCTGTCTCTCTCCCCCCTCTAACTCTCTCTCTCCCTCCCTCCCTCCAACTCTGTCTCTCTCCCCCCTCTAATTCTGTCTCTCTCCTTTCTTCTTCTCTCTCTCTGTCTCTTTCCCTCCCTCCCTCCCTCCCTCCTTCTAACTCTCTCTCTCTAATTAATCCTCTCTCTCTCTCTCTTATTATTATTATTAGTATTATATATGTTCCTCCTTGTGCGTCTGCGTGTGAGTGCGCAAATGTGATTGCGTAATTAATGTTCCATTCTGTAATTGCATTATTGATGTTCCATTCATGTATTTTCTACTACTTTTCTCATTTATTATTACTGTATGCTTGATGTTTCTATGATTCTAGTCGGGCGCACGCGTGAATATGTGTTTGTGTGAATGTAAAGGGCACATTGTAAGATTAAGCCTATGGCCTAAAATGTCTACCCTTTATGTGAATAAAATGTTCTAAGTCTAAGTCTAAGTCTAAGTCTCTCTCTCTCTCTCTCTCTCTCTCTCTCTCTCTCTCTCTCTCTCTCTCTCTCTCTCTCTCTCTCTCTCTCTCTCTCTCTCTCTCTCTCTCTCTCTCTCTGCCGCCCCCCCCCCCCTTCGTTTTGTTCAGGCCGTAATTCACAAAAGACTCAATGGTGGCTCTCTCGATCTCACAAAGCATGGCGTGTGTCTTTTCCTTCTTTCTTTCTTTCTGCGTTCATGGGCTGAAATTCCCAAGGTTTTACGTGAATGACCGTTGTTATCTCACCAAATAGGCAACTATACGCCGCTTTGGGGGGGAGGTCGCATTCTTGAAGCCATGCCTGTTGCATCATTCACACTAACAACAGCAAAATACGACAGATCCTTGTAGCGGTGTCCGTTTACGTTACTCTAATCATCCTCGATCGTGTTGTGGTTTTCGGCCATTCACCCCATGCCAGCAAGATTTGCATCCGGAAAGAAATGTTTTGACGCGATTCACGCTGACTCGACGGTTGATTGAAGAAGACATAAACAGATCATTTCTAAAAGACTCACCCCCGCGCGCGGTATGCAATATTCCAAAATGTGTTGTTTTGTTTTCTTTCAGTAGTTTGAATATCAGGAATTTACAATATTGTCAGCCACTTTCCTATGCTGTCTCTAAGAGCACATTTTTAAGTTAAACTTGTTGTGCTTCTTTGTTGTATACTGGATTCCATGGCTTTGTAAGACATGAATATGAATAAAACACTGTTAAAAACATCACACCCCCCCCCCCCTCCTCCTACCTCGGACCAGTTGTTCCAAAAGAGATTTGATTCGGTCTTTTTGGGCAATGAAAAGAACACAAGTAAAATCAGAAACCCGAATAACAAAAGTTAACAAATCAAGACTGAAGAAGAGACACCAAAGTACACCATAACCACACATGTATAGGCCTACATGCACTGACAACTAGTCTTTTTTTTACATCTCTGTCTCTGTCTCTGTCTCTCTCTCTCTCTCTCTCTCTCTCTCTCTCTCTCTCTCTCTCTCTCTCCCTCCCTCTCTCTCTCTCTCTCTCTCTCTCTCTCTCTCTCTCTCTCTCTCTCGCTCTCGCACACACACTCTCCTTCTTTTTGTCTTTCATCAGCGACTCAGCCTAGACCCAAACGTTCACCATTAAGTGACCGTGACTTGCTGAAAACTTGTTCTTTGTTGGTTACAAAACAAATCAATCACATTATTAGTGGCATATTATAAATGTGACATTTGGATGAGTACTCACTGAACGTATCCTGAACTCCCTGGATCCTTTACAATGCAGGAATTAACACAACAACAGACACTCCTCATATGCTGAATGGTGTCAGGAAGACGAGTATTGAACACGCGTCAATAGACGAGACTCCGGAAATAACTCAGTCGGAGTTGTTGTCGAATGCTGTAGACCCTATCGGTAGTCCAAGCTCTCGCAAGCACTCGTAAGCTTCACTACTTAGCCAAGCATGGTATACGGCTATCTCGCGAGAGATCGTAGTTCTTGCGACTTTCGAAGCATAACAAAAAGAGAGAGAGAGAGAGAAAGAGAGAGAGAGAGAGAGAGAGAGAGAGAGAGAGAGAGAGAGAGAGCGAAGAGAGAGAGAGAGCGAAGAAAGAGAGAGAGCGAAGAAAGAGAGAGAGAGAGAGAGAGAGAGAGAGAGAGAGAAAGAGAGAGAGGGAGGGAGAGAGAGAGAGCGAGAGAGAGAGAGGTTTATTGCGAGTGTGTTCCATCCAGTCAGTATTACTGTTTTAGTGAAAAGGTGTCATCGTTGTGTAAACCTCCTGTGAGGCGGAGTGGACTTTAACAGAGTGTATACTCTTGCTTTCATTTTGAGGCAAACCTTCCACACGTGCTCCTTGTCTTCGTGTTTCAGACACACCCCTGGGCGGGGATGTAGCTCAGTCGGTAGCGCGCTGGATTTGTATCCAGTTGGCCGCTGTCAGCGTGAGTTCGTCCCCACGTTCGGCGAGAGATTTATTTCTCAGAGTCAACTTTGTGTGCAGACTCTCCTCGGTGTCCGAACACCCCCGTGTGTACACGCAAGCACAAGACCAAGTACGCACGAAAAAGAACCTGTAATCCATGTCAGAGTTCGGTGGGTTATAGAGACACGAAAATACCCAGCATGCTTCCTCCGAAAACGGCGTATGGCTGCCTAAATGGCGGGGTAAAAAACGGTCATACACGTAAAATTCCACTCGTGCAAAAAACACGAGTGTACGTGGGAGTTTCAGCCCACGAACGCAGAAGAAGAAGAAGAAGAAGAAGAAGAAGAAGACACACCCCTTCCTAGTGACTGGCCTATAAAGTCACGTGGGAAAGTTTGCCTCAATAAAAGCAAGAGTCTTCACTCTTTCACACCCGGGTAGCTCAGGTGGTAGAGCACTGGACTTGTGATCGAGAGGTCGCTGGTTCGAATCCGGGCCGGGACGGACACGGGTCAACTTTATGTGCAGACCCAGAGACGGTATCCATCTCCCACCCCCGTGTCACCACAATGGCACGTTAAAGATCTTGGCCATTCTACCATAAGTGCAGATGGCTGATACCACCTAAACACGCAAACATCAAAAAGCCGTGAGGGCGTAAAACTCGAATTGTATAAACCAATTGATGTCCAATATAGGCAAGTGCTATTTGCAAAGTTTGTCTATTACTTTTCAACTGAAGTTCCAATCTCCGCCGCGGCAATATATGAGCTTTTAAATTGATGCTATTTGAAAATTCGACACACAGTATTTCTCTTATTTGAAAACAAGTCGCGTAAGGCGAAAATACAACATTTAGTCAAGTAGGCCTAGCTGTCGAACTCACAGAATGAAACTGAACGCATACTCGTAGCATCGCCAGTCCACCGCTCACGGCAAAGGCAGTGAAACTGACAAGAAGAGCGGGGTAGTACTTGCGCTGAGAAGGATAGCACGCTTTTCTGTACCTCTCTTCGTTTTAACTTTCTGAGCGTGTTTTTAATCCAAACATATCATATCTATATGTTTTTGGAATCAGGAACCGACAAGGAATACGATGAAAGTGTTTTTAAATTGATTTCGAAAATTTAATTTTCATATTAATTTTTATATATTTAATTTTCAGAGCTTGTTTTTAATCCAAATATAACATATTTATATGTTTTTGGAATCAGCAAATGATGGAGAATAAGATGAATGTAAATTTGGATCGTTTTATAAAAAAAATTATTTTTTTACAATTTTCAAATTTACAATAATGACCAAAGTCATTAATTAATTTTTAAGCCACCACGCTGAAATGCAATACCGAAGTCCGGGCTTCGTCGAACATTACTTGACAAAAATGTCAACCAATTTGGTTGAAAAATGAGGGCGTGACAGTGCCGCCTCAACTTTCACGAAAAGCCGGATATGACGTCATCAAAGACATTTATCCAAAAAATGAAACCAGGAACTCTCATGTCAAATTTCATAAAGATCGGTCCAGTAGTTTAGTCTGAATCGCTCTACACACACACACACACACACACACACACACACACACACACACACACACACACACACACGCACATACACCACGACCCTCGTCTCGATTCCCCCCTCTACGTTAAAACATTTAGTCAAAACTTGACTAAATGTAAAAATAGCAGAAGAGAAAGGAAACCAAACAAACAAAAGCTTGAAAGAAATAGAAAAGCAAAACAGTTCTGTCATTTTACAAATTAATGTACATTGCAAAGCTAGCCATATCCATCTGCATACATCTCTCTTTCTTTCTCTCTTCTCTTCGTAGAGTGCACACACACACACACACACACACACACACATACACACACACACACACGCAC
>NC_090255.1:10807065-10830098 GCF_037325665.1 Littorina saxatilis | reverse complement strand
TTCTCTCTCTCTGTCTCTTTCCCTCCCTCCCTCCCTCCCTCCTTCTAACTCTCTCTCTAATTAATTCTCTCTCTCTCTCTCTCTCTCTCTCTCTCTCTCTCTGCCGCCCCCCCCCCCCTCCCCCTTCGTTTTGTTCAGGCCGTAATTCACAAAAGACTCAATGGTGGCTCTCTCGATCTTACAAAGCATGGCGTGTGTCTTTTCCTTCTTTCTTTCTTTCTGCGTTCATGGGCTGAAATTCCCAAGGTTTTACGTGAATGACCGTTGTTATCTCACCAAATAGGCAACTATACGCCGCTTTGGGGGGAGGTCGCATTCTTGAAGCCATGCCTGTTGCATCATTCACACTAACAGCAAAATACGACAGATCCTTGTAGCGGTGTCCGTTTACGTTACTCTAATCATCCTCGATCCTGTTGTGGTTTTCGGCCATTCACCCCATGCCAGCAAGATTTGCATCCGGAAAGAAATGTTTTGACGCGATTCACGCTGACTCGACGGTTGATTGAAGAAGACCTAAACAGATCATGTCTAAATGACTCACCCCCGCGCGCGGTATGCAATATTCCAAAATGTGTTGTTTTGTTTTCAGTGGTTTGAATATCAGGAATTTACAATATTTTGTCAGCCACTTTCCTATGTTGTCTCTAAGAGCACATTTTTAAGTTAAACTTGTTGTGCTTCTTTGTTGTATACTGGATTCCATGGCTTTGTAAGACATGAATATGAATAAAACACTGTTAAAAACATCACCCCCCCCCCCCCCCTCCTCCTACCTCGGACCAGTTGTTCCAAAAGACTCTCTCTCTCTCTCTCTCTCTCTCTCTCTCTCTCTCTCTCTCTCTCTCTCTCTCTCTCTCTCTCTCTCTCTCTCTCTCTCTGGCAACGCAAAACAAACAAAACAAGAAATTCCTCCGAGGTAGGAAAAACACCCCCGTTGGTCAAAGGGAAATAACCATTCTCACTGCCACCAACTGAGAAGGTTATTTCCCTTTGACCATTAATATGTGCCTCTATAAGTCCTTGTAGAATCTTAATCCACCAATAACTCCCTAACCGTGTGTTTGACTGGTCCCAATTTTTGTAAGGACCGTCTCAGGAATGTATAGAACCTGTTCACCAAGTTTGGTGACGATCGGTCCGTTCATTCTTGAGATCTATATGCGAACACAAACACACACCCAAACAAACAAACAAACAAACACATCGAGCGAATCCTATACACACCCCTATACCGGGGGTGTAAAAATCCACACAAGCACATGTACATCTTAATTTCAATAGTCCAATGCGCACACACACTCTCCTTCTTTTTGTCTTTCATCAGCGACTCAGCCTAGACCCAAACGTTCACCATTAAGTGACCGTGACTTGCTGAAAAATTTTTCTTTGTTGGTTACAAAACAAATCAATTACATTATTAGTGGCATATTATAAATGTGACATTTGGATGAGTACTCACTGAACGTATCCTGAACTCCCTGGATCCTTTACAATGCAGGAATTAACACGACAACAGACACTCCTCATATGCTGAATGGTGTCAGGAAGACGAGTATTGAACACGCGTCAATAGACGAGACTCCGGAAATAACTCAGTCGGAGTTGTTGTCGAATGCTGTAGACCGCTCTCGCAAGCACTTGTAAGCTTCACTACTTAGCCAAGCATGGTATACGGCTATCTCGCGAGAGCTGTGAAGGCCGATGATCGTAGTTCTTGCGACTTTCGAAGCATAACAAAGAGAGAGAGAGGGAGAGAGAGGGAGGGAGAGAGAGAGAGAGAGAGAGAGAGATGATGATGATGATGATGGAACTTTATTTTTCAAGGATAGAGGTTTAAGGCGACGCCTTTTCTTACAACCGGTCCTTACTTCTTATGCAAATGTCTAATAAATGATAAACAAGTAAAGCAACATGACAAATAAACAAAGTAAACGAACGAATCAGCGAAAATGCATTGATATTTGACCAGTTATTCAGGTTTATCTTATTAAGCAAACGTTTTGAATAATGAATGCATTTATCTCATCCATGTTCGAAACGACCATGTGCAGTACTGTTTACATTTCCTTGTTCTGGTAGTATTATATTTTCAACCATGTGGAAGTCATTGTATGCGTGTGTGTGCGAGTGAGTGTGCGAGCGCGTGTGAGTACTGTTGTTAATTATCTTTTTTTTTTTTTCTTTTTTTTTTTTCCCTTTTATTGTTACATGCTTGTCTACCATAATTTACCATTATCATTTTGACATTATTTCAAATTTGTTATATTAAAATCGTCCGCCAAATTTCATTTGCTTTTAAGAGTACGCTCATAAGCCTAGCTTGTTGTGCTCCATGTTCCTTATTTCATGTATGCGGTAATAGTACCAATGGAATTTATTGAATAAACTTGTTTAAACGAACGAACCAGCAAACAATCGACAAGTAAGCAAACAAGCAAATAAACATAAACAACAAGAAGAGCAAACGCTCGATCGAGTCACTTTCGCAGTTCTGAATATTATATGAGGCATCAGATGGACAGGAAGAAATTGCTATTCACAACACAATGAGTCACGTTCACATAAAATTTGAGCCCGGTCACTTTTATAGTTTCCGAGAAAAGCCCAACGTTAAGTTGTGTGTTGCCGAACAGAAAAGGCTAGTTATCTCCCTTGTTTTTCTGATAACGTTCGTAAAAGGCTACAGATGTAAATACTTTGATGTAAAGAATAATCCTACAAAGTTTCAATCACATCCGATGAACTTTGTCAAAGATATAAAATGTCTAATTTTTCCTTTGACGCTGACCTGTGACCTTGAAAAAGGTCAAAGGTCAACGAAACCATCGTTAAAGTGTAGAGGTCATTGGAGGTCACGACTAAACAAAATATGAGCCCGATCGCTTTGATAGTTTCCGAGAAAAGTCCAACGTTAAGGTGGTGTCTACGGACGGACGGCCGGACGGCCGGCCGGACGGCCGGCCGGACAGACTAACACTGACCGATTACATAGAGTCACTTTTTCTCAAGTGACTCAATAAAATGGCAAAGTAAGCAACATACAAATCGAAAGCGAAACATGCAACATGTTAATTGAGGTTACACATGTAAAGTGATCGACGGTAAAATTCACACGATACCAACGTTTACACTAATGCTAATAATGATTTTATGGTGTAAATGATGATGATGTTATGGTGTAAATGATGATGATGATGATGATGATGATGATGATGATGATGATGATGATGATGATGATGATGATGATGATGATGATGATGATGATGAAGTGATGATGGAAAATCGCAACATAAATTCCACATAATACATATAATAAAGAACATATTTGTGTAATTCATAAAGCTTTGCCAATTGTTGACAGCTACTTGCACGTGTTAAGACTAGTATAGCCATCTAGGTAGACATAAAATGGTTATGCAGAGCTTGTTTAAAACTCTTTAGTGAGGTTAATGATCTTATTACAGACGGAATGGAGTTCCACACCATAGCGCCAGAGAAGGCTTGACTAGTTTTGAACAAATCAATCCTGGGTATTGGTGGTAGAAAATTGATAGACCCGTACCTTTCGGTGACTCTGTGAAATAGGTCCTGAATATGGATGGGCACTTCGCCATGATATACTTTATACATCATTACAGTCTTATTAAACTGTAACTGTTTAACTAGCGGCAGGTAGTTTAGATTCTTTAACTTCAAATCAGCTGATAATTGTGGACCATTTAACATGATTTTAGCTGCCCGACGATGTAGAGAGTTTAATTTTTTCATGTGAATATCAGAGACGCCATCCCAAAGAGTTGATGCGTAATTAATATGGGATAAGATGTGGGCATGATAAAATAGTTTTAGTGTTGCGATATCGACATATTGCTTTAACTTTGATAGCAGAAACAAATTCTTGGATACTTTTTGACAAATATAATGTACATGAGATTGCCATTTTAATTCTTGATCGACTATCACACCCAAAACACGATGTTCCGTTACCTGCTGAACAGGTTGTGATTCCAGAGAAAGATTTAACTTAAGAGGTCGTGACTGGTGTTTTTGTCTTGTTGTAATAATCATGCTTTTTGTCTTTCCTGGGTGCACTATCATACAATTCTGGTTACACCAACTGTTGACAGAGAGAGACAGAGAGAGAGACAGAGAGAGAGAGAGAGAGAGAGAGAGAGAGAGAGAGAGAGAGAGAGAGAGAGAGAGAGGTTTATTGCGAGTGTGTTCCATCCAGTCAGTATTACTGTTTTAGTGAAAAGGTGTCATCGTTGTGTAAACCTCCTGTGAGGCGGAGTGGGCTTTAACAGAGTGTATACTCTTGCTTTCATATTGAGGCAAACCTTCCACACGTGCTCCTTGTCTTCGTGTTTCAGACACACCCCTGGGCGGGGATGTAGCTCAGTCGGTAGCGCGCTGGATTTGTATCCAGTTGGCCGCTGTCAGCGTGAGTTCGTCCCCACGTTCGGCGAGAGATTTATTTCTCAGAGTCAACTTTGTGTGCAGACTCTCCTCGGTGTCCGAACACCCCCGTGTGTACACGCAAGCACAAGACCAAGTGCGCACGAAAAAGAACCTGTAATCCATGTCAGAGTTCGGTGGGTTATAGAAACACGAAAATACCCAGCATGCTTCCTCCGAAAACGGCGTATGGCTGCCTAAATGGCGGGGTAAAAAACGGTCATACACGTAAAATTCCACTCGTGCAAAAAACACGAGTGTACGGGGGAGTTTCAGCCCACGAACGCAGAAGAAGAAGAAGAAGAAGAAGACACACCCCTTCCTAGTGACTGGCCTATAAAGTCACGTGGGAAAGTTTGCCTCAATAAAAGCAAGAGTCTTCACTCTTTCACACCCCACAGCTGGCTGTCAGAATACACTGTGTCCCAAACACGGCAGTGGAAGTATTTACCCCAGACATGGGAGATACCGACCACATGCAATACAAAGCTCTTGAGTCCAAGACTCATACATACCAAACAGTGCTCCCAATATACAACCATGTGAAGGGCATATGGGAACAGAGTGGCCTGTCCAAGGAAAAGCTGGTCACAGGTGGTACTCTTCCTTACCCTCCATGGCTGCTTGAAGCCCCAAATCTGATCATAGACTATGGAGACGGCCTCAAAAAGGCAGAAGACCCATTGCTGCTAGCCACAGTTGCAAAAGAAAAGATCGATCAACGATTTAAAAGCCACCTACAGGTCTTCACAGATGGTTCGATCCTGCAGTCAGGGGAGGCTGGGTGTGCCTTGTCGATTCCTGGACTTGATATAACACGAAAATACAAGCTAAACAAGGGGATCAGCATCTTCTCTGCAGAGTTATTTGCTATCTACATGGCCTGCACACTGATAAACGATCTGCCAACCCCACCTCTGGGGGTGGTCATCCTTACGGACTCAAAATCCTCGTTGCAAGCACTTGCACATGGCACCAAGAACAGAGGAGAGATGCAAACTGAAATTCATTTCTTAGCCCACCAAATTATGACAAAAGGAACAGACTTTTCCCTCATGTGGCTGCCATCCCACACAGGAATCCGGGAAAATGAAATGGCGGACAGAGCAGCAAAAGCAGCGGCTATGTCAACCATGCCAGTGACAGACATTCGGCTCTCCTGCCAGGAAGCCAAACTGCTGCTAGCCAAGCTAAAAAGAGAGGAAAGAGAGCAGACACTGTCACAAACATGTGAAGAGAGAGGATGGATACACCTCCCCTACAATAGGAAAGGGCACCACCTCCCACTCCCCCCGAGACCCATGAGCCTGTTGCGTCGCTTGCGCACGGTCAGCAGCCGCATCTACTGGGACAAGGTAGTCTGTCAGTGTGGCAAGACTGGACACCTCACACACGTGTTTGAAGGTTGTGACACTCTCAAGGAAGAGATGTCTAGTCTCATCCGCTACAGAAGGGAGAATGCTCTCAGTCTGGGAGACTTTCTCCGCCCACACCCATCACTCGGAGAGAAACCGATGATGGTCTTGGTCACCAATTTGTTCACCTCAACTGTTGCGAGCTGGTTCTAGTGTGCTTGCAGCAGACCCAGCACAGCACAGATCCACTTCTGGAATCTTAAGCTAAATGTGTCCCAAGACACACATTTTGTAGTCCTGGCATCCTGAAAGGTAGAGGCCCCAACCTACAGGTTTGCTACCATACCAAAAACGCCCCCAGACACGGGAACTTGGGAGCAGAGACAACAGCTCCGCTTGAACCTCAGAAACCAAATGTGCCTCCAGACACACAGATCCCTTAGACGGCCGAGGCTGTGGCCTCTAAGGTTCTCTTGTACCAAACCGCCTCCTGACTCTGCATCAGATTGCTTGCGCTGGCATCTGCTTACATAGACCCACATTAAGTCACCACCGAGTGGTAGACACAGACGACATTTGGTAGCACTGACTGCCAGCTTCACGGTAATGCGTACCCATAGCGCGGCTCTGCATGGGTGGGAATGTTCTGAGCAAAACACTATGTGTTACTCCATACCCCCCGCCCTCCATGGAACTTCTTGACCCCAACAAATTGGGGGGGGGAGGGGAGTTTGCCCAGTCGGTAGAGGCGCTGGCTTTAAAACCGGTTGTTACTATCCGCGTGGGTTCAACCCCCAAGTTCGGCGCGGGATGTGTGTCCCAGAGTCAACTTTGTGCAGACTCTCCTCGGTGTCCGAACACCCCCGTGTGCACGCATGCGCACGATAAAGATCCCAGGGTCACAGCGAAAGCCTCAGGCCTTGGAAACACGAATACATGCATGCAAAAATATGAAGCCCGGGTGTCCGTTCGGCCAACAGCCAAAAAAGTAACCATTTCAGCACTGACCCAAGACGACCCAACCAGGTCCCAAGCCCATTTCAGGTCTCCTCTAGCAGCCGGCAGCCGGCTGTCTACATCCCCCCCCCCCCCCCTCCCCCGCATTTTTATTTTTATTTTCATACAAAGCCGGGTTTTCCCGTGTAACATGCCCCTAATGGCTTTGCCGTGAGGTCGTAAAACTTTCATCTCTTTCACACCCGGGTAGCTCAGGTGGTAGAGCACTGGACTTGTGATCGAGAGGTCGCTGGTTCGAATCCGGGCCGGGACGGACACGGGTCAACTTTATGTGCAGACCCAGAGACGGTATCCATCTCCCACCCCCGTGTCACCACAATGGCACGTTAAAGATCTTGGTCATTCTACCATAAGTGCAGATGGCTGATACCACCTAAACACGCAAACATCAAAAAGCCGTGAGGGCGTAAAACTCGAATTGTATAAACCAATTCATGTCCAATATAGGCAAGTGCTATTTGCAAAGTTTGTCTATTACTTTTCAACTGAAGTTCCAATCTCCGCCGCGGCACTATATGAGCTTTTAAATTGATGCTACTTGAAACTTCGACACACAGTATTTCTCTTATTTGAAAAAAATAGCAGAAGAGAAAGGAAACCAAACAAACAAAAGCTTGAAAGAAATAGAAAAGCAAAACAGTTCTGTCATTTTACAAATTAATGTACATTGCAAAGCCATATCCATCTGCATACATCTCTCTTTCTTTCTCTCTTCTCTTCGTAGAGTGCACACACACACACACACACACACACACACACACACACACACACACACACACATACACACACACACATACACACACACACACACACACACACACACACACACACACACACACACACACACACACGCACGCACACACACACACACGCACACCGCACGTACGCGAGCACGCGCGCGTACACGCACACACACACACACACACACACACACACACACACACACACACACACACATACCCGCACACAATATACGTATCAGACACACAGAGCTTAACAGACCGGGGGCATAAACATGCTGTCAATATGTGTCACGCTTGAACAACACTCGTCATATTTCCAGTCAACTATGACATACCCGCTACCCCCCGCGGGTTAGGGGGAGTCCCATATTGGTTGGGACGAGAAAGAATTTACCCGATGCTCCCCAGCATGTCGTAAGAGGCGACTAACGGATTCTGTTTCTCCTATTACCCTTGTTAAGTGTTTCTTGTATAGAATATAGTCAATTTTTGTAAAGATTTTAGTCAAGCAGTATGTAAGAAATGTTAAGTCCTTTGTACTGGAAACTTGCATTCTCCCAGTAAGGTAATATATTGTACTACGTTGCAAGCCCCTGGAGCAAATTTTTGATTAGTGCTTTTGTGAACAAGAAACAATTGACAAGTGGCTCTATCCCATCTCCCCCCTTCCCCCGTCGCGATATAACCTTCGTGGTTGAAAACGACGTTAAACACCAAATAAAGAAAGAAAGACAGACCCGCTTCTGTTTAATAACATTTGAAATCGGCCCTCTCTTCAAAACTCCTAAATATTCTATAGATACGATTTCCGGGTTAACACATGTTGCTCTAACAGTTCACAAAGTGCCGTCAGCTGACGAGTTTAAGTGACGATTTCCGTCTACAGAGGGCAATGTGTCCGGAGTTTGTAAAGTCTTTTTCACATATTAAGATTACCACCGTTGAATTGTTTTGTGGAGAGGAAACAGGATCCCCGCGGTGTGGAGGTTTGTAAGAATCTGCGGCGATTAAAAACTGCACTCATTTAATCGTTTATTTGTCAGAGATATATACCGGAATTGTGTGTGTGTGGGGGGGGGGGGGAGGGGGGGATGGTGGGGTTGGTGTGTGTGTTTGTGTGTGCGTGTGTGTTTGTGAGTGTGTGTGTGTGTGTGTGAGAGAGAGAGAGAGACAATGATAGACAGACAGACAGACAGACAGACAGACATAGAGAGACAGAGGCAGAGGCAGAAACAAAGAGAGACAGAGACTGAGACAGGGACAGAGAGAGACAGAGACTGAGACAGGGACAGAGAGAGACAGAGACTGAGACAGGGACAGAGAGAGACAGAGACTGAGACAGGGACAGAGAGAGACAGAGACTGAGACAGAGAGAGACTGAGACAGGGACAGAGAGAGACAGAGACTGAGACAGGGACAGAGAGAGACAGAGACTGAGACAGGGACAGAGAGAGACAGAGACTGAGACAGGGACAGAGAGAGACAGAGACTGAGACAGGGACAGAGAGAGACTGAGACAGGGACAGAGAGAGAACTGAATGCTCTGCACAGTACATGTCTGTGTGCACATTTGTGTTGAATGCTTTCGAGCACGTCCATGTGCTCATAAATGTAGCCTATACATGCAGTCACTATGATGTGTGACCACATGTGTCTCTCTACCCCTTCGCTCAAGCATTCCAGTACACACTATTTAATGAAACTGAATCCTTTGTCTTTATCTGACCGTCATCAAGAGTGCGGACACTGGTGGACAGGGGGGGTCAGTTTCGCGTCCTAGTGGGGCCCAATGTCCACACTGACCCCAGACGCGTCGATTATATCTCTACACACAACAAAGCCTCACTATCTCTTACCTTACATGGGAATCGCAAAAGCCTGCAAGCGTGTGTTATCCAGCGTGACAACACTTGGATGTGTGTGGGAGAGGTTGTTGCTTGAGGGTTGAACGAGAAAGAGAGTGATCAAATCAAATCAAATCAAATCAAATCAAATTTTATTTTTCGAGGGTTGTGGCATAAGCAATACAACGAGCTTTTTTTCAACCAGCCCTCGCTGGGGTGAGAGAGAGTGAGAGAGTGAATGTGTGTGTGTGTGTGTGTGTGTGCGCGCGCGCCTCTGTGTGTGTGCCTCTGTGCGTGCGTGTGTGTGTGTGTGTGTGTGTGCCTCTGTGTGTGTGTGAGTGTGTCTTTGTGTGCTGTCTGTCTCTCTGTATGTCTCTGTCTGTATTTCTGTCTGTGATTGCGCGCTTGTATTTGTCTGCCTGTCCGAGTTGCCCGTATGCCGGCGTGCACTTGCCTTTACACGTACCAGCATGCATGAATATGCGCACGCGTGCGTGGTTTACTGCGTTTGTTCATGCGCAAGTGCAATAATAGCGAACATTATGCTTTCCGCTAACACACACTCACGACGACAACGCAGGCGGCGTATTACACTTAGAGCGTGCGTGTGTGTGTGACAGCTGGTACATCATTCATTCAGACACGCATATATCCCACAGAGATATAGAATATTCTATATCTCTGTGATATATCCCTACCACCGCTGCACACTGCAAACTCTGTTCGACCGCATGGAAAGACTTCCCCGCTCAAGCTCTTTGAAGACTCAGACAGCAAGTTTCAGGTTCGATGACACCTCGCAACGACGACATGTGTAAACCGACTATGATTCCGCTTGATGCTCCAGTGTGAAACTGTACACATCCAAGTTTATTGGACCGTCTGAAAAGACTACCCTGATCTGACACCACGCTCCAAATCCTAAGGGCCAGAGAACCGAAATGAACTGTGCTTGCTGTCACAACGCAAAATCTATGAGCATGCATCTAACTTAAAATCTTGAAACCAGAAGAAAAACAATCTTTGATCATAATTATCTTTAAATTTGGAAATCAGAGCTAAAACTCCGCCGGGAAAGAGAAGGACCGTCTAGAAAGACAACCTTTCTCATGTTCCTGTCGGCAAAGAGCGAAGACGCGTTTCCTGACAGGCGGGAATTGACCGGCTCAAGACTCGCCTGAACCACCTTGGTTTTGCCTTTCGCCTCGCTTGAGAGTGAAACTGACCGGAGCCAGGCCTGCAAAGAAAAAGGACCGTCTGAAAAGACTACCCTGCTGCCAAACAGCGAAGACGCGTTTGCCTTGGGCGAAAAATGTAGGGTCCGAGACTCTCCTGTCACAGTACCAGGCGTGACCCGCCTGTGATTTTGCTTGCTGCCTCACATGAATAATAATAATAATCAACAATAGCAAAACGAACGAACACACACACACACACACACACACACACACACACACACACACACACACACACACACACACACTAACTAAGAAAGGTTGAATGAAACAGCTTTGTTGCAAGCTGTTCGGCATCCTTTGCTCTAGTCACTAGCGTCGAAGATCCCAACACAGAGTGTGAATAGTAACTAGAGTAGGCCGAGAACAAAACAGAATAAAATCGATGCTGAATCAATCTCACAAACACGTGTGAGAAGCTTTAGAGTATGTCAAGGAAAAACCAAGGCAAAACAGATCAATACTAAATAGGTTTCGCATGATTGCCACGATTATCGAGACAAGAAACATCAAGAATTATAACTTACCATGAGAGAAAGGGAGAATGTACGTTCTGGCTCACCGATTCCGACAGACCCTAAATATTAACGCAAAATAGGCTTCTGGACTAAACTTTTACTAAAATGAAACATGCGACAAAATCAGAAAAATACTGCATAAATCCATACAAAAAAAATACAGTAAAGTAAGGTTGTTTTGAACCAATGCCGGGTCTGTCGGAATCAGTAACCCAGAACGTACATTCTCCCTTTCTCTGATACAACGCTAAATTTAGTTTCCATTGAAATATTAATCCAATCTGCCCGTCGTAGCCAAGCCCAAGACTACCGTATTGATCTGGTAAAAACAAACAGCCAGCCTGCCGCAAGCTAGTCTTCTATATTCCTCCAATGGCAAGACAAGATTAAATCATGTGATAGCAACAGTTACGTCACGTCCACCCTAATGTTTTGTTGTGGCTAGCAACGGGGCTGGGATATCTTGTCATATTACTTTGGTGGTTGTGCTGTTCAGACTTGTTGGAAGCGGTGGCAGTTTTCTGTGAGAGAAGTGTTTGAATTTGTGTTTCTGTTGATTAATCTCATGTCTCAAGACAGTATTTCTTCACAAGAATTAGCTCAGGAAATTAGTGAAGCGCAAGCAGCTAACCAAAAACTGTTAGATTCAGAAAGTATGGCTTTTGAGCAAGCTCAGGAAATTCCTCTTCCACCACCAACACCATCAGAATTTTGGACAGAAGAAGAGAAGAAAACTTTGTTAGAGAATCGGAAGTATTTTGAAGAAATGGTGCAAATTGTAGATAAAGCTGTAAAAGAAGGGCCGATAGAATTACCTAAAAAGCCGAAAAGAAAGATTGAGCAGTTGTTCAAAGAAAAAACAGGAGTAAAGAAAAGCAGAAATGATCTCACAACTCCACAGGCATTACACAATTATCTGATTTCTAATCAAGCTGATATAAAAACAACGATTTCCAGAGAAGCTTTTTCTGAGAAATTATTTGAAAACCCATCAAATGAAGACGAAATGGTAGAAAGATTAAACAAAGGAGTGAGAAATTTAGCTAGACAAGATGCACAGACTATGATGATTTACATTCAGTTTGGCAACTTTTTAATTCTGTGTAAAAACTGGCAGGAGAAGGAGAGGAAAGAAGGGAGAATAACAGAAACTTGGGCTGACTGGTTGAAAGCAAAAACAGGCTATTCCGATGTTCATGCACGGAAATTACGAGCCGTTGCAGGTGTTCTTTATGGATATCCTGGATTTTTTGCTGTTGGTCTCCCCTTTCGTTTTATTTACAGCAAGCTAAATAACATTAAGAGCATGCTGCAAGTGCCAGAATTTGCTTCCATCTGGAAACAAGATCCTCATGTACCAGAAACAAGCCAGCTCCAACATTCTCAAGAATTCTAGGATTCTAAAAATAGTACCGTTCACGCGTGAACGGTAGGTCTTGCTGGTAAACCGGCGGCTTGGGTCACTCTGTTTCAACGCTTCGCTTCACTACGCTTCACTACGCTTCACTACGCTTCAATATTTAGGCTGCCTTTTCAGGCGGCCACCGAGTGCACTTTATGCAAATGACTTGTTTATTGAATCAAGCTTTGACAAGTGTACTTGGTGGCTGCTTTGAAACTCAACAAAGCCCACTCCCCCTTTCACACAAACACTTCCCAAACGCAAGCAACTTCCTCTCCCCCGCTGCAGTCAAAACAAAGCTGTCATAGCGGGTTTTCCCGATTGACAAAAATTCTTATTACACACTCAGACTATTTGGAGCCGCATCCGTTTGTCCTCCAGTGACCAATTGCATAAGAATATTCTGGTGATGAATAAACGCGCTTTGTGTCATTAGCATCTAAAGATTTCTTGTTTACAATAGTTGTGTTGATCTGATGAAGCGCGGAACTGATCTTAGGGTTGTCATGGTGAAACACTCGCTTCTGAAACAGTGCTTCCTTGTAGTTATCATGCGATATGCTCGACTTTACAACCTGTTTGCTTACACCCTTTGCTTTTTTAACCACCCCTTTCTCACTTGCAACACTGTACATCTTTGCACGCAATCCAACATACTCCTTAATTATCTTCCCATTCATTTCATCTTTCATCTTTCCAATAACCTTCTTGTTAACATTTGAGTGCAATGGTGATTCTTTAGGGTAGTCGCAAGTGTCATAAAAAGAATCTTTTCCTTTTACTGCAGGACTTTCAGCTTCTAGATCTTTGTAAATGTCATCCGCTGGAATGTCAAGTAAGAATGAATCTGTGTCTGTGTAAAGTACTCTCGATTTGGGATATCTTGGTTTCAAATAATCATACAAAAACTCAAGCATCAACAGTTTTGACAACTCTAGCACAGTAAAGCCTATGAATACTGGTTTGTCAAGCTTGACTACAAGTTTTTTCATTAAGATACCATACAGCTGTTCATGAAAGTATTTAAAGTCTTGATACTGTGGTTTGGATGTCAGCTTGATGGCCTCATTTTCTCTTGTAACAAGTCTAACATCCTTTCTCTTGTGTGGGTTTTCCATTGTCTTACCAAAGCAACTGTTGTTCATCAGTTTAAAAAAGTCTTTCTCTGATGCATCAGCGGCTTTGGTTCTCAGTTCTGTGTTTTTCATGATGTAAGGTTTCATAAACTGTTCTTGATCAAATAAAATTATACGATGAACAGCCTTCAAAATTAATCCATGTCTAATGTAAAACTGTAACAGTCTGTAGTGACACACATACTTCTTTTTGTGAAACAGATTGGGCACCAGCTTTGGAGGTTCTCTTGGGTTTACTTTTAACCTCTCAGCCGCTAAAGGATAATCATTATGTAGATCATGAAGTGATAGTGGATAGTCTAAGTCAACTTCTAGTATCCATCCCTTTCGACTGTCTGGGCCTGCTTTTAATATTGTCAGCACAACACATTGTGAAAATGGTCCTGAATAGATCTTAAAGTTCCGAAGTGGAAGCGTCTGACACATTGCCCAACCATACAAATTGTTTGCATCTAGATACATGATGTAATTAGAAGGTTTCATAGGATCAAAGTCGTCCAAGTATTTGTTGTTGGCTTTGCAGTAATTGTGTGAAGCCATACTGATTCCTCCACGTAGTCCATTTTCAATCATCTGAAGTGTAGGTAGATCTGATAGCAAGTCAATCTTTACTCCTGTAAATCTAAGAAATGCATCCCAGCTCATGCCTGGTGCAGATATGTAATGTGAAGGATCTAGATTGTAGTGCTTCATACATGTTCTTCTGTAATTCTCAAATATATCTGCAAGTAAACAAACATCAGCCAACAAATATTGATCATGATAATCACCCATTGTATTACATCCTAATTTATTCCATGCAGTCTTAGCGTGTTCATAGTCTTCGTCACTTATACCTTTACCCTTCAGCCGTGAGAAGTAAGCATCCTTTGGTGGTAACTCATCTTCATCAAACCTCTCCCACGAATCCATGTATTCATATGGATAGACTCCCTTTCTAACTAAGTCACTGTCAAAGTACTTACATGTGATTGGGAAAGCAGTTAGTGATGAAGATAAAGACTCAAGTGTTCCCATCAGATGTTGAGCAGAATCGTAGAAGTATAAACTATTCAGAGTAAAGGCCATGTACTTTTCTGAAGACTGCGCAATGCATCTTGCTTTGTATTCATCAGTTACTGCCTGCATGATCAGATGTGAATCATAACCGCGCAAGTTATGGAAGAAGATTGGAAGCTTCCAAGTCTTAGGATCAAACTTTAATTGTAGATTACATTTGCTGTGTGCTGCTCCTCGGAACTGCCCACTTACATGATCATGATCTCTTACTATTGGATTGTCTGTGTTTGGTGTTAGACTTTGTTCGCATATCCAACACTGTGTGGTAGAGTTAAACTGTTCTTGGTCTTCAGGTTTCATAACAATGTCTAAAAGATTCAGTTGTTTGGAGCAGTCATTTCGCACTTGGTTCATTTGCTGTAAGAAGTTCTTTGCTGCATTAGGTCCTCTGTACAATTGCGGTTTAGAATGTTTACCATCTGAACTAACAACAATAAATGCATATGAACAGACTTGATGATTACTTAGAGTTACTGTTTTAGGTAGGTCTTTTGGTAAAGGTCCTTCATATGGCACAATGATAGATTCAAAGTCAGCATAAACAACATAAGGACTTTTCTGTAGTTTGCATACATTCTTAAAATACACTTTGCTGTCTGGCGGTGGTGTTGTTAACTTCACAACCGCATCATCAACGCTCTTACAATGTTGCTTGTGTATAAGTGCTGCATGAATTGATGGAATACGCAAGAGACATCGCCTACAAAAGTCTTGTTTACTATTGTGATTGCTTGTGCTCGCCATCAGTCTACTCATTGTACGAATCAAAGTGTAATGATATTTTACACCATCAGTCATTAGTAACATGTCAACATGGTTAGTATCACAATCACCAATCGTTGGTGAGTTCTTTGATATTCTGACTGGTTTCAGTTCATCTTCCTCATCCCACGTGTAAACATTTACGGTGATGGGTTTGTTTTGCTGTTCAAATTTGTCAATGCTTGTAATGCTGACAGGAAATTCAATACCAGTAAAGTTTAGTTTATTTCTGTATGCATGATAGTTAGACACTCTTTCTGCATTTTTCTTTACACTGTACAGTCTTGCCAGAACACACCACATAAAACATTTGTCATCATCATTCTTTATGTTCAGCACAGCACGTTTTTTGACAAGAGCAGGAGGTAAAGGTATGTAACTTCTACCTCTGATGGGGGCAAATTTACTTAGCTTCAATTCTATTTTTAGAATTTCACCTTCTGACCATCCGGATCCTTTCATCTTTGCATCCTCTGCAGCTTGCTCAAACCGTTTCATCATTTCATCTGCCCAGTTTCCATTCAATTCTGCCATAGAATTAAGTGCTAGTTGTCTGGTTGAAACATGAACTTCTAGCACCTCATCACTGACTGTTTTGTATTTTATTAAACTGACTATCTGCACTTTTACTGGAGGTTCAATCAACAAATTGTTTGGAATTTGTTCAATGGCGTCTTGCACACTGGACTGCACATTTTGAGGATCCGTTACTTGTAATTCAACGGTGTCAAATACTGTCGATAAAGATTCTAATACAGAGTCTTCCATCGCTGTGAGTTTGATTTTATAACTCAAAATAAAAATATAAATCAAAAAAATGAAGTTGCTTAGAATTCTTTCTCAGAGCTTCCATTTTTGTTAACACTATAAAATCTGAAATAAAAAATCATTTAACATTTGTACCACGTGGAACTAATTGTAATTCCTCTTTTACAAAGGCTCTTTGCGGTGCTGGTTCTCTCAAGTAATATATAGGTGGATTTGTCTCTACTACTCTCTTGATTTCATGAATGTCAATACTCCAGATTGGATCCGTTGCACGCTTCCTGCTGTCACCCTCAGCTTCACCGGGTGCATATAAATATCTGACTTTCTGATTGAAAGATAGTAATGCCACTGGTGTTGTTGACTTTGGAGCAACAGGTATTGTTTTCTGTTTGATTGCATCAACTGGTCTTAACCCTGTAGCTTTAAATACCTCCAGATTCATTGCTCTAAGTACTGATGGTAATCTTTTGACCCATTCAGTGTTACGCAATTTACTTTCTGTGTCCAAAAATTCCTGATGGTACTGATATGAAAACAGTTTTTCTGCCAACTGTTTGTTAAAGCTCTCAACAATAGCCTGTGACCTGTGGTTTCCTGGAATACCTCTCTTCACTGTAACATGATGTTTTAACAGAAGCTGGTTGACAGCTCCTTTAAACTCCTTACCATCATCGCACTGAATCATTCTGGGATACTTTAGTGGTCCACGTCTGTAAATTTCTTGCAGGGCAACAGCTGTAGCTATAGCACTTTTCTCTGTCAACGGTTCAGCATCTTTGTATCTTGTTGCAACATCAACTACAGTCAGTGCATACTTATATTTCTTCCTTCTGACTGTGTCATGCGGTAAATACAGCAGGTCTATTTGATGAGTGTCATTCGGTTTAATGTTAACAAAGTGTGGTCGTGTAATTTTTCTTGGTGCAGGTAAATAGATCTGCCAAACTGCCTGCTTTGACAACCATTTCTTTGCTATATCTTGAGAAACACCTGCTGCGTCACTGAGCTTGTCAATAGCAGTTCTTCCTTTCCAGTATCCTTTTGGGGAATAATATATTTTAGATAACAAAGCATCACTCATGGTTTTTTAAATGACAGAATATTAAGATTTGACAGCACGCGCAATAAAGTAAACAACAGCCATACCAATAACAATGAAAACAATCTCGCCCACCTTCTGCTCTTCTGAAGGCTGATAAAAGTCACCCAGTTTTGGAGGAGCACTTGTCTTCATTTTCTTTCCAGTTACAAGATAGTATTCTTGAATGGCTGCATCAACATTGGCAAAGGTTTTGTTTGCATGTCCTTGCTGCCTGAGTTTATCATTCATAAAGTCTAACTGCGCAATTCGTTTCTTCTCGTATTCATCCTGTGCTTTCGCCAGTTGTGCCTTTCCCTCTCTTCACCATTTTGCAGTTTAGAAAACAAATAGTTGCTGCCAGAAAATGCAAGCGCATTTACAATCGCACCTCCCACCATCATAACCAAGCTAGCCATTTTATTGTCTTACATGTTTATATTTTCTGGAATAATTCCTTGCTTCACCAGGAAGTCTTTTGTTGCAAAGGAAGCTGTCACAACACCAATTAGTTTAGCACCGTCTTCGAAGTCTAACTTTCCCAAGTCGGCTGGTTTCATTCTGAGGAGACTTTTACCCAGCATTGTGTAACCTACACTCAAGCCTCCAATCACTGCAGCGTGATAAACTAGATTAACTATTGTCTTTTCAGAACTCATTTTTATGTTATCAAAATTAAAATATTAAAATTATTCCATATGAAATGAATCCACTGCAGGTACTACTGTGGGCTTTGTTATTGTTTGTACTGCTTTGTTTGTTGGTTTTGGTGTTTCTGATTTTGGTGTTTCTGATTTTGGTGTTTCTGACACTTTATATTTGCCTTGCCAAAGTTTGTAAAGCAAGTATCCACCTCCTCCAACAACAGCTGCTACAGCTACTTTTCTGTATGATAGAAATGAAGATTTTAATTCTTGATCAGTTTGTGTGACCTTAGTCACTTCAGGAATGTTTGGTGTCTGCTCAACTTCAGACATAATGTTCTGCTTTGCCTTTTGATTTAACTTTTTTTGTCTGTTCCATTCGGCTAGTTTTTTTCCTGCTTCTACTCTACCAGGTTTCTTTGTCACTGTGTTCACTTCTGGTATTTTCGTCTGCTCCACTGTCTGCTTCAACTGATCTGTCATCTTTTTTATTCTGAAAATTAATGTGTTTGAAAGTAATTAATCCAGCAACAAATGGTACTAATAAAGCACCAAATCGATAATACAGGCCACAGGCAAGAGATTCGAGGGACTTGGAAACAACAGGGTCATGAGTTAGATCATGTGTTAAGTCTTCCTCCGAGTCGAGAGGTGTAAAATGTCCAAAAATCTTTGTGTACAAACCTATAACAGTCTGTCCAATACTTCTAACCATCTTAGAACCAAGCACTGATTCATACCGTCCATGATACTTTTCTATATCTTCTGAGGAAAGATGTTGTACTTCTTCCACAGTTAACTGCTGCCCAAGGTAGTGTTTTGTTTTTCCACAAACAGCAAGTGAATACAATCTTTCTTTTTTATCAGGTATAGTCCTACTGTCACAGATTTCAATATCTGTAGCAGTCTGCATCAGCAATTCATCACAGTTCATTTTATTTTGATGCAGAATAAAATTAAAATCTAGTAATTAAACTTGAGTAAGAACTTAGGTAGGAACTTAACAAGAACTTGGGTAAGAACTTAGGTAGGAACTTGGGTAAGAACTTAGGTAGGAACTTAACAAGAACTTGAGTAAGAACTTGGGTAAGAACTTGTGTAAGAACTTAACAAGAACTTGGGTAAGAACTTGGTAAGAACTTGAGTAAGAACTTGACAAGAACTTGACAAGAACTTGACAAGAACTTGACAAGGATTTCTACAAACATACATACTGAACTGGTTGATCAGTTTTTAAAACCAGTTTCGAGTGCTTAGAAGATTTCAGATTATTCTTTATTCTTTCTCTCTCCTGTTTGTTTTCAATGACATCATTTTCTCGAAGACACTCTTCAAAACTGTCACGGTCCTTTGAATAGAACAATGTTATTGTTTTGAGTTGCTCTCTAAAGTCTTTCAGAACTGCATTGTATTTTTGTGTTAATATCCAAACTGATATTAATGCATGTCGTCCACTGAATGCAAGCTTTGCTAGTGCACTTTTCTTTCTAACAATGTCACGTTCTGCTGCACAGTCATCAATAATAAACAGTGTTGGCGTGTTCTGAAAAAGATCGAAATAATGCTCCAAGCAAACATTTAGACGATCAGAAGGATTTACAATAAATATATTTTGATCAGACCATATGAATTTTCTCTCCTTGTATGTTCTGTTATGCTTTATGGTTGGACAGAATATGACTATGTGTTCAAAGTGATTTATGTAAACAGTCTGTAATAAATCCAAAACATATCTTGTTTTGCCGCAACCTGTTGCCCCACAAATCAAAGAACAGTGTGGATCTTTTGGAAGAAAATCTAGATACTTCATTTTAACACGTTCAATAAACAATATCCTGTAATCTGCTTTCAGAGATGTTTAACTGCGCATCTGACACAACAAACACGTAGATCTTAACTGATTTACTACTACTCCCTACTTCCTTTTCAATTTGTATTGTGATTCCTTCTGATCCGTTTTCAATTCGCCTTCCACTTCCATGCAGTTTGTTGTCGTCAGTTGTTCTGAGATCCAGCCATAACGCATATTTATTTGTCAAGAAATCTTCTACGCCAACACCGTGTAAATGTAGATCTTTAGCCACAAGATCAGATGTTGGGTCTTTCAATCTTCCTCCAGTAAAGTACTTTCTTGCTTCATCATAGTGTTGGTATGGCAGCATGCCAGATGCAAATATTTGGTTTGGCTGCCCTTCAATTGTGCAATATACTCTATTGATTAGTGGATTGTAAAACTTTTCTATTTGCCTTTCATATGAATCTTTTGGTTCCTCAAACAACATAAGTATTCCCTTCATTGACCTAGCTGGTGTATTCAAGTTAATGTTCCAGATTGGATCGGCCTGGCTTTTTGAAAGTGTACTGTGATTCAACACTCTTTCATAATAGATAGGCAGCTTAGAACTGTACTGATTTTCTATAAGTCTAGCCAGTTCAGGATGGTTTACAACATCAAACTCTAAAGAAATTCCAGACACCTTATACTTTGCTTCCGGGTCTTGTGAAAGCATAACACGATCATAACTATTGAAAGTCAGGTCGTATGACAGCCTGTCACGCAATGCTCCTTGATAGAAGGGAGGATGTGAATTTATGAGTTCAAAGTCAAGTGGAATACAAAATTTGTTTCCAAAAGCAACATTGACAGCGTTATCTTTTTTGTTGTCAGCTTTATCTCCTGCTCCTATTCTAACTTTTATCCCATTGTCTGACTGAATCCCTTGAAACACTCTGTTTTTCTTTTCATTGTCAGTCAACCAATTATCTGCGTAAACTAAAAATACATCTGCATTATTCAATGACATCACTTCCCGCCCTTCCAGTTTGACAGTAATCTTCCTCACAATTGCTCTTCCTACATTATAAGCCAAAGTCCTATTTTCATCTGAGCCAGATTCTAATTCTAATTTGAATGATAGTCTTACAGTGCCTGGTACAATAACATCGTTCTTACCTAGATTAGGAAACCTAACAGTAAGTATTTCATTCTGATCAATAGTAGAAGGATTATTTGTAACTATAACTGTTTGCCTTATTCCTTTTACCCCGAGAGGTTCTTTCAGCCTTCTGTAAGGATCAAGAACAGAACCGAACGATTGTGCCATCTTTTTTTATTTTCAAAATAAAAAATAAGTTACAAATGGCAGAAGGTGGATTTGAAGATTTATTTGAGCCAGCGGACGACATGAGCGAAGCAATCCCTTTGGTTCCCTACCATCATTCACTGCATTATGAAGTGGCACGACATGAACTTCTGGAAGGTAAAGTTAGAGATTTCTACAAAAGTTTAGGAGAAGAACCTGATGTTTTAGATCCAAACCAGTTCAAAATGGAAGCAAATCATTTATATACAACTAGCGATAAAGGAGAAAAAGTCCAACTTACATATAAATCTAATCCTGCTAAGTTTCTATCAAAAGTTTCACTAAAACAAAAACTTACTGCTAATCGACTTAGGCAATTAGATATTGTGCCTAGCACACGGTCATCATCTTCCCATGTTGTTTCCTTACTTCAACAAGCAGAACTAGGACTACCAACTGCTACTCAAATAGAATCTGTTCCATTGCAAGATCTTAATAAACTTGCAGATGAGGCTGATCAACTTATACAAGAGATAGAGACTTCTTTTTCTGAGGAAACTTCACTGAAGACTCCACATGAACTATTACCTATGAGAGAAATAGAAGCCCTTAATCAATCACTACAAACCATCAGAGGTGAAATAGCAAATAATCTGTCAAAACTAGGTCAGCTGGATGAAGATATAAACAAAGAGAAACAAAAACTTGCTGATGCTGATGATTTGAACCTAGAACAAGAAGTAAAAAACAGAATTTCTAAGCGTTTAAAAGATTTGCAGGAGGAGAAAGCCATAAGGTTAGAAGTTCTAAGTAACAATAGAGAACAACTGAGAACACAGGTCAGCAGAATAAAAAATACAATTCAAAGAATCCTTTACGAAGACACAACTCTTGCTGAAAGAATTAGAACGCTTTTCAGAGAGCAGGGAATCACAATAGCTAGTATACTAACTGCGTTAGGATTTGCAATAAGCACATTAGTGTTAACATTCACAGGTGGCACTGTCACACCTCCACCTCCACCTTCACCTTCATCTCCATCTGATCCGGGATGGGTAAAGAAACAACTCAAACACATTGCAGAACTATTAAAGAAACTAGCAGCAAAAGCTTTGGATGCACTTCCAGGAATCATTGGTTCAATTGTTAGCTGGCTGTTATCTTTTGCAGGTAAAGTTGTTGGTTTCATGGCTGAACATCTCTGGACTCTAATAGTTTTAATTGCAGGTGTTCTGCTAACGAGAATAAAGCAAAAGTAAGCCTACACCCACTCCACCAATTACTAGAGCAGTCTTCTGCGATTCATGATCATCACTAATACTAACAGCTTGATCATCCCTAGTGACAGAATGATCTTCACCTGCAGCGTGATCTTCACTTGTCACGCTTTGTTTCTGTTCATTGTGATATGGCTGTAACATCGTTCTGATTTCTGAATTCAGTTCTTCACCCTTTCCAAGCGGCTGGGTGTCACTAGCAATAATGATTTCATTGTTATAATTTGTTATTGTTCCAATCTGCAGCTGGAGATCAGAAGGTAACATGTAAAGGCCGTTACCAACAGCAAAGTCAACTTTTGATCTTGCATAACGGAGAGAGTCTTGATACCTTTTGATGCTGGAAGGCAGATCAACTGCAGAGTTTATGACATCTTCTAAATTTGATAACAACTGTTTCTGTGCACCAAACCCTGTGCTTGTTCTCATTATGTTTGATCGTGTCTGTGCCTGCGAGCCTAGCAAGCACCACGCATATGTTCGGATAGATTCATTGATCCTTTCAACACCTGATCCAGTGAAACCTTTGCCGGTGTCTAATATAAAAGTAGTCCATGCATTGTGGTGCTCTTGTTCTATTGATCCTAACTGTACCTGCACATTTGAAGAAAAAGATGTATGACCTGGCCAGTAATCAAAATTATACCGTCCTGT
>NC_090255.1:10794558-10806865 GCF_037325665.1 Littorina saxatilis | reverse complement strand
AAAAACTTTTAAATTTAAAAATTCAATATTAACTTTAGGAAAAGCACTGTAGAGAGAAAACCCACGCTTGTGTGTTCAGAATAGTCTCCATGTGGTATCAATATAAATGATTCAAATGTATGGAAGAGAGCTGTTTCTGCTGGATTAATACACCACACAATTGTGCACTCACACATAGCACGCATGCATGCATGCTCACGACACACACACACACACACACACACACACACACACACACAGCACACACACACACACACACACACCCACACACAGAGAAACACAAATTCATTATGACAAAACCAAATACGAAGTCCCATTTCACAAATTTTATATCTTCTCCTTTTTCACCATATACAAATACAGTCACGGAGTACATTTATAAGGCTATATTTTATTGGATAGAGCCACTTGTTAATTGTTTCTTGTTCACAAAGCACTAATAAAAAATTGCTCCAGGGCTTGCAACGTAGTACAATATACTACCTTATGGGAGAATGCAAGTTTCCAGTACAAAGGACTTTAACATTTCTTACATACCAATCAATATGAGGCTTATATTGCGCGTATTCTGTGGGTACAGTTTCTAAGCTCAGGGATTTTATTTTAATTTTATTTTATGCAATTTATATCGCGCACATATTCAGGCACAGGGATTTATTTATGCCGTGTGAGATGGAATATTTTTTACACAATACATCACGCATTCACATCGGCCAGCAGATCGCAGCCATTTCGGCGCATATCCTGCTTTTCACACGGCCTATTATTCCAAGTCACACGGGTATTTTGGTGGACATTTTGATGAACATTTTGATGAAAATTTATCTATGCCTATACAATTTTGCCAGGAAAGACCCTTTTGTCAATCGTGGGATCTTTAACGTGCACACCCCAATGTAGTGTACACGAAGGGACCTCGGTTTTTTCGTCTCATCCGAAAGACTTGAACCCACCACCTAGGTTAGGAAAGGGGGCAGAAAATTGCTAACGCCCTGACCCAGGGTCGAACTCGCAACCTCTCGCTTCCGATCGAGCGCAAGTGCGTTACCACTCGGCCACTGAGTGGAAGGTACACCAACACGATATTAGCACTCCAGATTTTTCTCTCGCAGTTTTTCTGAAGGACTTTGCATTTGAAAACTATTCTCAGACAAAATCGCTGCCCTACACGCCACGAGGCGTGAAAGGCAAAACCTACTACTCAGACAAAATATGAGTTTAAACTGCAAGTACATGTACAGGGAGTCTGAAGGGTTCAAGTCGGATGAGATAGACTACTGTTGTGGCAATCTTCGAATTTGAAAATCATTTTTTTAAAAGAGTAAAACTCATAGTTCTTCTTCTTCTTCGCTCATGGGCTGAAACTCCCACGTTCACTCACAAATTTGCACGAGTGGATTTTTACGTGTATGACCGTTTTTACCCCACCATTCAGGCAGCCATACGCCGCTTTCGGGGGAAGCATGCAGGGTATTTTTGTGTTTCTATAACCCACCAAACTCTGACATGGGTTACAGGATCTTTTCCGTGCGCACTTTGTCTTGTGCTTGCGTGTACACACGAAGGAGGATAAGGCACTAGCAGGTCTGCACATAAGCAATGACCTTGGAGATCAGAAAATTCTCCACCTTTAACCTACCAGGCGGCCGCGATTTTGACTCATGACCTTCTGAATAGGAGGCCGATGTCTTATCCACAAGAACACCGAGCCCGTCCAAACTCCTAGTAAAAACAACAACTGCAAATCTGGGAGCAAAATGTGAACGGTTACAGTTTCAACTATCCTTCCCCTTTAAATCAGCATTTTTGGAAACCTAAACGAAAGAGTATTCAAGAACAACAGTCACGAATTCAGATTTAAAAAAACAAATGGTAACTATGCTTTTTGGAAATTCTTTCTTTAATTGGTGTTTAACGAAGGTTATATCGCGACAGGGAAAGGGGGGGGGGAGATGGGATAGAGCCACTTGTTAATTGTTTCTTGTTCACAAAAGCACTAATAAAAAAATTGCTCCAGGGGCTTGCAACGTAGTACAATATACTACCTTACTGGGAGAATGCAAGTTTCCAGTACAAAGGACTTAACATTTCTTACATACTGCTTGACTAAAATCTTTACAAACATTGACTATATAAGAAACACTTAACAAGGGTAAAAGGAGAAACAGAATCCGTTAGTCGCCTCTTACGACATGCTGGGGAGCATCGGGTAAATTCTTCCCCCTAACCCGCGGGGGGTCTTTTTGGAAATGCGCTTCAGACAAATGCCTTTGCACACGTTATGTTACTCACAGCAAAATGCAAGAATAATTGGGGACCATATGGGATGGGGCAAATTGGGAGGGAGCAATTCGGGACACCACCATATATATCTACCAAATATTTACAAATAGCTATCTTAGTACATGCATAACATGCTGTACCAATACACAATTTCTTTAAATAACTATGTAAGGATTAGTGTCAGTCTCCCGGAGCATGTTTCACGCTATCCTGCGATCAGGACAAGCGACTGACTGTGATGTGTATGCTGTGCGGCGTGCGCTACATAAGAAACCTGTTTTTAAATTTGTATTAAATACAATCACCTGAGCCACGAATGGCTAGCTGACAGCGGCTATCTTTTACACAACAAATTCTGAACTCTGATGAACTCGTGACCGCTGATTTTTAAAGGCAAGGGGTATCATATTGTGCGCATGGCATACACATCCAAGTTGGTCGTTTGTCCCGATTGTGGGATACAGCCTGTCAGAGGCGTAGAGCGTGCTCGAGATGTTTTGAAAAACCTGACTGCAGTACAGGGATTTTTACACCTCCGGACTGCTGATAATTGGGGCGGGGATATAGCTCAGTTGGTAGCGCGCTGGATTTGTATTCAGTTGGCCGCTGTCAGCGTGAGTTCGATCCCAGGTTCGGCGGAAATTTATTTCAGAGTCAACTTTGTGTGCAGACTCTCTTCGGTGTCCGAACTCCCCCCCGTGTACACTACATTGGGTGTGCACGTTAAAGATCCCACGATTGACAAAAGGGTCTTTCCTGGCAAAATTGCTTTGGCACAGTTAATAATTGTCTATCTATACCCGTGTGACTTGGAATAATAGGCCGTGAAAGGTAAATATGCGCTGAAATGGCTGCAATTACTGGCCGTATAAAATTTCATCTCACACGGCATCACTGCTGAGCGCCTAGAACTGTACCCACGGAATATGCACGATATAAGCCTCATTGATTGATTGATTGATAATCCTAACAGAATTATTTTCAAAAACCGTCTATTGCCTTGAAAGCAAACCTGGAATTTCTGATGCGAGTTGCCAGAAAGAAAGTTCACTAACAAGATCCAGGCCAACACCACCCCCCCCCCCCCCCATCCCCCTAAATAACACTAAGGAGTGAGGTGAGCTTAAATAACTAATTAATTAATCAATCAATAAATTCTCTGCTGAAATCCCCAACTTCGCGCATCGAAGCTATGAAAAACAGGACACTGCCACGTTTCCATTCAGCTAAACGCCACACCATTTTCAAGAGGGGATGTCTCAGGAAGAAAGATGTGACGCTCCCGATTCATATGTTTCAGAAGACAGCCCACCTGAGAAAAAGAAGAACACAATATAGAAATAATAACAACCTGTCAACCACAAATACATTAAAGTTTTTCAAACAGTTCACTAATCCGACAAACTCATGCTCGTTTCTGGTGCATTTGATAAAGCCAATTACGGGTAGATGCTAGACAACAGCAAAACCACCACCACATAACAACAACACAAGATTGTTTATGGTTGTTTACAGTCTCTTGAACACAGGAGTCAATCGAGACCGTATATATAACAACAAGAAGCATAAAAAAGCACTTCAGTTTGAAACCCAGGTTCAATGTAGTAAATGATATTGCATCAATGTTCCATCCATCCTCAGCACTTTCAAAACCAGTTTCTTCTAGGTCATACACACCTTTTCCTCGATTAATCTACAGTATATCAGATCACTATTGTTCTTTTTATGATTTGCACCAAGGGAATGATTAACATTTCTGTCTTAGTCATAATGTAACAAGCTTTAAGCAAAAGCATAATATTCTACACATTCACATATTGTAAGGTTGAAGGGGTCTATGTCGACCAAAAGAAGGTGTATTCCCCATAGCCATAGGTGTTTTCCCTGTGTACCGGGAATACAGTTGGATTTTCTGTAGAGAAGTATAATATCGTACAATCTTGCGCCAAGCGCGTGACTGCGGTTAGATAGGAGAATCTATTTAAAATCCTGAAATCGCGTGCGGCATCCAGTCAAGCAAAACATGCTTCGACCGTTTATCAAAACGGATTTAGTTAAAGAAACATCTGCACCCCCACCCCCAACAGCCTGGTGTTTTCCTCGCTGGTACTCTCGTCCATTGAATCACTTTCACTCTCGTAAGCTTGAAGTAACTCCATGGCGTCTAACGGAAGTATATTCCCTAGTGTATATGTACAGGAAATTAACATACAGGGAATACAGCCACTGTTGGTCGACATAGACCCCTTCTAAAGTGCTGCAGTGGTTACCTTTCCCTCCAAGGACCAAGCTGTTCATCCAGTGTAGGGCTGACCGGGGTTCCCCCTTAGCAGAGTGAGTGGTGAATCCTGGCTGATAAATTTCCTTTCATTTTCCATGAATGAAGAATACCAGCTGGGTTCTTTTATTCATGGACCTGTGTTCTGCAACACACACAAATCAGCCACCAACTTGTAAATATATGTAAAAGAAAGCAAGTGGCAATCTGAATAACAGAATACAAAATGATCAATCCACACAATCATACTTCAGCACTGAAAGTCCACAAAATGAAGCACTGCTAGTACATGTACTTCTCATAATTTACTGAAACTTTACTCGTCAAAACAACCATTTGTTTTATCAACTTTACTCGCATGTGGCGAGTAGATTAACATTTCTACTCACCATTTACATGATTTTTACTCGCCATGGCGAGTAATTGAAAATACTCGCCACTTTCAGGCCTGTACTTGTGCATGAGATGTGTTTACCATCCATATGCCCAGACCATGCGCCCTTCTGTTGTGCTCAGAACAGTAAAGAGTTGCTTGCTGGGGTGGTTGTTCATAAGTTAACAGTTCACAAGAGGGCACAAACAAGAGCAAAAACACAGGTGCCTGATTCAAACTCATTCAAATGCAGAACCTTATTTTTGCATGAACAGAGTAAGACATGATTCTTACATAGCTGACCCTACCCCTGGCAGAAAAGTGCTTGAAATTGTCCATGTGGTCTCTATCAGTACATTTGATGCGTATTTGTGATACATATATATACTGATATAGAGACAAGTAACAAGTGGACATTTCCTCTGACACCTCTACCATTTGTACACCTGCACAAATCTCCTGCCATAGACTACAAAAGGAAAACATACAAATCAAAACAAACACAAATTTAACCTAATGTTTACCTTTCAGCAGCAGAAAAGGCTGTGTTTTCTGTGGTGTCTCAGAGAAAAGCCACGGTGTTGGAGATGCAAAACTAGGCTGTAGGCAAGGTCCAACATCTTTAGCTGCACACACAAAAAGAAGAAGCAAGAAATCACATGACATAGATGACATTCCTCACTAGTACAAAACCACAACTACACTAGTCAACTACCAATGTAAGAATCATAGTCCTGCAAGATTACCCTCTTAAAAAGTAAGATTGCTTTCATTCAAACACTACCGTGGGACCAAACTCCCCCCCCCCCTCCTTTTTTTGAGTTTTTCCTGCATGTGTGTTGATGTTTCCATTAATTCCAAGCCCTGAAACTGTGAACTTGAGATCTTTATGTATGCACACAGTCACAGGCTTAATAAGCTATTCAGAAACCAAGCAGAGTCTGCACAACGTTAATTCTGAGAAATAAATCCCCACAACTGGTTTCAAGGCCACTATACCGACTGAGCTATTGCTTGCCATGCCAACCTCCACCCCCATTTGGAACACGCACAACTAGTATACCCATACACATGTAATAATACTGCTTGCCTTCCTCCCCCACCCTCCAAATCAATAAACACTAAATGTATGCAATCAGTAATCTTTTAGTTAGTAGTTGACTACCATCACTACTCTCTCCACACCCACCCACCCTCTTGCACACCAGCGACACACCCCCATCACCCAATCATTTCCATGATTCTCTCTGCCATATAGTTATCCTAAACACTAACATTATGACACATTTGTTTTCCAATTAGGAACAATAAAAATTACTGTAAAAAAAATGTACAATCATGCACTCTCTGAGTCTGACAAGAGAGTGTGAGAAAAGTCAAGAAAGCAAGACGTGTGACATAACTAAATCTTCTAATCTATTCCTGAGATTTACTCTTGACAGCTTAAAATGGAACCTCATGCACTTACTGTTCTGAATTGTAGAAATTGCTTGTAGTTATAGCAGCAAAGGCAGTTTTATTGGGTACCACCAGGTGTCACTCTGTCATCATCTGATCAAGAATTCAAGCAAATGGTTCAGCACTGAAACAGTAAATAGCAAGAGTGTACAGAAAAATACACAAATTTTCTCATTAATTTGTATCTTCAACTTCACATTTTTCATAAATAATGATACCTTACTTTGACTAAGTTTGAGTAGGATTAACATCATGCAGAAGTTAACTTGAAATAAAATAACTATACGTTACTCAATACGGCACTCAATGAGTCAATTGTCAGCAAAGGTGATAATCAATGCAAGGTAAAACCAAAGGATGCAACTCAGTCAGCAATTGCAAAAACTACATAATTCTAATCAAGCTGTCAGTTTCACTAGCTATCAGAATTCAAAACATGTTCTTGTTTTTGTTGTTGCTGTTGTTCATGACTACATCAATGTATCTCAGCATTTCTAGTTTCTACACTATAGCCATTAAATGTTCAACAACAACAAAAGAAGTGTCCCAATGTTTAAGGAAGCGCTGTTGCAAGTCACAATTGTTAGCAGTTGCTGAGAAAAGCTAATTGTCCTTACTGTAAGTTGAGTAACAAATTATAAACAATTGCTGTTAACACTCATAGTACAAGACAGCAAACCACTGCAAAACTATAGTCATCTATCAATGTTATGCTTGCCATCCCACCCCCGACCCCAAACCTCTGAGTCCAAGCTAGGGTTCGTCGGGTGATCAGGAACAGACTTTTTTTTGTTGTTGTCTAATCTTCCTGTCAGTGTCATGCAACTTGAACTGATGTTGTACAATCTTGTAAATTATGATAATTTTGTACAATGAATTATCTTTTTGACTTCTTAAAATTATAAAATACATGCACATACTGTCGGATGAGACCTTAAACCGAGGTTCAGTGTGTGTAGTGTACACACCTAGTGACGTATGCAAAAAGACTGAGCACGCAAAATAAAGATCTGTCAGCATTAAAGTGGCCTATAGAAACACGAACACACCCAGCATACACCTATCCCTGTGGTGTTACATCAGTACTACTAATACTACTAAGCGCCGGCGGCAGCCGAGTCACTGGTCTCACCACAGGGTGAGACAGCCACCACGAGGGAGGACTAGAACATCATCCAAGCGCCTTGAGCATACACCTAGTGTGTGGATATGTGTGCTATGTAAGTTGCATATCAATCAATCAAATATTTACTCTGTGATCTATGAGCGAGCTAAAATGAACTCCCCCCCCCCCCCCCCCCCCCCCTGTACGTGCAATCAATTTTAATCTCAGTTACCTACTCCAAGATCTATAGAATTTTACTTACGTGTCATTTGCAGGCCTTTGGACTAGATCTGTTTGGATGTCAGTCAGTAGTACTCCGTTGCTGCTCTCAGTTGCACGTCGCACCCATCTGCAGGACTCGGAAGTGACGCTCGTTTTGCTGTCAGTTCTGTAGTCGATGACCTCATACAGTGTGGCCAGAACATGGCGGCAATAACCATCCAATCTGCAACAGTTTACGCATTCAATGTAAATTGTAATGATGCATTTATACAGTGCTAAAATAGTTAACCCTCTCAACATGAATGACACCACTGTGTGCTTCCCCAGCACAAGCTGTTCAGACATTACACCAGATTTTAACTTTTAGGTTTTAAATGTCATTGGTACAATGACAAATACTAAAATAGGGAGTAATATATGAGTTGGACATCTTAAAGTTATGAAGTCGCAACACTAATGCTGAAAAGGTTAATTAATTTTTTAACACTTCAGTATAAAGCACACACAATGACTTCATCATTCTGCCCACAACTGTTGTTTGCATACACATGTATGTATGTAGATCAGTTTAATTTAAATGAAATAGATAAGTTACAAACAGTGCAAGTCTACTGATGGCCTGTACCAAAGTTTGTTATGGCCTAAAAGTCAATCAACCATTAAAATAGTCCCCCCGCCCAAAAAAATAAAATAAAAATTAAAATTAAAAAAAATACTGCCTGACATCCTGGTTAGTTAGTTAGCTAGCTTTACTTCCCTTTATCTTGGTGTAGATGTAAGGAAGAATAGACAGCCTGCTAAATGTGTTAACAATAACGAGCAAAATATGAACATACCCTCCCTTGCAGGTGCAGAAGGCTGACAAAATGCAGCTCCTTAGGTCCATGTCCACACTTGTCATTACAATCCACTGTGAATAAAATTTTGCACCAGTCACTGGGTTCTTGGCTTCACTTTGCTTTTGACAGCAAAATAGCCATCTGTTGGGGGCTCTGATGGCAGTGATGGGATGCCACACGCTTGTATAAATTCTACCACATAATTATCCATCTCTCATCATCTGGAATCCTTCTGATTTACGATAATCCCGCACACTGGCAACAGACGCATTTGATGCACTGAGCTGGTACGTGCACACATCAAACTCAGAAAAGTCAGGTAGAATGTTTATGTTGGTACTTCCTGACAAGAAACCAGGATTCTGCAGAGCTCTGAACATTGCGTCGTCGTGGGTTTTCTGGACCGGCTAAATCGGGCAGTTTCAAGCCGATCACTTCGGCTCGATCCTCGATCAGCGCCTCGGGATCGATGGGCAACTTGATTTCAAATGCTTTCTGCACTAAATCGGACAGTTCATGCTTGCGGTAATCGCTAAACGTGACGCCTCTTTCACGCAAGAACGACTGTGACTCGCTCACAGATCTATACAGATACAGATGGTAGGATTTCCCTTCGCTGACGCCATTGTTTGGCCCAAACAAGGGAAACTACTCTCATAGGTCAGTTTCCACTAAAAAGACGGGAGTTTATGCATACGCCCTATTGTTGATGGGTTTTTTAAAATTTGTGACAAAAGAATTTAAACGTTCAAATGACTTACCACCCCCCTCTGATATGTCAGTTGCGAGTGTGTCAGTATGTGTTTGTGTATGTGTGTGTGTGTGTTTGTGTATGTGTGTGTGTGTGTGTGTGTGTCACTAGTGTACGTGTGTGTACGTGTGTGTGTCACAGTGTGTGTGTGTGTGTGTGTGTGTGTGCGTGCGTGTGTGTGTGTGTGTGTGTGCGCCGGTGTGGGGGTGTGTCTGTGTGTGTGCCCATGTGTGTGTGGTCACGTTGTGTGTGTGTCAGTGTCACGTGTGTGTGTCAGTGTGTCAGTCAGTGTGTGTCGGATCAGTGTGTGTGATCTAGGCCAGGGTGGACTCCCAAGGTTCCTGGGTTCCGGAAGTCCACCCACCCCCCTTACTGACTCCACAAATGTACCTTTTGCCTTTTTCTCTCTGCGAATGTATGTATTCATTTGCTAATTTGTTCGTTTGTTTGTTCGTTCGTTCGTTTGTTCGTTCCTTTGTTCGTTGGTTCGTTCGTTCGTTCGTTCGTTCAACAGTCCGTCCGACAGTCCTTCAATACGTCCGTCAGTCCGTCCGTCCGTCAGTCAATCCGTTCTTCCTTCACTGAGTCCGTATCAATAAATTCCTCTTGTGCAGGGCCGAACCAGTACAGGAGAGAGAGAGAGAGAGAGAGAGAGGGGGGGGGGGGGGGAATGTTCCTCATTGTTGGTGGGACAACCCCCCCCCCCCACCCTGGCCTAACCGTAAACCTCCTCCAAACGTTTGACAAATGCTCTGAAAATGCGCCAGTTTGCACATATTGTTTATTGTTTGCTTGTTTATTTGTGTTTTTTTTTTGTTTGTTTGCTTGTTTGTTTGTTTGCTCGTTCGTTCGTTCGTTCGTTCGTTCTTTCGTTCATTCGTGGGTTGGTTCGTTCGCTCTTTCGTTCCTTCGTTATTTCCTTCGTTCATTCGTTCCTTCGTCCTTTTCGTCCGTCCGTATGTCCGTCCGTACGTCCGTCCGACAGTCTGTCGGTCAGTCCATCAGTCCGTCCGTCCGTCCTTCAGTCTGTATCAAAAGATTGCTCTTGTGCAGAGGGTTGAAGGAATACCCTGCAGGACCGGATCAGGAGGGGTTACCCGTAACACCCCCCCCCCCCCCACCCTCCCCCCACCCCCTGTCCATCGGTCCGCCCCTCAATCAGTCTGCCCGTTGGTCCGTCCGTCAGTCTGTCCGTCAGTCCGTCCGTCCGTCCGTCCGTCCGTCAATTCGTCCGTCCGTCCGTCCGTCCGTCCGTCCGTCCGTCCGTCCGTCCGTCCGTCCGTCCGTCCGTCCGTTCTTTGGTTCATTTGTTCTTTCGTTCGGTCGTTCTTTCCTTTGTTCGTTTCATTGCTTATTTATTAGCACACATCATTGTCAACTAGTGAATATCCTGAACAAGGCGGTGCGTGAGAATATCTTCTTGTTTGTTAGGATAAAATAACATCAGTTTACTCTGAAACAAAACACACACAAATTCCGCTGCTTGAGCATCGTTTCAGTCTAACCGAAGTGAAGGTATACCTCATCTTCAGAAGGAGAATAAGCGACAGCATGCTCTTCTACCATATAACATGTCACGTGAGGTCGTTCAGACCGGAGTGGAGGTATATCTCCGAGGGATCAGGGTATACTTTCAACCCGCTGCACAAGCGTAGTTTATTGATACCTTAGTTTCGGTCGCACCGGTGTGTAATACCTCCTCTCGTACTCTCTTTCTCTCTCTCTCTCTCTCGTACTCTCTCTCTCTCTCTCGTACTCTCTCTCTCTCTCTCGTACTCTCTCTGTCTGTCTGTCTGTCTGTCTGTTCTGTATGTCTGTCTGTCTGTCTGTCTGTCTCTATCCCTCTCAAGTTAAATGTAAATCAAATGAATAACAACAACAACAAGAACGTGCAATAACAGAAGACGCGGGATAGTGGCTTAACTCACACTCTGTTTTCCTCCGCTCTGTTTTTACTTAACATTTATCGTCTGCTGTAGCCGCAAAGAAATCACGAGGTATTGAACCCCTGACCTACAATTGCCCCCACCCACCGCCCCCACCCCCTCCCCTTCTGTTTTTCTCTCTTGCTGCTCTTCAACCTTATCTGATAAATACAGAAAAATAAATATCGATCAAAATAAAAAATAAAAAATGCAATAAAAACAGTCACTATCACGGTTTTTTTAACAAGAAAGAAAAAACAAACAATAAAGAAACATGTGAAGTGCATTCATTTTTTATACAAGAAGCTTATTTATGATGACATATTTCAGCGCCTTTTCAACGCTTCGCACACTTTTTGCACGGCAGATAAATAGTTGCTGATTTGTGTTTGTGGTTGTTGTTTTTTTACACCCCCGGTATAGGGGTGTGTATAGGTTTCGCTCGATGTGTTTGTTTGTTTGTTTGTTTGTTTGTGTTCGCATATAGATCTCAAGAATGAACGGACCGATCGTCCCCAAACTTGGTGAACAGGTTCTATACATTCCTGAGACGGTCCTTACAAAAATTGGGACCAGTCAAACACACGGTTAGGGAGTTATTGGTGGATTAAAATTATACAAGGACTTATAGAGGGACATATTAATGGTCAAAGGGAAATAACCTTCTCAGTTGGTGGCAGTGAGAATGGTAAGGACGGGGGTGTTTTTCCTACCTCGGAGGAATTTCTTGTTTTACTCTGACTTTTGTTATTGCACTTTTGTGAGTTTTTGAAAATTATTTATTTTAATGGTTGGTTGTCCTTTTTTCTTTATCCTTAATCTTTCTCCTTTTCTTGTTTCGTTGTTGTTGCTGTGTTCCATGTTACCACATACCCTCACTTTTGCCCCTAAATTATCTACCGTGATGTTATTATGTTTCTATTTGTTGTGACCGTTTTCTTTTCTTTTTATTTTTTATTCCTCCCAAGAATCTATACATGTCTCTTCTATAGAACTTTGAAATTCCCCATATGTATTGTGCATGCTTATATCGTGTGTGTTTTTCTGTGAACCTGCTATTTTTCCTTTCTCCC
>NC_090255.1:10729558-10789558 GCF_037325665.1 Littorina saxatilis | reverse complement strand
TTAGAGATATATTGAACTATAGAAAGACCAGATGATGACACTTAGTAATGCAGCAGCTGTTACAAAGCTATCAAAACACAGTTTCGGTCTCTACTGACAGAACACAGTCAAATTTTGATCAAAACTGTCTCAAAGTCGCGCTATTATTTCCGAAAAACTGGAGAGCAATTTGAACTACAGTGAAATAACTGTTATTTCAAGACTGTCTCAGAGTCTTTTTTTTCCAAGACATTAGAGAGAGTTTGAACTATAGAAAGACCCATAACACAATTCTGCAAACAAGAAGGGAATTTGGGGCACGAAAGCGTGTCGCACGAGCCGAGTGCTCTTCAACTCTTCTAAAACGTCACGGCCGACAGTGCGCAACGATCCAGTGACTTAGCAGCAGGTGCGTTGCGCGGTCAAAACGAAAACGTGAAATGAAAACGACCCCTAAACCAGCTGCCCTCATACCGTTCTCTGGTAGCCATATAAGGCCTGGATGCTGCAGAAACCTGAGACGTTCTTTGACGTCATCGCAGAGTGCCAACCAGCGCCTTGCCTATCCATTTCATTTCGTTGAAATCTTTCATTTCAAATTTTAATTTCTATTTTCACTGCCTCTCGCTTGCTGTTGCTCCCGTTATAGAGTGCAGTGCATTAAATTTAATTAAGTTTTAAATGCGTGTGTTTGTGTGTGTGTGTGTGTGTGTGTGTGTGTGTGTGAATATGTGTGTTGCATGCACGCCGGCGCGTGTTCTCTCTCACACACACACACACACACACACACACACACGGGGCGGACGCCTTACCACTAGGCCAACCGTGCCGGTTGCAATGAAAGTAGAAGTTGAACAAGGTCGAATTGACTGACTCCTTTTTGAACAAGTGAAGGCTGTTCTCACTTGAGCCCGAAGTCGACTTTGGGTAGATTTCGCGAAGTATTTTTTGCCGAAAATTCGGCGCCAAAGCGTCGTGCAGCCAGCTTCGTGAAGTAGACTTCGCCCTATGAATGTGAGGCTCAAAAAGATCAACGGGTGCCTCTTTTGGGTCTTGCACGAGACCGAATATCACGTGCGTTTCCACAGACACGTCTGGAGTTCACTGGCACAGACCGAAGCACCACTGGACGTTTGACAAACGACTTGTAAAACCAAGGCTCTTTCTTCCTCCAACAAACAAACACATAAACACACATTCACAGCGCACTCTCACTCAATCACTCGCGCGCTCTGTGTGAGTCTCTCTCTCTCTCTCTCTCTCTCTCTCTCTCTCTCTCTCTCTCTCTCTCTCTCTCTCTCTCTCTCTCTCTCTCTCTCTCTCTCTCTCTCTCTCTCTCTCCCCCCGTTTATATGTTCTTTTACTTCACATTGTTTGTTTGTTTATTAGCTTTGGTTGTTTCTTCTTACGTTTTGTCTGTCTTTTTGTTGGTCTGTTTGGTCAGTTGTTGGTTTATCATCAGTTTGTGTGTTTTGTAGCAAGGACTCCATACTCGGAATCCAGTGGCAGGACCGGATCACCAACGTCGAAGTGCTGGAGCGCGCTAACTCCACCTGCATCGAATCTGTGATCAGCAAGACCCAGCTCCGATGGATGGGGCATGTCGTCCGCATGGAGGAACAGATGGGGCATGTCGTCCGCGTGGAGGAGCAGCGCCTTCTGTACGGAGAACTTTCATGTGGAAAAAGACAGCAGGGCGACCAAAGACAGGATACACAGACTCTGTCCAAAACAATCTCCATTGAGGAGTTGGAGGGGTATGCCAGAGCGGTGGTGAATCCTAGTCCATGAAGCCCGCGCCGAGTTTTACTTTTAAGAGGCCCTTGTCAGAAACTTGTTGCTGCAAGAAAGCAACGCCACAGCACAACACCGGCAGACTTCCAGCAAAGATATTCCAGGGGAATATTTCTGTTTCCAGGATTTACTTGCAGAGCTAGAGCCAACACCGAATACACTGATCGCTGAAGAACGCTGAAAGTCTTCTTCGGATCCGAAGGACAACCACCAAGCAAGGATTAGGCTTCTTCTTCTTCTTCTTCTTCTTCTTCGTTCATGGGCTTAGACTCCCACGTTCACTCATGTTTTTAGCACGAGTGGATTTGTACGTGTATGACCGTTTTTACCCCGCCATTCAGGCAGCATACGTCGATTTCGTGAGAGGCATGCTGGGTATTTTCGTGTTTCTATAACCCACCGAACTCTGACATGGATTACAGGATCTTTTCCGTGCGCACTTGGTCTTGTGCTTGCGTGTACACACGAAGGGGGTTAAGTCACTAGCAGGTTTGCACATAAACTGACCTGGGAGATCGGAAAAATCTCCACTCTTAACCCACCAGGTGGCAGCGACCCGGATTCGAACTCACGACCTCCCGACTAGGAGGCCGATGTTATACTACCACGCCACTGCGCCCGTCAAGGACTAGGCTGAAGACAGGACCTTCTGGACCTAGCGGTACTCTCCTTGGGTGATACAGTTTTCTGGCTGTAGTTGGATCTCTATTTGCACAACACACAGAGTTCTGCCATACAGTCCATAGAAAGCAAGTCACCATACGGCCACCATAGAATTTCATTGCAGGCACACACCATAAAAATAAGACACCCATCACTTCGCCCATATTACTCATCCCCACCCCCTCAAAAAATAAAGACAAATAAATTAATTAATTGAATAATTATAATTGTTTGCTTGTCAATGGTCAGACTTGATGCCAGATGTGTCAAATAGAGTTCATAGAAGGGTAGCTTCCCTTTTGAAGTCTGCAAATCAAGCGTGTGTTTCATTACATTTAGTCAAGTGTTGACTAAATGTTTTAACATAGACGGGGAATCGAGACGAGGGTGTGGTGTATGTACATGTATGTGTGTGTGTGTGTGTGTGTGTGTGTAGAGCGAATCAGAGAAATCTATTGGACCGATCTTCATGAAACGTCACATGAAAGTTTTTGGGTATAATATCGCCACACGTTTTTTTCCATTTTTTTTTATAAATGTCTTTGATGACGTCATCCGGCTTTTTGTGAAAGTTGATGCGGCACTGTCACGCCTTATTTTTTAAGCAAATTGATTGAAATTTTGGTCAAGCAATCTTCGACAAAGGCCGGACTTTGGTATTGCGTTTCAGCTTGGAGGCTTAATTAATCAGTTTGGTCATTAACAAGCAGAAAATTGTAATTAAACTTATTTTTTTATAAAACGATCCAAAAATAATTTCATCGTATTTTTCGTTACTTTCTGATTCAAAAAACATATACATATGTAGATATGTTATATTCGGATTAAAAACAAGCTCAGAAAATTAAAAATATGAAAATTATGATTACAAATAAACATCTAAAATCGATTTAAAAACAATTTCATCTTATTCCTTGTCGGTTCCTGATTCCAAAAACATATAGATATGTTATGTTTGGATTAAAAAGAAGCTCAGAAAATTAAAAAGAATAGAGATACAGAAAAGCGCGCTATCCTGCTAAACGCAACTTCTACTACGCTATACTGACTGGCTTGTCAATTTCACTGAGTTTTACACGTGCGAGGGATTGACGAAGCTGTACTGTCTTGGTGAAAAAATGCAGTGCGTTCAGTTTCATTCCGTGAGTTCGACAGCTTGACTAAATGTAGTAATTTCGCCTTACGCGACTTGTTTTTTGTTTTGTTTTGTTGAAGGGTCAAAAAAGTTCAGGGGACGTTCTGGAAGAAAACTGACTTTTTGAACACCTAATAATCACACAAGTGACACAAAGGACATGAACAGACAGTAACTGCTTTCAAAAACAAATTCAATGCGTTCTCCCCGCCCAAGAACGTTTTTTACCCTCTCAACAAACTCGATTTTGCAGACTTTCCAAAGAAAGTTGCTCTTATCTGACACCCAGCTCGCACCGTTTCCAACAAATCAAAAACCACATGTGGCTGTATAAATAAAATAAAAACCCACTTCAATCAAAAAAAGAGAAGAAGAAAAAAGAAACCAACCTAGCTACCATTACCAATCGTAATTTTCATACCCGGGTAATTTGTTTTCGCTTTGTAATCCGAAACAAATATTTTGTATTGGCTAGTCACAGTCACTAAAATCTTGAAGACTTAAGATACATGGACATGGCTGGAGTCAAACCACAGACTAAGATACATGGACATGGCTGGAGTCAAACCACAAATCTTGAAGATTAAGATACATGGACATGGCTGGAGTCAAACCACAAATCTTGAAGACTAAGATACATGGACATGGCTGGAGTCAAACCACAAATCTTGAAGACTAAGATATATGGACATGGCTGGAGTCAAACCACAAATCTTGAAGACTAAGATACATGGACATGGCTGGAGTCAAACCACAAATCTTGAAGACTAAGATACATGGACATCACTGGAGTCAAACCACAAATCAGAAGCTGGATAACCAAGCTGATCAAGAAAATTGCATCTCATTCATCAAGCAAGTGTAACTGAGTGCACACGTTGCACAACAATTATCTGGAGGCAAAGCCAATCAAACAGGATTGAGAATTTTACAGACCTGCCAGCCCCTGTGAAACCTCAAGTGTAGAAAATTACATTATTTCTAAATTTTCAGCGTAGCAAATGTTGTTACTTAGGTGTAGCAATGTCTAAAACCTTTTCGCATGTCCATATTTAGGATATTTCAAGCAAGAAAATAAACATTTTTGAAAAGTTTATTTAGAAAAAAGAAACATAATGGCCAACAGAGAGTGTCTGCAGTGGGCACAATGTTTTATGACACAAATTCTGACCGCTACACGGAGTGAGAATCAGAAATGAGTATCAGGACTCACAGGAAAGAGCTAACTGTTGCATGCTAATGATTGTTTGAGTGTAGCAATTTTAAGCTTGGCGTAACACTATAGGAATTTGTCTTAAAATGTAGCATGCCACGCTAAAAGCATAGCAGTTGGCAGCTCCGATTTTAGAGTTAACTGAACAGCCCCATGGTCACGCAAAGGTTCTTAGAGCATACAACATGACAACAGCAGCCACACCCCATCACAAACACTCTGCTACTCCACATCTCACGAATGTGCTGTCTCCTAAAGTAACAAAAACGTCAAGTTACTATAAGTATAAATAGCTCACACTTTGGCAGGGAGACAACTCCATCAAAGCAGAGCAATTAACTGCTTGTGACAAGGGGGACTACCTGCGTCCCCCTGTCACACAAGTACACAAACAGGTCTTTCAAACACATACTAGAAGATGAAACATGCAGAAGGAAGCTGACATGTCACATTCTAACACCCACAACTCATAGATATTGACATTATTGACATTGACAACTTTATATCAAAAAGAGACATTCAGGGGAGACTAAAATGGTGTGTGTGTGTGTGTGTGTGTGTGTGTGTGTGAGTGTGTGTGTTTGTGCCTGTGTGTGTGTGTGCCATGTATTTCAGCATCTGAGACTTGTATAGTGCTCACTTTTGAAACTACACTCGAGCTCCCCTTTAAATTAAAGACCTACTTTTGTTTTTAAATCGGAGCAAATCAGGTCTTAAACAAAGGTTACGAAGAGGTGATCTGAAATAGTAAGGTCTTAAAAGGGGAGGGGGGGGGGGAAGGAGAGGGGAGGGGGGGGGGGGGGTCTTAATAGAGGGGTTCCATTGAAATAATACACCGGTGTAACATGAAATTTTTACTCCACGAAAAATTTACTCCGGAGTAAATATTTCGTACGAAATTCTTACTCCGAGTACACTTTTCGTATGAGAAAAGAATTCCCCAAGGCACAAAAAAATTACTCCCTTAACGAAATTTTTACTCCCCATTTTTTATATTTAGTCAAGTTTTGACTAAATATTTTAACATCGAGGGGGAATCGAAACGAGGGTCGTGGTGTATGTGTGTGTGTGTGTGCGTGTGTGCGTGTGTGTGTGTGTGTAGAGCGATTCAGACTCAACTACTGGACCGATCTTTATGAAATTTGACATGAGAGTTCCTGGGTATGAAATCCCCGAACGTTTTTTTTCATTTTTTTGATAAATGTCTTTGATGACGTCATATCCGGCTTTTCGTGAAAGTTGAGGCGGCACTGTCACGCCCTCATTTTTCAACCAAATTGGTTCAAATTTTGGTCAAGTAATCTTCGACGAAGCCCGGGGTTCGGTATTGCATTTCAGCTTGGTGGCTTAAAAATTAATTAATGACTTTGGTCATTAAAAATCTGAAAATTGTAAAAAAAAATAAAAATTTATAAAACGATCCAAATTTACGTTTATCTTATTCTGCATCATTTGCTGATTCCAAAAACATATAAATATGTTATATTCGGATTAAAAACAAGCTCTGAAAATTAAATATATACAAATTATTATCAAAATTAAATTGTCCAAATCAATTTAAAAACACTTTCATCTTATTCCTTGTCGGTTCCTGATTCCAAAAACATATAGATATGATATGTTTGGATTAAAAACACGCTCAGAAAGTTAAAACAAAGAGAGGTACAGAAAAGCGTGCTATCCTTCTTAGCGCAACTACTACCCCGCTCTTCTTGTCAATTTCACTGCCTTTGTCATGAGCGGTGGCCTGACGATGCTACGAGTAAAATGGCATTGCGTTCAGTTTCATTCTGTGAGTTCGACAGCTACTTGACTAAATATTGTATTTTCGCCTTACGCGACTTGTTTTTACTTCCAGTAGAAATGGGATGCGGGCGAAGGGATAATGCCAGTAAGTGATCTCGCGCACACGAATGTTGCGCTACCCTCCCTCCACCCCTTCCACCACCAAGACTAACAGTCGACAAGGGACTACAAATTTCGTACACCTGGCATGGGAAGTTAAATTGCTCGTGTTGGGGTGAAGCAGGGACCTATATTATAGGTCTATGGGTGAAGTAATGTATTTGTTATTTATTCGTCAGGGGAGTAACATTTTTGTACGAAATGTTTACTCGGAACTCACCTGTCTTGGGGAGTAATTTTCTCGTGCAATGGGGGAGTGCTTTTTTCGTAAAGGGAGTAACTATTTCGTACGAAATGTTTACTCCGGAGTAAAAATCTCGTGGGAGTAATTTTCTCGTGTTACACCGGCAGTGCAACCAACTCTACTACTGTGGCTGTAAGTGTAAGGTTAGCTCGACATTATATATCTCGCTCAAAATGAGCTAGATTCTCGTAACTGTCGGAAGAGCAACAGTCGTTAATTCGGTGCATGCATGCACAGTGTAGAAAGGCGATCGACTTCGAAGCGAAAAGGGAGGTCACGTGGATCGAAAACGTAAACAATACCAAAGAGTGTGACATTCAGTTCTGTATTCACCACTCCCATAATGTTTTTTGTTTTTTTTAAACTAAACAATACAATCCAAAACTGGTAGCAGAGTGTGCATTACGTGCTACCCAGCCCACTTAAAGTTAAACACTCAATAAAAACAAAACAAACACGCAAAACACTACCCTTTACAGAACATCATAACGCGAATCATTTCAGACGAATGTGCCAATCAATGGAACCAATGGAAATACAAACATGGTAAACAATCAAACTGATGCCTTTTAGCGATCCAGACAAAATTCGCATACAATCTGCTGATGTCAGCAAGAATACTTGTAGCCGTACGCATCACAACATGAAAGTGGGAATCTTACCTTCACTTTCGACGCCATGTTGTGAGATATTAGATTAGCATATTACGTAATCAGCACTCTAAATCCATCCTTTGGGAGAGACATTTCTGCACCATGAATAATTAAAATACTGCGTTCAGCAGATTGTAATGCTTATATTTGTGCAAGTATATGTACTATTGAGAGAGAAAAAAAAGGGAAATTAGGTAGAGCTAACTTTTCAGGAGGCATATTTTGCTAGTTATGCATGTTCCGGGCCTGACTGTGTGTGACGTCACGTCGAACATGCACACAGAACCATGCGATTGTCAACAAGAACGTAAGAGCTGCCAGAGCAGAATGGTGAGATTATCACTTCATCGATTCATTTTGCAGCATTGTTTTTGTGTATATTATATACGTTAATCAGCCTTAAGAGTGAGAAGTTACAGTAGTGGTGACAGTTGCTTTGGCAGGGTCATTCTCATGCGCGCGCTCTAGTTGTTTGGGGTCGTCTCCATGCAGACAGAATCATTCAAATCTCTGGTATTCATATTCCTCGGACTACGATAATGGGCGAAATTTAGTGTTTAGCTAAAATACACATGCATGACAGCTTGGATTTTGAAGCGACATGAGAGTTGATTTCAAGAACCTTATCGTGTTTGCTGTAATCAATGTTTACTTCGTGCTCTTTCTCTCTCACTCTCAGCCTGTAAGTGTCACAGTCTCTCTCTCTCTCTCTCTCTCTCTCTCTCTCTCTCTCTCTCCCTCTCTCAGCTTTTAGGACGGATTTGAAGGATACCGTCTGTGTCTGTCTGAAACCGGACCGTGTGTGTGTGTGTGTGAGGATAATTGCCCTGTATCAATAGGGATTCCCTCAGTATGAATCACGATCAGCAATTCAATTGACATCTTTCTCATACATGTCTCCTCTGTAAATGGAGTGTTGATGGTCAATTTTGAATTTAGCTTTGAAACTGGAGCTTTAATCTTTATGACTTTGTTAGTTTTAAATATTTAATAAGTCTGAGTACAGGGGGCTGCTAAAGCTGTCAATAGATACTTCCCATGTTCAGCTATACTCTTATAACTGTGCTCTGGAAGTTCCTCAAGTGGCTGAATTTTCACACAAATGCACACAGACACATATTTACAAACACTTGCTTGCACTTGCAGACAGATGTAGACACACACAGACACACAGAGTCGTGTGTGCGCTCGTAAGTGTCATTCCTCTTTGAACAATATTATATATATACATACTTGTACAGTGGAACCCTTTTAAGACCTTCACAAATCTGCGAAAATCAGGTCTTAAAAAGAATGGAGTCTGAATTAAAGAGAGGGTACATTTACAGAGGTTGTGAACAGAGGAAAGTGGGAAAACAGGATCTCAAAAGGGAGGGAATCTTAGGCCAAAAAAAAATTGTCTGTTTCTGGTAACATGGCTAAAAAAAATAGGGTCGGTAGGTCAGGATTTTTTTTTATTTTTTTTTTTACCCCAAATGTAGACCAATAAAACTAACTTTAAAAATCGCGCAAAGAGACTGGATTCACTATACATAGACTGATAATCATAGAGACAAGACACTCAACACATTTACAAATCGTCAGCGGACTTTCGTTTTCACACGTTTTTGTTGTTCATTTTCTCACCCTGTCCTTTACCACCAAAAAAAAAAAAAAAAAATTTTGAGTTTGGAAAAAAAAAGTTTAGGGTCGGCGCCGAAATTTAGGGTCGGTCGGGTGACCAGAAACAGACAAAAAAATTTTTTTGGCCTTATTAAATTGGGGAGGTCTTAAAAGGGGGTGGGGGGTGGGGTACAACTCTATTTTGTTGCAGATGCTTAATTTTGTCATTCCTTGTTTTTGCAGGCTGTGTGGTCCAGCCTAGGACCAACTCTTAGCTGGACCGGTCCAATGCAAGCAGTCAAACTCACTGGACCAAGGCGCCAGAAGAGTCTGCGATTTCCAGTTCGCTGCAGAGAACCAGCCCTCAAGATCAAAAGAGAGACATGAACCTGTGTTATCTATAAACGTGTTGTTACCACACTCTTTTCTGTATACACAATTTCTTTATGTCAACTGTGGGGTGACTATCAGGAATTATTCTTCGGGGAACATCTTGCAGTGTCAGTGATAAATTATCCATCGAAAAGAAACAGTAGTATTTAGGCTTCAATACATTCTTTATTGGAATGCTAATGGAAACGCAAACATTCTGTATCAAGCAAGGGCAAGTGTGCACCCTGTCTGTAGTTTTTGGTGGGCAGAACTTGTAGCACCGTTCTTGGAGGAAAAATGATGAAGAAAGAACTTCATAACTGTTCACAGTCACACAGTGACAGGAGTTGTAACCTGCAGTTCTGACCCAGTTCAAGCACCGCAAAAACAAAACAAAAAATGTCAGGAGTTTCCACAACATCCACAACCACACTGAAAACCGACGTGACGTCGAAAGTGTTGCCCGGTGACAAATCCGGCTTGCCACTGGAAATATGGCAGATCATCTTCTCCTATCTGTCAGTGCGCGATCTGGGCTGTGTTACGCGTGTCAGCAAGACATGGCATGATCTGGCGCTGAGTATCGACATGACGCGATGGAAGGAACTGTACTTGGCGTGCAAGGAATGGCGTCATCCGTACTGGCCGCTGAATGTTCGCTTGGAGCCGCCGTCATGGAAACAGGCGTATCGTGACCAGTACCTTTCGACCCGCTTCTGGCGTCGCTGTTCTCGACAAGCGCACAAAGCTGGCTGCATGTCTCTGCTGAAGGTGGGTAGAGAGCAGAGTCGCCAACTGCTACCCTTTTGGCGCACCATGCTACGTTTAATGACCAAACACGCTGTTAGTGTTACGCCAAGCTTAGAATTGCTATGCTCAAACACATTTTTGGTGTGATTTCATCGAATCAGACTCCGCGATTAGTTCTCTCCCATTCTGGTGGCACCCATTTTCGGCTCGTGCACCTCAGTCTTACCCGATGCTCCCCAGCATGTCGTAAGAGGCGACTAACGGATTCTGTTTCTCCTTTTGCCCTTGTTAAGTGTTTCTTGTATAGAATATAGTCAATTTTTGTGAAGATTTTAGTCAAGCAGTATGTAAGAAATGTTAAGTCCTTTGTACTGGAAACTTGCATTCTCCCAGTAAGGTAATATATTGTACTACGTTGCAAGCCCCTGGAGCAAATTTTTGATTAGTGCTTTTGTCAACAAGAAACAATTGGCTCTATCCCATCTCCCCCCCTTTCCCCGTCGCGATATAACCTTCGTGATTGAAAACGACGTTAAACACCAAATAAGGCCTAAAAAAAAAAAAAGGTGTGGTTACGGTAACCCAACCTACCCTATTTTTAGGGGCCGACCCTATAACTTTTGATTACATTTGTCAAAAAAAAAAAAAAAAAAAAAAACGAGTGCAGAAAACGCAATGAAAGCAAAAGCGCCCGAGTCGCACACTTATTTCCCTGTCAAGTAGGTTTAATTTGTACACATTGGAAAAAAAAAGTTTAAAAAAAAAAAGTGATTTCCTACCTTCCTACCCTATTTTTTGGGGATATGTTACCGTAACCACACCTATTTTCTTTTTTGGCCTAAAGAAAGACCTCAGTCCTGGGACATGTACAGTATTTTCTTACCATTGGTTTTGTGAATCTTTAGTGTGTATCTTTAGTGTGCATGTAGCTTTAGTTTTACTTTGTGTCTGTGTCCACAGAAGTGAAACATAACACCAAATAGACTGAAGTTAGGCCCGCCCCCCCAATACAAATGGTTCCGATAACAAGGTAAAAAAAAAAATAAACCACTATAGGGTTGGTAGGTCGGTTCCTATTTTCTTTTTTTTTAATTGAAGTTTTTGATTTACATAGGCGTATGGTTTTTTTATTGGCCAGAAATCACGCAAACTGTGCAGACCCTTGGATGTTGGAGTTGAGATAGCTTTCCTTGCAAGAGATTTGCAAAATCACTGCCATGTTCTAGTGAAGCGAAAAACAAGGCTCCTGTTTTATTAAGTAAAGAAAACTGACACTCATAATTTGTTGTTCCTTGAAGTTACTCGCCCAGCTGGCTTGTTGAAATTTGGCTATCCCTGTTTCAGAGGAGCAAGGAGAGACAGAACATCCAAGTGGGTCCAGGCTTACAGCACGAAACTCTGAAAAGCGCCTTCGCTGTCGCAAACGAGTATGACAGAATACTGGTGCATCCTGGGATCTATGACGAACAGCTTGAGATGACGCTGAAAGTGCCGTTTGAGCTGGTGGGGGTGGGGGAGCTGGGAAGCGTGATTTTGGTGGTTTGCCTGGAACACCTGGCACTGACCGGAAGGCTGTCCAACCTGGTGCTGCGAGCTCCCTGGTTCTCAAACTTTATCCTCAAGGTAAATTAGGGATTTTGTGTGTGTGTGTGTGTTGAGATAGAATGTGTGTGTGTGCGGGTTTTTTTCATGAGGTAAAAACAAAAAAGGGAAAGGCTGAAGTGTGATTTTTGTTTTCGTGCCATATATTTAGAACCAGATCATACACGTATAAAACGTCAGCCTATGAAGGAAGAAGAAGAAACATGAGCGATTTATAGTAGCTCTTGGCGGGGATGTAGCTCAGTCGGTAGCGCACTGGATTTGTATCCAGTTGGCCGCTGTCAGCGTGAGTTCGTCCCCACGTTGGGCGAGAGATTTATTTCTCAGAGTCAACTTTGTGTGCAGACTCTCCTCGGTGTCCGAACACCCCCGTGTGTACACGCAAGCACAAGACCAAGTGCGCACGAAAAAGATCCTGTAATCCATGTCAGAGTTCGGTGGGTTATAGAAACACGAAAATACCCAGCATGCTTCCTCCGAAAACGGCGTATGGCTGCCTAAATGGCGGGGTAAAAAACGGTCATACACGTAAAATTCCACTCGTGCAAAAAAACCACGAGTGTACGTGGGAGTTTCAGCCCACGAACGCAGAAGACAGAAGAAGATAGTAGCTCTTCATTTCTTGTGTGTTGGTCAGACACCACACCTGTCAAATGCAGAGAGCTGTTTGTGATGGGGTCCAGCTGCTGTTGTCCCCTGGAATGCTTTTGCGAACCTGTGACTTTGAGTTGGCTATTTGTTTAGCCAAACGTGCTCCTGTTTGACTGGCTTAGGTGATTCAAGTGATCTGTGCACAGTTATTACAATGTTGAGTGACCTGCTGCAGCACAGATGCTCTCGGCTAAAAAAAAAAAAACTTGGTCAACATAGGTGGGGTAGAAAGTGTTAAGTTGAAGGCGGCCCGAGATAAAATGATACATGTAGTGATACTGCTTACAATACAAGTAAGATAACACAAAAGTACTGCTTGTAGTCACATGCCTGGTACAACGTGACAGTGATGGACGTAAACCTGTTGCTTACAGGTGAGGTCCGGCTACGTGCAGGTGGACAACTGCATCATGGAGGACGGGATGATGTGTGTGGTCAACCCGGCGTCGTGTCACGTCCAGTTCTGCACTCTGCGTCACGCTACGGTCATCATGCAGCACGTCAATGCCAGCATCATCAGGAACTGCGAGTTTTCACAGAGCGACAACGCAAACATTGTAGTCGAAGGTACGTTGGGGATTAGACAAGGTTCGAAAATAAGTCTGTCGGGTTTTTATGAGTTATGGAAAAGTTGAATTTCCTTAGAAATTCTGTGATAAATGTTTACATGTAGAGCTTCATTATTTAAATACTTTTGTAAAAGTAAATCTTAGTAGTTTATTAATGTACGATTGTGCATTTCGACGAGGAAAATTCCTGGACTTCTTGTCTTTACAAGCGCATCTCAAAGCAGATTCGGTATTTTGACACATGATTACAGTTTTTGTCAGTAAACATGGAAAGAAGCATTTGTTTTAAATGTATTGGTTAACTTAATTAATGGTGCGACGGACGCATGTGAAGCATGTTTGAATCATGGATGGTCAAATGCTCTGTGGAGTAAGCTCATTTTTCTGAAAATACGGTTTGTTTGAGAATATTCCAAGTGCAAAACAGGGTTCCAAGGTCTGATTACAGTTATCTTATCATATCTTATTTTATCTTATCTTATCTTATCCTATCTTACCCTCAGGTTACCCCAAGGAAGACAAGAGCTGGGCCTACACGTACCTGTGTCAGCAGACAGACGAGGTCTTTAGCCAGAAGCAGGCCCAAGGTTACAAGAACCTGCTCAAGGTCACAGACAGCACGACCTCTACCCTTCATTCGACCTTCACCGGAAAATCCTTCACCGCCTCCACCATCAAAACCTACGACACTTTGTCGCGGGGTCGTGCCTTCAGCCAAGAGTGTGACTATATGAATGTCAGTGTGGTGAACTCTGGCGTGAACGGTCACGCGGGTGGTGCTTGTGGCGCTGCTCAGTCAGGCGTGAATGTGAACAACAGTGGCGCTCACCTGTGCGGAATGAGAGCCGAGGCGAGGGATGTGAACGGAAGTCGTGCAAGCGGGAACACCATCAACGTGAACAGGCCTGTCAGCAGTGAAGACACCACTCAGCAAGACATCCGCAACACAGTTTCACATTCCACGGATGTGAACGATCACGAACAAAACCAGTGCGGAGAATGTGCATCTGACGAGGGCCACGGGCACTTGATTCACGCAGAAACGTGTTGTCATAGAAACAACGAGGAGGAGGGCAACGACACGGATGGCGGTGAATGGTTGGAAATCATCGACGAGAGAAAACCGTGGCAGTTGGAAGGCGAGGAGAGGAAGGACCGAGCGACCAAGCCTCAAGATTTAAAGTCGCTGGAAGAGCCTGAAGAAGACTGTGCGTCCCCAGAACACGAACCGTCTTCAAGCGCTACAAGCAAAGCAGGTACCTCAGACACAACCCAGGGTGCTAGTGAAAAACTGTTTGAAAAACGCGACGCTTCCCAGCAGGGGGAAGCACACAACAGGCTCGGGGAAGGGGGCTCGATCCATAAACCGACCAGCTATGCAAAGGGGGATGGAGAGACTGAGCATTCTCCGAAACACTCAGATGTTAGAGGTATTTCTAGCTTAACTGCAGAAGCAAAGAAAGAGACTGGGCATTCAAAGAACCTAGGATGGGACTCAGCACTGGGTGGTGTACCTTCTACTGCCGGTGCTGGTGCAAGTACAGGTGAAAGTGAGATTACACAAGGAGGGGAGATTGTACCTCAAACTCACACTGTAGAACTGCATCCCAACACAGGAAAAGGTCATCTTGTCAATGGTGATGCTTTCCCGCAACATCTCGCTGCTCTCAACAAGGGGGATCACTCTGGTGACCACGACCCGAATCCCCCCGTCCTCCTGAACCCCCACCCCTATCCCCTGCGCCCCCATTCAGACCTCCACCCCCATCAACACCATCATCACCACCACCATCCTCACCCCCCTCAGCCTCTCTCCCACAGTGCAAACTCTCCAAAAGTTGGTGACATTGTCGACAATCACCCCCTTCCCAAAAATCCCTTGGAGGCAGAACGAGAAGAGCGAAGGTCACAGGGATCGTTTCACAGCAGCAGGAAAGATGGTAGCAGTAGTGAGGACGACGACGATGACCTTTCCATCTTGAATGACCTTGAATCTGTTGGCTCTCGAGGTATGAGATATTAGTTTTCATTGGATATTGATTTTATTTGGTTGTGATAGTAATACAAGTTTTCGTTCAATGTGTTTGTTTGTTTGGTACTGTTTAGATGTATAGTAATAAGTACCGAGATGTTGGTGGGATTTTTGTCTTCAACAAAATTTGCAGGAATGGCGATAAAACAAAAAGTTTTGTCAGTTTTCCAAAATGTAGCCAGGACAGTCTTTCTTTTGGTGACATCAGTTGCAACCCCCCACACACACACATAATATTATGTATTTATAAACTAACCTTTCTAGATTTTTTCTCTTAATTTTGGAACAGTAGCAAGCTATCTGTTTTGGATTTGTCCATATCCGATATTACATCCGTATCCATCACATCCATGTCATATATATTCACTGCAAAAACCCTTAGGTTGACGTACTTGAGACTGTTTCGTTTTGTTTATAAGGCAACAAAAAAAAAAATAGTCTGTTTACGGTAACCCGACCGACCCTATTTTTTTCGTGCGACCCTAGACTTTTTTTTGGCATTTGGGGAAAAAAATACCGTAAAAATATGGTTTTTTGGAAAAAATTTAAAAAAAATCCCGACCTACCGACCCTATTTTTTGGCCTATGTTACCGTAAACAGACCCTTTTTTTTTTTTTTTGCCTAATTAAACATTTCGTAATTTTGGAAATTCTTAATTTTGTAACATTGGCGGTCAATCTATTTTGGATTTGTTCATATCCTTCTTATATTCATTTTCAGGCTCACACCACGCCCCCAGTTCCAGCTCCAGCGAAGACGAGGAGCAGGCGGAGGAGGAATTGTTTCGCCGTGACTCAGTTTACGATTGTTCTGATACTGAAGAATCGGTGATCATGCTGCCTCACCTGCGACAGAAACACCTGGAGGCCTCGCTCTCCGCTAACGCCGTCAACGCTGATGTGGGCTCCATCTGCAGCCAGGCGTCACGACCCATCACTTTCAGGTTGGATGCTTTTTCATTTTTCATTTTCATAACTTAATTGTCCCATTGCTTTGGAATCCGTCTCTGAGTCTACACATAAAGTTGAACCGTGTGTTACACGACACTTGAGATTGCCACAAGTTCTCAAACGTCGTATAGTTGTGTTCTTTTATTCTACGTCGCCCGTCTTCGCAGCAGCAGAAAACAACTCGTCAAATTGAGTTCGAGGATTTATTTAGCATTCCATACATACAACTGCACATCGTAGCAGAACTCAAAGTAGAAGCTTTTTTACATACAAATCGCGCTGGCCTATATAGCAAATACTCAATCTCGAGAATATTCCAGACCGAACATGATACAACTACATTATACGAGCCGTCTATGGACTAGAACAGTGACGTTCTCTGTGACGTACATCAAAAGCGCCGACGCACTTAATCCGAGCGAACGCCATGAACCCACGACTCAAAACAACGTGGTAAACAACTTGTTTTGACAGGACTAGAAAGTTCACCTGCATTCTCGTTCAAACATAAATATTGTGTTTACAAAATATTATATCGGTACTTTCCCACAAAGTACAAATAAGTCAACTACATGCAACACACAAAACTGAACCAAAGTTCAGCAACGGCAGCGTTTCCTAACACCGTGTCCGTCCCGTCTCGGATTTCAACCCTTGACCTTAGGATCCAGCGCTCTACCACCTGAGCTACCCGGCAGCTGCCAACTGTTAGTACGTTTTTTAGGCATGGGAATTGTCCGCCGAAATATTTTTTTGTTCCGCCGGAAAAGCAAAAGTGTCCGCCGAAAAAATAAATGGGGGAGGCAAAAATGGTTTTAAAAACTGAATTTAATGGCAATCTTGGAGCTCAGATGACACCAAATTGCACCATTCTGGGGGGGGGGGGGGGGCATACCCCCGGACCCCCTTAGTTAGGGGCTAGGCGCTTCACTCCGTCGACTTTGCTATTACTTAAAGATTTTCAGCCTTTTTTACTTTTTTCATTTCCCATTCCTGGTTTTTAGCATAGCATTAGTGGACAATGGGTCAGTTGGAGCTGGATGCCGTGACCGCAAACAAAAATTTGTATCAAGATATGACCGACTTATCAAAGCTATTGAACATTCGACCAGTCTGGGGGTCAGAAAAATGCGACAGATCAAATAAGACAAAACTGTCACATGCTACATTTTAGCAGAAATTGCTAAACTTTTATGCCAAGCAAAAAATTGCTGTGCAAAAACAAACATGCATACAACAGTGTCTCTCTTTGTTATGAGTCCTGGTACTCATTTCTGCTTTTCACTCCGTGTTGAAAATATATTGAACACTTTGTTTTTGTACAGCGCTACACAGGACGAAGGGGTGATGTCTTACATTGGTAAAGTGCGCGGCTGTCTGATACATCACTGTCGCATGATGCACAGCAAGGGCGGGGTCATGGTCAGCCTTCAAGGTCACGCCCTCATCTCCGGCTGTGACATCAGCAACGTCAGTTATGGCGTACGCTGTATCCAGAACTCAAGGGTGGGTAGTGCTGTGTTTGGGATCGAGGCTCTGTGGCTGTTTTTCTGGATTTTTCATCTCTCGCTCACTTTGTGTGTGTCAGCTTGTCTATTTGTGTATCTTCATCTGTGGGTGTGACATGGGTAATGTCAGTTATGGAGTTCACTGCATACAACTTGCAAGGACCAGTACTCTGTTGTGTCCGGAAGGTTGTATATATATTATAGCTGTTTTTCTGTGTTTTTTCTCTGTCAGTCGTCTTGTTTGTGTTTCTCTATCTATTGTCAACACCTACTGGGACATCAGCAACGTCAGTTACGGCGTACGCTGTATCCAGAACTCAAGGGTGGGTAGTGCTGTGTTTGGAAGACTCTGTGGCTGTTTTTCTGTTTGTTTCTCTGATGTGTGTGTGACTGTCCATCCTTCTAGCTTCAACACCTAGTGTGATGTAATAAACAATGTCATTTATAGAATTGTCTTTGTCCTTAGGACCACAAAGCTATGTGTTTCCTCCTCTGTCAGTTTGTGTGTGAGAGTGTGTAAGTGTGTGTGTGTGTGTGTGTTGATGCATTTGCCTGAATTGTCTCCAACTTGGGACATAACCGCTTTATATATGATGGTGATCACACCATAAGAGTTTGTGTGTGTGTGTAATGGAGCATCTTGCCGCCAAGACTTGATTTTTCAGAGATATCATAGTGTATGGAGATGTACCCCCCTCAAAGACTCTAGCTTGTTAAAGACCTAATTGTTGTTAATTATGGAGAAAATTATGGTTCTTGTTTTAGGTCTTAGAACGGAGGCACCACCGTGCAATAAGTGCTGACTGGATTTTGTTCATCCATGTTTCTGGGCCCTCTTGAACAGGTAGTAATACTGAAGAACAGAATACATCACTGTCGCACCTCAGGTATCTTCATGAGACTTGCCGCCTCTGGGCTCATTTCAGGTAAGCAACTGTTATCACAATACATATATATAAAGATAGGTTTAACACAGCATTTATACTCAGTGCACAAACAGAAGTGACGTGTATATGTGTAAAGCCAGCACTAGCATTTGTGTGCAAGTTGTTGGACATTTTGACGGGCGAAATTGCCTAGTGGATAAGACGCCGGCCTCACATGCAGATGGTCGAGTGATCGAATCCCGGCCGCGTCTGGTGGGTTAAGGGTGGAGATTTTTCCGATCTCCCAGGTCAATTTATTTGCAGACCTGCTACTACCTTAATTGTCTCCCTTCATGTGCACACCCAAGCACAAGACCAAGTGCGCACGGAAAAGATCCTGTAATCCATGTCCATAGAAACATTAAATGCCAAGCTAGCGTTACCTGAAATCAGCATCTGGTTTCCTAAATGGCAGGGTAAAAACGGTCATACACGTAAAAAAATAAAAAAACTGTTGCAAAACATATGAGTGTTCAAGGGGGTTTGTGCCCATGAACGCAGAAGAAGAAGAAGTTAGACATTTCTAGGTGGTTGTGAGGTTCTGTGGTTTTCATCAGTTGTTGATGTTGTCGTTGTTGTTCTGCAACAGCTATGAATAAGCCCAACTATCTCTGTTTCTCTCTCTCTCTCTCTCTTTCTCTCTCTCTCTCTCTCTCTCTCTCTCTCTCTCTCTCTCTCTCTCTCTCTCTCTCTCTCTCTCTCTCTCTCTCTCTCTCTCTCTCTCTCTCGCGAATCATATACATTTCAAAGCAATTAGGCTGGGTGCATGTGGTGATTCATTTCTTTTCATCCAGTGAATATCTCTGTATTTCAGGCAACGACATTCATTCCAACAACGAAGCAGGGCTTGACATCAGAAAAAATGCAGATCCTATTGTTCAGGTATCTTGTTCTTTTGCTTAAGCTTACACAAGATGAAACCGGCACGGTTGGCCTAGTGGTAAGACGTCCGCCCCGTGATCGGGAGGTCGTGGGTTCGAACCCCGGCCGGGTCATACCTAAGACTTTAAAATTGGCAATCTAGTGGCTGCTCCACCTGGCGTCTGGCATTATGGGGTTAGTGCTCGGACTGGTTGGTCCGGTGTTAGAATAATGTGACTGGGTGAGACATGAAGCCTGTGCTGCGACTTCTGTCTTGTGTGTGGCGCACGTTATATGTCAAAGCAGCACCGCCCTGATATGGCCCTTCGTGGTCGACTGGGCGTTAAGCAAACAAACAAACAAACACAAGATGAAAGTCATTCATCTTAGTTATGAGAGACAAAGAAGATCGTGTTGTTTCACTGTTTTGAGCTACCTACAGCACTTCATTAATACCAGTTGTTTTTGAGTGCTTGTAAAAGAGGGTTTGTAGTGGTACAAGAGTTTTGCACAAAAGCCTGTGAAACGGAGGAAAGCGAAGATGAATTCAGGATTTGACCTATTGCCTCTCCCTGGTGTATTTGATTCCTGCTATAGGGCATGCTTTGTGTATTAAGCGTATTAATTAAGCGTTGTTGACTATGAATGTAGATGTAAATGCTTGTATAACTGTGTTTTAATTTTAAATGTGTCAAGCGCAAAGAGCATAATTGTAAAGTTATGATGTTGCGCTATATAAATGCTCATTTATTATTATTATTATATTATGTGTGTGTGTGTGTGGTGAGTGCATAATTTTGCTATTGTGTGCGATATTTTATGATTTTCAAGGATAGAGGTTTAACCCCTTCACTGACCAGCACGTACTAGGTACGTGGTCATGTTTGGTTTGTCATACGCCCATACACGTACTAGGTACGTGGCATTTACATCAGCACTTTTCAGGACATTTGTGAAAACTAAATGGGAGGTAACCACTGTCCAACTTCTTGTAGGGGTTTAAACACAGTTCTTTCCCATTGACCGTTCAGATAAGTTAGTACCACGTGGTGAAAACTCATTTTCTTTGTTTTTCAGCACAACCGAATTCACCACGGGAAGCGGTCAGGCGTGGTTGTGCTGGGCAGTGGCCGCGGTCACATCCGTAGTAACAGTATCTATAGCAACACCGAGGCTGGTATCTACATTCTGTATGGGGGCAACCCCACTGTCAGGTGGGATGGGGTTTGGTTTTTCACTTTGGATGAAATGAGTGTGTGGGGGTGGGGGATGGAATGGATTGTGTGTGAGTGGGGGTGGTGTATGTGTTTGTGTCATTGTGTGTGAGTGGGGGTGGTGTATGTGTTTGTGTCATTGTGTGTTTTTGTGTCTGTGCATTTTTGGCTCACGTAAGTGTAGCCTATGCGATCGTAACTTTGTCTGTCTGTGCGTGCGTGCGTGCGTGCGTGCGTCTGTGCGTGTGTATGTCTGTGGTAGAAACTCTAACATTTGAAGACGTCACATTACATTGACGTCACATTATGACGTAAGAGGGTTAGACGTCACGCGAAGGAAGTACTGACAGTCTCGGTCATTATTATTTTGAGCGCGCCGAGACTAGTTGGCAGTCGTGTCCTTGTAAGTAGGCTACATGCAGACAGACAGATCTAGATCTAGTGTCTCGCTTTCTTGCACAGTTTCACCTATGCTCTTTCTGTGTGTGTGTGTGTGTGTGTGTGTGTGTGTGTGTGTGTGTGTGTGTGTGTGTGTGTGTGTGTGTGTGTGTGTGTGTGTGTGTGACGGAGTGATTGAGTTTGTGTTACCGTTTGTCGATGTGAGCCTTGATGGCTTCGCCTCTTGTTGTGTTTGTGTGTGTGTGTGTGTGTGTGTGTGTGTGTGTGTGTGTGTGTGTGTGTGTGTGTGTGTGAGTGTGTGTGTGAGTGAGTGAGTGTGTGAGTGTGTGTGTATGTACAATATATGTGTGCACGAGTGCATGTGTGTGTTGGGAGTAATATGGGTAGAGGTGGAGAGACAATGGCAGTAGGTGCATACCGTGGTGTTTGTGATCCTGTATTTGTCTCTGTGTGAGAAACACATTTGTGGCTGCATACATGAACATGCGATTTTGACTCAACTTTTTGACTTTATTCATTTTGCGGGAGAGCTTAAGTTCTTGTTTAAATCAGGAGCAAAAGGTGTGTTTGGGTCTTTGATGTGCATCTGTCTGTATTTCTTCCCCTGTATGTGTGTGTGTATGTGCGTGTGTGTGTGTGTGTTCGTGTGTGTGTGTGTGTGTGTGTGTGTGTGTGTGTGTGTGAGAGAGAGCATCGTTAACAAAGCAAATGTATCGGCATGTGTCTATTTCATTTCAGTGAGAACACCATCTATGACGGGAAAGCTGCAGGCGTGGCAGTGAATGAGGGGGGTCAGGGCTACATCTTTGGTCAGTATAACCTGTTGCTCTGGTCATTGTACAGTGGTAACTCTGATTTAAGGCCTTTTACAGTCACGGAAATGAGGTCTTGAAGGAGAGGGAGCAACTGAGGTTTGTGTGGTGAGGAAATGGGTTATCTACCCTGGATAACTCCACAAGTCATTGATTCATACAGGGCCTAGCATTGTAAGCCGTTCGGCGTACTTTACGCCGAAATAACATCTCCAGTGTGCGGAATTCGATTTGGTGTAGGCCGAAATGCAAAAACCTGTTATTCCCAAACGGTAAACCCAAACAGTCCCAGCTTTCGTTTTGTGCGCCGTTCGGTTCAATTCTCAATCGGTTTGACAGTTTGCTTGAGCACGCACTTCCTCTGACATCGCGCGAGCATACTTTGTGCCGGTATTTTGTGGCTCTAGACTTGAAATAATGTCTCGAAGCAACATTGTTGAACGTGGTCAGCCATTCAGTGACAAAGAATCCAGGTATTCCTGGAAGTGGGAATGGCACTTTTAGGCCAAATAACACAAGATTGTCAGTTTTCTTGTTTTCTGTCTGTGTTTTGCTTGTTGGTGAAGGCATAAATGATTTAGTTGCTCAATCAATCTTCTTTGGGGGGGGGGGGGGGGGGGGTGGGGGGGGGGGGGGGGGGGGTCATTTTAGGTAAAAAAAATCTCCAAAAAATCTTCAAAAGCCCCCCGAACCCCACTGGGGGCCTCCTGCGGCCCCCAGACCCCCGCCTTTGTAAGCTGAACTCACTTTTTCCAATGCTAGGCCCTGTTCATACAATGTACTTTGCAATCTGAAATAGCAGAGGATGTTTAGCTACAGTGGAACCCCCCCCCCCCCTCCCTTTAACTCACTCGGGGCGGCCAGTTTTCTCCCTTGACTTTCCCTCCAGACGGGCCATTTGCATGGGCTGGGAAAAAATTCACAGTGAAAGAATGAATAAAGATAGACAGATGAATCGCAAATTTCACCTTCATCCACGTCAGATCCTTCAGTTTGAAGCATTTCAACAACTTCCAACGCCGTAAAACGCCTTGCATTGGGTCTACGAGACGAGCGTGACAACTGCGTGGAAGACGCCATTGTCTTGCTGTTTACCCTCACGCTGATCGTCGGTAGTTTCGCAAACCGGGTCACAATACAGACAAAGAAAGGGACAAGTGAATGCAGTTGCTTCCCTTGCACTGTGGAAAGACCACAGAACAAGCTAGCAACATTTAGTTCCGTACAAACTGCGTCACGATTGCCGCGCGAATTTTCGAAGTTCAGAAACGCTATAGCGTTCCGTCGTCAGGAACGCTATGGCGGACTCGGAACGCTATTGCGTTCCATCGCCCGGAGAGAGTTAAGGCCTTTAAAAATCAGAGAAAAGTAGAACTTATAAAGGAGGGGGTAAATTTGCAGAGGCTGTAATTATAAACAGAAAATCTGATAAAACTGTCACGAGGAGGGAGTCTTCAATTTGGGTGGCTTAAAAGCAGGTTCCACTGTACCATCTTTTACCATCGGTAGCTCTGGTGGTAGAGCACAAGTGCAAATGGCTGATACCACCTAAACACACATACACTTGTGTATCTCATCTAAAGTCGGGGTAAAACCCGGGAACATTCCCCTAATGGCCTTGCCGTGAAACCTAAATTCAATCACATATTCTTACCTCAACTCACATAAATGGCATTAACTTCAGTTCATTGCTAAGATATTGAAGTAGTACTCGACCCTGGTAAGGGGGGAAGTAACTCCCTAAGAAAAACAATCCGTAGTCAAGGACGGGAGTCACCTCCCCTACCGGTAACCCGCACATGCGCGGTCCTGCTACCGGCCTTCATTCCACCCACTTCAACACTACTGCACAGACGTGTTGTTGTACTCCGGCATATTTTTTGCCTTGGCCTTTGTGGAAGGCCATTTGACCCTGGTTTTTGCGTTGCTATCTTTAGGTAAGATCGTTTCAATCTCTTCGCTGCTTTCGTTCGAGTATTTTCGTTCGTTTGAGTATTTTCGCTGTTGTAATTCATCTCCACGTGCGCGTGTTTGATATTGCAAATGGCGGACAAAAACTCAAAAAGCAAGGGCAAACTTGTTTCCCTACTCTCTTCACCGGGAAAAGAGAAGGATAAAGACAAGCCCAAGTCTAAATCAAAGGCGCGTGCCTCTGTGTCTTCTTCACAGCCTACTTCTTTAATTCTGGTCACTGACCCGGCGACTAAGAAGACAGAACGGGTGTCGCTCAACTCTACGTCACCGTCACCGGTTTTCCCTACGCGGGAACGTTCTACTTCTCCTCTCTCGCGCTCGCAGACGCCACGGTCTAGCGAGTCCGTGTCGCGGGAAGAAATTCTGGCTATGTTTGCAACTCTGAAACATGACCTAGTTGCCTTGCATTCGGCAGAAAGGCCTGTCGCTCCCCTCCCGCCTGGCGTGGGGGGGGTGGCTTCTCTTTCTAGGCTGCGGCCGTCCGCGACGATCACGTCGGCTGATCTCGGGCCGGATTTTTCTGGTTCGGTCGCGGATTCCCCTGCCTTTTCAGGGGGGTTCGCGGACTTAGCGCCGCCCGGTTCCAGCGCTTCGGCGTTGGGCGGCGTTTGTGGGAGTCCCCATCTTTTTGGGGGCTCACACTTGCCTGCGGGCCCGGGTTACGCTCTTGCGTCGCCGGGTTCGCAGACGGCTCCTCCCCGGCAGTACACCGTCCATCACGTGGCGGGTGCGCTAGGGAGCGGCGTAGCGCGCCAGCCTGCCCCCCTGGGATCAGTTTCGGCTGTCCCGGCCTCTGGGGGGCAGGCAGCAGCGTCTTGTTTGCCCAGCTCTGGCCTACAAGATTCTGTCGGCGGTCATCGACCTGTAGCTCTTGGTTCGGCTGCCGCCGTTCCTGGTTGGAGTTCGCAGGGGGTAGGCTCCTCTGGCTGCCCCTCGGGGCTTCCGGTCGGGCCTGCCCGCGGATTGTCGTCCTCGACTTCCGGTTGTGCTGTGGCAGGCACTTCCGGTGGAGGACAGCGGGCTAGTGGTTCCGGTGGCAGTGTCCCTGCTATCCCGTCCCTGGTTACGCATCGACTTCCGGCCCCGACTTCCGGTTCCGCCGCGGCGGTTCCGGTTGTCGGCGGTGCTGTTGGTGGACAGTTTGCGGCGCTTCCGTCTATTGTTCAACCGACTCTAGCCACTTCCGCTTCCGTGGACGGGTGGGTTTCCGGTTTGCCGGACCCTCCTTCTGATGGAGATCAGGAAGGTTTTGGAGAGGAACAGGAAGGGGATGAGGATTGCTCTGAATCTGCTACCCCCTTACGGATTCCCAATAAACTGGGCCCTACTCTGGAGTTGGCTGCGGAGATAACCTCACGGTATTTCCCTGAGGGTGTCTCCGCCGATTCTACTGTGGTCGCACCCCCTCCTTCTGCTTTGGCAGATTTTGCGGGCGCGGGGGACACGAAGGCGAAGTTCCGGTTCATGGAATCTCCTTCCGTCCCTTTTGTGATGGCTCAGGTGTTGGCGGACGCTAACACACCCTACCCTCTCCTGGCTGCTCATGGGGAAGCCCCCCCGTCTGCTCAGCCTTGGTTAGCCTCGGCTCAGGCAGGCGGCGGCCTCCCAGCTAATTCAAGAAGATCGCGGCTGCCTAGCAGGCCACATTCTCTTCTCTCCTCGTTTTCACTGCCCACAGCTCCACTTCCGGTGACTCCGGAACTGGCTCGCTTACGGCAGGACGGTTATAGCCGAGATAGGACTGCCGTGTGTACGGAACAGAGTCTACTCGGGCTGGAGGAGAGCGGGCGTTCTTCCCTCGAACTGACCTCTTTAGCGGAAACGCTCATCCGGTCTCTCACGAGAGCCATCGCTTCGTCCATCGAACCTTTTAGGTTCCGTGACGATGCCATTGAGGCTGATGCTGCCATGCTCTTGGCGGCCCTCGCGAAGGTCACTGACAGTCAGATGACTCTTGCTGCTCGGCTCTACTCTCAGGTTGTGTTTTGGAGGCGCGAGGCTTTTCTTAACGGCTCACGCCTGACGGATAAGGCCACCATAGACTCTTTGAGAGTCTCTCCCTTCTCAGAGGGTGCGTTGCTGGGATCACGCTCTTTGGATGCCCTCCGGCAGCAAACGGAGGAGGCTCGTGACCATCATGTGGTGCAACTGACGGAACTCGCTCTTAAGCAGCACGGTAACAAACCACGGAGTTCTGCACCAGCTGCAGGCAAGTCCTCGGGGCAGAAGTCGTCTCAGGCAGGTAGGGGTGGTTCATGTTCCCGCCCTTACCAGCGTAAACCTTCCTTTGGGAAGCGGGGGTCTGGGCGCAAGCCCAACCCCCAATGAGACCCCCCCGATCCCGTCACCCCCCCAGCCTCTACCCTTTCGGTAGCAGGCGGCCTCTCCCGGGCCCTTCCAGTGTGGCTGTCTCGGACAAGCAGCCTATGGATCATGGGGGTGATTCGATCGGGGTTCCGCCTCCCTTGGCAGGAAGGCAAGGCCCCTTTGTCCAGAGCGCCGGCCAATTTCCGGTTTCCGGCCAGCCTCGACGCTCGGGAGACAATTCAGGCGGAAATCCTTCTCTTGCTGCAGAAGCAGGCTATAGAGGAGGTTCTCGACCACTCCTCCTTGGGTTTTTACGGAAGAATCTTCGTTGTTCCCAAGGCTTCCGGGGGGTGGCGGCCAGTCTTAGACCTCTCTCCACTGAACCGCTTTTTGCGCAAAATTCGGTTCACTATGGAAACGCCGGCGACCGTCAGGGAGGCGCTTCGCCCGGGCGACTGGGTGACGTCCGTCGACCTGACGGACGCCTACTTCCACATCCTCATGCACGAGGCGGACCGGAAGTGGTTGCGTTTTCTGTGGGGGGACCGAATCTTCCAGTTTCGAGCCCTTCCCTTCGGGCTGTCACTTGCTCCCTGGGTATTCACCATGGTGGTGCGCCAACTTTGTGCCCTCGTTCGGCAGCACGGGGTTCGGCTCAGGGCATACTTAGACGACTGGCTGATCCTTCATCAGCGGGAAGCGCTCTGCCTTCAGCATACCCAGTTTGTCCTTGCCCAGGCTCAGGATCTCGGCTTCCGAGTCAACCATACCAAGTCCGAGCTGACTCCGTCGCAGACCTTTACTTACCTGGGCATGGCGTTCGATTCACGGGAGTGGACAGTCCGTCCCACTCAACGCCGGGTGGACAAATTGCAGGCTCTTCTGTCTTCCCTGTTAGGGCTTCAGTCAGCTCCAGCCCGGACGCTTGCGTCTGTACAGGGCCAGATGGAGTCCATGTCGTCCCTTATTCCGCTAGGCAGATCCCACAAGCGCCCGTTTCAGGCGGCGCTCAGTTCAGTCTGGAATCCGACTTCACAAGGCTGGGACGTTTCAGTCCCGCTCGGGGTCTGGTTTCAGCAGACCACGCTTCAGTGGATGAACACCCCTTGGCTTCTGCAGGGAGTGCCCATAGCGCTTCCTCCTCCCTCCACGCATCTCTTTTCGGACGCGTCCCAGAAGGGTTGGGGGGCTCACGTGGACACACACACGACGTCCGGTCGGTGGTCACAAGAGCAGCGGCTTTGGCACATCAATCGCCTCGAGCTCGAGGCAGTCTTTCTGGGGCTTCAGCATTTTCTCTCCGCCCTTCAGGGCACCCATGTGTTGATTCATACCGACAACACGACAGTTGCTGCCTACCTCAACAAACAGGGCGGTTCCCGGTCTCAACTGTTGTCCAGCCGAGCATGCGAGATCCTTTCTTGGTGCGCTCGCCATCAGATTCTGGTCTCGGCTCGCTACCTACCCGGCTGCCTGAACGTCCTGGCCGACGCCCTCAGCCGGTCCTCTCAGATCCTCCACACAGAGTGGACCATCGCACATCAGGCGCTCCTCCGCCTTTGGGCTCAGGTAGAGCGACCGATGGTCGACCTCTTTGCCACGAGGTTTTCGCGTCGCCTTCCGATCTTTGTCTCCCCGTTTCCGGACCCGGAAGCGTGGAAGATCGACGCGATGACGATCAGCTGGACAGGTCTAGTGGCTTACGCCTTCCCTCCCACTCCACTCATCGGAAGGGTCCTGCGGAAAGCCGACTTAGAGCGGCCTCGTCTTCTTCTCGTGGCACCGCGCTGGCCCAGTCAGCATTGGTTCCCGGACCTCCTGCGGCTCGCCAGCGGCCCGCCAATTCCGCTCAGCCTCCGGCGAGGGGAGCTTCTACAGCCCAGGACGGGCATTCTTCACGATCGTCCCGAGTTCCTGGATCTTCACGCCTGGCGACTGTTCGGCGATCACTGAAGCGCTCAGGCGCCTCAGATCTTACTTTGGACTTAGTCCAGAAGGCTCACAGGCGTTCCACCTCCTCTGTTTATTCATCGCACTGGCTAGCTTGGACTCGATGGTGTGCAGCTAACAATGTTGTCCCGGTCGCCCCGCGGTCAATGCAGGTCGCAAACCACTTGGCATGGCTCTCCGCTCAGGGACGCGCCGCGTCCACTTTGCGCGTTCGCCGCTCAGCCATCTCGGTTACTCTCAAGCAGCTTGGTCGCTCCATCTCCCTCGGGGGAGTCATCGCGAGTGTGCTAAAGGGCGCGGCCCTCAGTTCTGCAACGGAGAGAACTTCTGTTCCGGCTTGGGACGTTCTGCTAGTACTCGAATTTCTCCGTTCTAGTGCTTTTGAACCTTTACAAGACGCTAGTCTTTCTGACCTTACGCGCAAAACTCTCATGCTCATACTGCTCGCTTCTGCGCGAAGGGGCAGCGAGATCCACGGCCTCTCAGGCTTAGACCGTGATATCACTTTTGAAAGAGACGGCTCGGTTGCACTGCGTTTCCGTCCCGATTTTCTCGCCAAAAATCAAAAACCTGACCAACTTTCACCGATCATTTCCATTCGGCCTCTTCGGGACATTTTAGCCCCCGGCGATCCGGATCTTTCTAACTGTCCGGTACGCGACTTAAGGCTTACTTGTTGCGTACCGCTCCGATTCGAGCATCAGCTCAGAAGTTGCTGTTTATTTCGATTAATACAGCCCGAAATAAAGACATTGCAAAAACCACGCTTACCAGATGGTCTTCCACACTTATAAGGCATGCCTATCAGTGGTGGCAGACACAAGGGGGGGGGCAGTCAGTCCTTCCTCTTCGATCACCTCGGACTCACGAGGCTCGAGCGTGGGCAACTTCCTTAGCTGTCCTCAAGTCTGGTAGGATGTCAGACGTCCTCAAAGCTGCATACTGGACGTCTCAAGATGTCTTCCTCAGCTACTACCTCCGGGACATTGCCAGCACTCACCCGGACGGTACCAACTGCCTCCCAGCCATGGTTGCCGCAGGCCAGATACTTCCAAGAGTTTAATGTGAGTATCCCACCGCCTTTATGTGCAATCTGCCATTTATGTGAGTTGAGGTAAGAATATGTGATTGAATCGAAAATTTCAAAACTAAATTTTCATTTAATTAATATACTTACTCAACTCACATCGTTTATACCCTCCCATCCATCCCCGCTAACATTATATGTGTTACAGGTGTGTGTTTCCGTGGGGGAATGAAGGCCGGTAGCAGGACCGCGCATGTGCGGGTTACCGGTAGGGGAGGTGACTCCCGTCCTTGACTACGGATTGTTTTTCTTAGGGAGTTACTTCCCCCCTTACCAGGGTCGAGTACTACTTCAATATCTTAGCAATGAACTGAAGTTAATGCCATTTATGTGAGTTGAGTAAGTATATTAATTAAATGAAAATTTAGTTTTGAAATTTTCGATTTCTCTCTCTCAACCATCTTTTCCTGTTGCAGACAACACAATCAGCAGCAACCAGTGGGGGGGAGTGGACATTCGACGCGGCAGCTGTCCCATGGTGTGTAGAAACACAATCACCAACGGGCTGGGAGACGGCATCGTCATCGGTGACCAGGGTCAGGGCACCATTGAAAACAACGTCATTTCTGGTGAGTGTGCCATCTTGAATGAGAATTGCTGGGAATTTAAGTTTCCACTGCTGACGTGTGTGTAATTTGTATGTTTTGTGTATGATGAAGAGTTGCATTGTTATTGTGTCGGTTAAGTTGCCATGCAGAAGGATACCACATGAGAGAGACAGACAGACTGTCAGACAGACAGAAAGACAGACAGACAGTGAGAGCAAGAGAGATGGACAGACAGAGAGAACGACAGACAGACAGAGATAAAGAGAGAGAAGGAGAGAGACATTTAGAAAGACAGACACAGACTGATAGACAGAAAGAGACAGACAGACAGACAGACAGACAGAGTGAAAGATAGACAGACAGAGTGAAAGATAGACAGACAGAGTGAAAGATAGACAGACAGAGTGAAAGATAGACAGACAGAGTGAAAGATAGACAGACAGAGTGAAAGATAGACAGACAGAGTGAAAGATAGACAGACAGAGTGAAAGATAGACAGACAGAGTGAAAGATAGACAGACAGAGTGAAAGATAGACAGACAGAGTGAAAGATAGACAGAGTGAAGGATAGACAGACAGAGTGAAGGATAGACAGACAGAGTGAAAGATAGACAGACAGAGTGAAGGATAGACAGACAGAGTGAAAGATAGACAGACAGAGTGAAAGATAGACAGAGAGAGTGAAAGATAGACAGAGAGAGACTGAATGAGTACTCAGGAGAGTTTGTTTATTCAGTGGTTTTGCTTTGCATGGCAGCTTAGAGGCAGAAAGCGAAGAACCGCATTTTGAGTTTTTCCCTGATAACCTTGTTTTGCGGCTGAATGTTTTATCAAAAGTTCTGTATTTCAGGCCTGGGAATGATACGCCTTTCGTCGTAAATACGACGAAGTCCTTTTGTAATTGTGTAAGAAAAGAGCCTCCGTTTTCCCCCTAAAAATGCTTAAAACGCCCAAACCACTTTTACTCATTCTCATTTGCAATTCAGTTGAGACCCCCTTTTCAGACTGACCAACATCCGAAAAAATCAGGTCTTTAAAAGGGGTATTTTTAAAATAGGGATACATTTACCAATTTATAATCAGAAAATCTGAAGAAGCAGGGTCTTAAAAGGGAGGGAGTCTTAAATCGAGGGGTCTTAACAGGGGGTACCTGGAACCAACTCCTGCGATGGCGCTGGACCCAAGTGTATCAGCTTTTGCCTTTCCATTGGACCATTTCAGCGACGTGGAGAGGGAGGGGGCTTACTTCATGGCGACAGTTTGTTTGTTTGTTTCTTCGTTCATGGGCTGAAACTCCCACGGCTTTTACGTGTATGACCGTTTTTACCCCGCCATTTAGGCAGCCATACACCGCTTTCGGAGGAAGCTTGCTGGGTATTTTCGTGTTTCTATAACCCACCGAACTCTGACATGGATTACAGGATCTTTTTCGTGCGCACTTGGTCTTGTGCTTGCGTGTACACACGGGGGTGTTCGGACACCGAGGAGAGTCTGCACACAAAGTTGACTCTGAGAAATAAATTTCTCACCGAACGTGGGGACGAACTCACGCTGACAGCGGCCAACTGGATACAAATCCAGCGCGCTACCGACTGAGCTACATCCCCGCCCGCATGGCGACAGTGAAACCCGCCTTTCAAGACCTGAGAAAATCTGAGAAAATCTGGTCTTTAAAACGACGGAGTCTGAAAATGGAGGTAGATTGAAAGAGACTATGAAGACAAAATCTGAAAAGTAAGGTCTCAAGAGGGGTCTTTAAAGGGGGGGGGGGGGGGGGTTCCACTGTAACAGTCGGTTCTCCATAACAAGCCACTCAGGCATCACACTCCGGGGAGGACACTCCAGCTTTGCTGTTGAATTTATTTATGTTTTATAACTACGTATGTTGGGTGTGCTTGGCTGGAGTGAATGGAGTGATGACCGCGTGTCAAAACGAATTCGCAAACTTGGGCAATACATTTTCTGTATTCTGTATAGCATCGACAAAACATGAAATCCGTAGTCTCCCGAGACTGAAGGATGCCCACTACAGTTAAACCCCCTATTCAGACCTTACTTTTTCAGACCTCTTGTTCGTGACCTCTGTAAATTTACCTCCTTTTTAAGACATGTTTTTCTCAGATTTTTGGAAGTCTTAAAAGGCGGGTTCCACTGTATTAATAGGGGTTTGCGATGGTAACAGAAAGCTGCATGGTGTGACGTGCTATGTTTCAGACAACGCAGGCTGTGGGTTGTGGCTGATGAGCGCCAGCAGACCCTATATCCATGGCAACCAGATCAGCAACAACGGTGACACTGGCGTCATGATGGTTAACAAAACGGTAAGCTTTACTGCTTAATAACAATTGTGTGTGTGTGTGTGTGTGTGTGTGTGAATGTGGTTTATTTTTGGGTTAAACAATATTGTTAAGGCACCATAATTCAAGATTGTAATGTGTCACAGTACTTTCTATCGTTTTAATTTCTGTTGTGCAGTTATCTATGAAAATAGCAAAAAGCTGTTTGACATGTTTCAGGATATTCAGCATGAAGGAAGCCACATGCTGCCGGCGGGGGCGGAGAGCGTGGATCACATTTCCCGCAGCCTGAGCATGATGGAAGTGCTGGACGATGTTCCCACACCGCTGTCCAAGTGTGAACACACCACGCTGCAACACAACAACATCTATCACAATGCTGGTTGGTTCATTTCATTTCCTTTATTATCCCATTGCTAGCAAATTTAGGTCGCTTCCTCTCACTCTCAGTGGAAAGCTAGCAGCAACAAGAGCCACGCTAACTCAGGTATGTGCGTGTTTAGGAGCAATCAGTCATCTGCACTTATGGCAGAATGATCAAGGTGTTTTACATGCCACTGTGGTGACAGGGGGGGGGGAGGACGGGACATGAAAACTGTCTCTGAGTCTGCACATATAAAGTTGACCCGTGTCCGCCCCAGCCTGGATTCGAAGCCGTGACCCGATGATCACAAGTCCAGTGCTCTACCAACCGAGCTACCTGGCCCCGTATAATACAGGTGTTTTTGTTCCCAGGTCGAGGGGTGGCGGTGGAACTGGGGGGCCAAGTTGACATCCTGTACAACGCCATCTACGCCAATCATCACGACGGCATCTGGGTCCACCAGGAGGCACCACTGGCCCTGTGCAGCAACAGCATCAGCAGTAACCGTGGCAACGGAGTGGTTACTGCTCTCACGACTTCAGTCAGTGTTTGAGTCTTTTGTCTTTTGTTCTTCCGTTTCCTTGAGGTTTTTGGTGGTGGTTCTTTTTTCTTGGTTTCTTTCCTTTCACCCCAGTATGTGTTGTTTTACCGCCAACACCATATGTATTTTGCTGTAAACCTTTTGCTAGAATTGGAACCTTTTCCATTTGTGCTCCTGCTTTGTCTACTTCGTCCCGCACTCACTATTCCTCTTACTCTCTCTCTCTCTCTCTCTCTCTCTCTCTCTCTCTCTCTCTCTCTCTCTCTCTCTCTCTCTCTCTCCCTTCCCTCTCTCTTTATCCCTCCCTCTCTCTGTGTATCTTTCTATCTCTCTCTCTCTCCCTCCCTCTCTCTCTCCCTTCCCTCTCTCTTGCTGCCCTCTCTCTTGCTTTCTCTACTTCATCCTTCCTCTCTCCTTGCTTCTTACTCAGTCTCTTGCATTTTTCACGCTTACTTTCTTTTTTGGCCTTTCACCCACTCCCCACCCCCCGTCCCACGGCCTTCACATAGTTTTTCGATTATGCTTTACATTAATCTTAAGCTCACCCTCATCCCCCCTCCCCCCATTCACCCCCCTCCTCTTCCCTCGAGTAAAATAGTGTATTACTGACAACAATGAAGACGATGATATTGATCTCATCATCATTTCTTTTTCTTGCCTTTCAGATGGAGATTAGTGGCAACGGTATCTATGACAACAGGGACTGCGGCATTGTGTGCGGCAGCCATGTTAAAGTCTGTGAGAATGACGTCGTTGGAAACCAGGCAGGGGGGATCACTGTGGATGAGAAGGCAGTTGTCAAGGTAACAGCAAAACGTTGCTATCAAAAATTCTCGAGAATAAAAAAGAAACAGAATATACTTCAATTTTGCATATTCAGTAGAATTCATATTTTCAGCATATTCCACGATCATCAGTGTTATTTTATCATCAACTAAAATGACCTACGGTGGTATATGCAATGAAAAGACACCATTGGGACCAGGTAAAAGTATCCCTACATTGCAGTTGGCCTGTCATGACGGTTGTATTTTGGTGAAGTTAGTTGACATAATGACAACAAAAAGTGTCCTTTTTTGGGAGATGTCCTCTTACCGTAGGGGCCACACATCACAGTTACTACTGTTCTACTCAAGTAGAATTTGTTCTTGGCTGAAAAGAGTAATTTTTAGTGTGATAAAGACTTGAAAAGCTAAGTTCCAGGTTACATTAAGGATTTTGTATGCACTCAGAATAACAACACAGTCACACGCACATGCAACACTCATACAGACATGCACACACGCACAATCACACATACACACACACACATACAAACACACACACACACACACACACACACACACACACACACCATTAAATCTGTATTCGTCTTTCAGATCAGTGCGAATCGTATCCAAGCCACAACAGGTCATGCTGTCAAGGTCACAGCATTGGCCACAGAGGTCGTTGTCGAGGGCAACCAGATCTATAGTGACTGCGGCCAAGACATTGTTGACCTGAGCCAAAGGGCCACAGTCAGGGAGAATCACACCCAGCTCCCTGCATTAGCCCAGGACAAAATTGGAAACAATTCACGGTAAGTTGGGATTTTTTGGGACAAAATTGGGAAAAATTCATGGTAATTCATTTGACAAATTTCGAAACAGTTCACGGTAAGTTGGGAAATATTTTGTCAGAATTAGGAAGGATCCACCATTAGATTTCACAGAATTGGAAACAATGCATGGTAACTTTGGAATCATTTACCAAAATTGGGTACAGTTTACAAGAAGTTGAAAATCATTTGACAAAACTGGGTACAATTCACCATAAGGTAGGAATATTTCAAGAGAATAAGAAACTGTTCATGGTAAGTTGAGAATCATTTGACAGAATTGGGAACAATTTATTGGTAAGTTGGGAATCGTTTGATAAAACTTGGTACAATTCTCAATAAGTTAAAAATCATTTGACAAAATTGGGTACCATTCACGTTAAGTTTGGAATCATCAACAGAAAAAGAAACGGTTCATGGTAAGTTGGGAATCATTTGACAGAATAAGAAACAATTTGTTGGCAAGTTTGACAGATCTTGCATGGCATCAGTCAAGAAATTGATCAGTTTTATCAAAAAAGAACAAGGGGATCGAGACTGCAGCTTCTTCATGTGGCTACAGCAGTCCCTCTCATGAACGGACACCCTTGGGCCATAGCAAAACTGTCCGTACATTGCAGGTGTCCGGTCACGGGAGGGGTGACCACACCACCCCCTCCCCCATACACTCACACAGAGACACACAAACAACAGGATTGAGTCTATGCTAATCACTTCTTGTGGCTACTAAACAATAAACTCCTAATACTTCTTTAAACGTTCTGTAAAAATGATTTGTATGAAAAGTGTTGAAAAGAAGAGATAAAATAAATCCTCAAGGCAGTGAACACACTCACCATGCACTGACATACGAAAGCAGCCACACAAACACAGCACAGAGGAGCGTGTGCAGATGCTTTGCAAGAATAAGCTTGAAACCCAGTTTGAATAAATAGCAGCAGATAGAGCTGCATGTCATAATTATGTAATTTATTTTCATCTTGTCTGGCTTTATTGACTGCATGCCGATCATGTGGCATGGCAGTGACTTTTCACTCTTTAGTCGGAAATACACTGTACATAACACAGCTCCCACTCTCCCTCACTAATGCCTACCCCAAGCCGTGACAACTGATGCTTGGAAATTGTGTGGAAGAGTACACCTCTCTATTTCTCTCCAATGCTCTTCCTGCTGACATGCAGTGACACCGGACACCCCACAGAGTTTAGCCAGCTACCCCTCCACCTCCCCTCCCCCCCTCTCTCTCTCACTCCCTCCAGCCATGTACTGTTGAGCTGTGGCCAGAGAGGTCAGCTCCAACTGTTCACTCAGAGCAAAACCAGTTGACTGTGTCGTAACTTTTGACACAGCAAGACAACTGAAGGGTTCACAGATTAGGCAACCGACTCACTGGTCAAGGCTGAGGGGAAACAAGAGTATCTTGTCAATGAAAGAGGTTACACACAGACACACGATGCTGAGAACTGTGGCCGGTTTTTCACTCTCTTTCGCTCAGGACCTTCATCGACTGTGGTTTCTGTTGTTTACGTCCAACAGACAAGAATAAAGAGCACAGTGCAGTTTCATGTTGGCATCTTCGCATGTACTCCACTCCTGACCAAAACTACCCCCCCTCCTGATGGGTACAGGTGCACTCAAGTTACCAGTGACTGTCGTCACGCCATTGCGGCTGTGATCTTTGCACCAAGAGCCGGACTGCTCTGTTATCGATTTTGTTGTGGTGAAAATTTGACGATGGTCTGTCCGTACATTGGAGGTATGACCTGCTGTTGGGACCGAAAATGAGTGTCCGTGTCCACGTTTTGCAGGTGTCCGTTTAAGGGGGGGCAAATATAGAAGGAAAACACTCCGTGCCGAGCAAATGTGTCCGTACATGTCAGGTGTCCGCTCACGCCGGGGGCCGTACATTGCAGGGACTGCTGTAGTAATTACTGTTGGTTACTCTCCATTGTTGTGTGATTCAACCACAAATCTTACAAAGACGCGGATTTTAACCTGCCGTACTTCCTCAATGGTAGCTGTTTGTTCATTCTGCTAATTGAGGATGACATTTGCTTGTTCATTTCAATGCTTGTGTTTCTCTCAGGTGCCAGGAGACTGGTTCCGGATAACTCTCACTTAGTTTATTACACAGGTCGTATGCATTTAGAGTGCTTACTTCCCTTTGTTTATCAGATCTTTAACCCCTTCACTGCCACAGTATAACAGCATTATCCGAACGGTCTATGGGAAAGAAATGTGTTTAGAACCCCTACAAGTACTTGGACAGTGGTTACCTCCCATTTAGTTTTCAGAAATGTCCTGAAATGTTGTTGACACAAATCCCACGTATGAGATACGGTTATGGGCGTAGGACAAACCGAAAATGACCACGTATTACATACGGGGTGGGCAGTGAAGGGGTTAAATCTGAACAACAAAGTGACTGTGGTGAGATGAACAAAGTTAAAAAACAAAAGATATCTGGTACTCACCGATACAAAAACTGAGTATATTGTCAATATCGGTAGATCTTTAGATAGCCCTCTGCCTCATTTATTTCAGATTTTCATTCTGCTAAATTCACATGTTTCAGCCACAAGTATCACAAAGACACCGTGTTCAACAAGTCGCTGTTCCTCAAGGACCCTCCCCCTCGCCCCGCTATCCAGCCTCCGCCCCCGCCCTCCCACCTCCCCGCCCACAATGTCAGTTCCATCACCAAGGTCATGCTGCCCTCTGGTGACACCTGCCAGGAAGGGAGCAAACTCTGCAGGATTTTGTGACGGTGTTTCTATAGGGTTGGGAAAAAACAGACAAAGAAAGAAAGAAGCACAAGCAGAGTGGTGAGCAACAATGTGGAGATATACAAATGAAGTAATGCGCACATAGTGGTGCACCTTTGTTGCTGACCGCGATGTTTGGCGTCGCCGATCCACCAGGCTGTCCCCTCCTTCGAGAACACCCGCAGGGGAGAGAGAGAAAATCAAGTTTTACGCCCTCACGGCAAAGACATTAGGGGCATGATCCCGGGTTGTACCCCGACTTTAGATGAGATACACAAGGGTATGGGTGTTTAAGTGGTATCAGCCATCGGCACTTATTGCAGAATGACCGAGGTCTTTTATGTGCCACTGTGGTGACACGGGGGTGGGACATGGATACCGTCTCTGGGTCTGCACATAAAGTTGATCCATGTATGGCCCGGATTGGAACCCGTGGTGACACGGGGGTGGGACATGGATACCGTCTCTGGGTCTGCACATAAAGTTGATCCATGTATGGCCCGGCCCGGATTGGAACCCGTGACCCTCGGATCACAAGTCTATCGCTTACCAGCTAAGCTACCAGGCCCTCAATTCAAGCATAACATGCGAGCATAATCAATAGCATTTTCTGTCCACTGTGTTATTTAAGATATGTCTTGTAGTACAGTGGAACCCCCCTTTTAAGAACCCCCCCCCCCACCACCCAAGTTCCCTCCCTTTTAAGACCCCCCCCTCCCCAAGTTCCCTCCCTTTTAAGACCCCCCCCCAAGTTCCCTCCCTTTTAAGACCCACCCCCCAAGTTCCCTCCCTTTTAAGACCCCCCCAAGTTCCCTCCCTTTTAAGACCCCCCCAAGTTCCCTCCCTCTTAAGACCCCCCCCAAGTTTCCTCCCTTTTAAGACCCCCCCCTCCCCAAGTTCCCTCCCTTTTAAGACCTTACTCTTTGAGATTTTCTGTTCGTAACCTCTATAACTTTACCCCCATTTTAAGACTTCCTCCTTTTTAAGACCTGGTTTTCTCAGATTTTTGAAGGTCTTAGATGGGGGGTTCCACTGTACTTTTTACAAACAGATGTAGACTCTTGTAGGTTTGTTTTATTGTGACTGGTTTGCATGGCAACAAAGACAAAACACCTCACAGACCACCCAGCTAGTCTGCACAGTGATGATGATAACAGTGTTGTGTTTTATGTGTAGAATGAGTATGTGGTGCTTTCATTGAAAAACAGGTTAACACTGCCTGTAAACGTTGTTGTTCTTGTTGTGAGAGAGAAACAAACTTTACAGTGGAACCGCCTTTTTGAGACCTTGGGGAAAAAACCCTGAGAAAATCAGAATCTAAAAGGAGGGAGTCTGAAATCAATGGTAAATTTATAGAGATAGTGAACAGCAAAATATGAGATAGCACAGTCATAGAGGAAGTTGGGGGGGGGGGGGGGTCCTCTGTACCACATTAATGTATATTTACATATATTTTCTGGTCATTGAAAGATGCAAAACTGATGCTATGTATATTGCGGAGGCATTTAGCATGCTGATTTATCCAGACATTGCTAAACAGCGACCAGAGAATAATCCTTTTTGGTCACAAATGCGCAAATTGTCATCCATGTACTGATCTCTAGTGGATGTCAAACAAGAATTTTTGTACATGTACAAAAAAATGTATTGAGAGAATGATGTGCATTTATTTGTTACATGTTCGTACATGTGTGAAATGACTGTCATACTGTTTATCATGAGGTGATGATCGAGAGACAAGACTGTCTCAAACACGGAGGGTATTCACTGGTTGTAAAAATACTTGGGTACAGTGGGACTTCCCCCCCCCCCCCCCCCCCCCCTCTTAAGACCTCCAAAAATTTGAAAAATCAGGTCTTAAAACGGAGGGAGTCTTAAATTGGTGGGTCTTAAAAGGGGGGTCTTAAAAGGGGGGTCTTAAAAGGGGGGTCTTAAAAGGGGGGTTCCACTGTGTAAGGGAAGACATGTTACTGAAATCATGACATTTATAAGGCATGTATCTGCATGTTCACATAGGGTAATTGGTCCTTATTTTGTACATGTATTTTGTTGTGTATCTCAAAAAGGCATATCACTTGAAATTATTAAATTAATAATCCTTGTATGTCTGTAATGTTCATATTGAGCTATTTACATTTTGTTTCAACTATTTAATATCAAATGTGAAAGTCACTATTTATGTCAAATATGGTATGAAGAGTGTATCCACAATTTATTTATTGCATTGACATATCAAATCAAGGTATTGTGTCCACTTTTTGTCGATATATTCCAAACGAAGTTTTATATTGTGTTTTGTGCATCGAATTGCATAGTGTTTGGGTAAGATTGTTGCTATATGATTGTCAGGTTTTCCCCATATTTACAATCTAAAAAAATCAGGAAAACTGTTGTATCTATGAGTTAAACATTCCGTCCATATTTTCATAATCACTGCTACAAGGAAATGTGTGTGTATCATGTTACAGTGATAGTTTATGCTAAATGGAATCGTTGCATAATATAATTTTGGGCTCATGATTTTGTGAGCGGTCTTTGATTCATTGATTTTGTTTGTTTAACAAACAAAATTTAATGAGAAATATATAATTAATAATATAAAATATAAGACTATATAATTCAGTTAAATATTGATCAGTTGTATCAGTGTGACGTTTAGTTCCATCATCTCTCTGGGCTTTTCACGATTACAATATGCCCTTGCCATTGGGAAAATTTGAAAGATTAAAACGTCTTGTCTGCACCAAGAAATAAGATGAATGAAAGATTGAATAAAGGAGTGAATGATTGAATGAATGAATGAATAAATGGATAAGAGTAGCAAAACAGTCAGTAACATTGCTGAATTTAATTCCGGACTTGCATGGTAAGCATCAGAGGCCCAATTGTGTGTGTGTGTGTGGGGGGGGGTGTGTTTAGGAGTGTTGGTGGGCTTGGGTGGGTACCGGGTGTGTGTGTGGTGGGCTTGGGTGGGTACCGGGTGTGTGTATGGTGGGCTTGGGTGGGTACCGGGTGTGTGTGTGGTGGGCTTGGGTGGGTACCGGGTGTGTGTGTGGTGGGCTTGGGTGGGTACCGGGTGTGTGGTGGGCTTGGGTGGGTACCGGGTGTGTGTGTGGTGGGCTTGGGTGGGTACCGGGGGTGTGTGGGGTTGGGTGGGTACCGGGTGTGTGTGTGGTGGAGTTGGGTGGGTACCGGGTGTGTGTGTGGTGGGGTTGGGTGTGTGTGGGGTTGGGTGGGTACCGGGTGTGTGTTGGGTGGGTACCGGGTGTGTGTGTGGTGGGGTTGGGTGGGTACCGGAGGTGTATGTGTGTGGGAAGGTGTGTTGATGTTTGGTTGTGTGTTAAATGGGCTCACTGTGACATGAGTGTTGAAGCAAAGACATGGCTGTACATGTTGGTTACTTACGCAGAGTAAAATCACACATATAAAGCATGCTTTCAGCAAGCTGATTGGTTCTTTCAGCAAGCTGATTGGTTCTTTCAGCAAGCTGATTGGTTCTTTCAGCAAGCTGATTGGTTCTTTCAGGAATTAAAACAGTCTGCAAAATGGGGATTTCTGAACTGTTTGTGGCAAATATACTTAAAATGAGTGTGTGTTTGGCTTCCCCTTCTCCCCCTCCCCCCATCTACACACATATACACTATTGGTTGTTTTTTCTCTCTGTATACATGTGTATTTGAGGGAATGGAAGGTATACTTGCAAACTTACTGGTTGTTGTTTTTCCATGTTACTGTTGCCATAGTGATGTGTCTGTATACAACATTATGTGTCAGAGCCCCCCGCGAGTTAGGGGGAGTCCCATATTGGTTGGGACGAGAAAGAATTTACCCGATGCTCCCCAGCATGTCGTAAGAGGCGACTAACGGATTCTGTTTCTCCTTTTACCCTTGTTAAGTGTTTCTTGTATAGAATATAGTCAATGTTTGTAAAGATTTTAGTCAAGCAGTATGTAAGAAATGTTTAGTCCTTTGCACTGGAAACTTGCATTCTCCCAGTAAGGTAATATATTGTACTACGTTGCAAGCCCCTGGAGCAAATTTTTGATTAGTGATTTTGTGAACAAGAAACAATTGACAAGTGGCTCTATCCCATCTCCCCCCTTCCCTCCGTCGCGATATAACCTTGAACAGTTGAAAACGACGTTAAACACCAAATAAAGAAAGAAAGAAAGAAATTTTTTTGTGTAACCCAGTTGCTATTTTTGCATCTTAACTTTTTGTTGTTGTCAAAAGATTTACCGTTGAAAGGTTTAGTATTTCACGTTGTACATCGATCAGGAGGAAGAAGAAAAAAGTTTAACACGTGGTAGTGGATGCGTTTTTTTTCCCTTTTGTTGTTTAAATTCACTGTTACTGTAAGTAAAGGATTTATTTGTGTTTTCTCCACGCAAGCAGGAGTGCAGGGTTGAGTCAGTCTCCACATATTAGCACATCTTTCACAAGTTTTTCTCCACGCAAGTAAGAGTGCAGGGTTGAGTCAGTCTCCACATATTAGCACATCTTTCACATGTTTTTCTCCACGCAAGTAAGAGTGCAGGGTTGAGTCAGTCTCTACATATTAGCACATCTTTCACATGTTTTTCTCCGTGCAAGTAAGAATGCAGGGTTGAGTCAGTCTCCACATATTAGCACATCTTTCACATGTTTTTCTCCACGCAAGTAAGAGTGCAGGGTTGAGTCAGCCTTCACATATTAGCACATCTTTCACATGCTTGTGTTTTTCACTGCTGTGAGGGATCATTGAAATCTGCAGAAACTGAAATGGATTCAAAACAAAGCATAATCATTACGCACTTGTTGCACACATGTTGCTGCCATGGAAACTCCCATGATAAACAACATGTTGCTGCCATGGAAACTCCCATGATAAACAACATGTTGCTGCCATGGAAACTCCAATGATAAACAACATTGCAGGCATGTTCAGATTACAAACAAGTGAATATTACATGTTCTAATCATAACTGTAAACTTGTACATCATGTAAAACCTGCTCTTATTCATACATTAACAAAATATTCTTCTTCTTCCTTCTTCTGCGTTTGTGGGCTGAAACTCCCACGTACATTCGTGTTTTTTGCACGAGTGGAATTTTACGTGTATGACCGTTTTTTACCCCGCCATTTAGGCAGCCATACGCCGTTTTCGGAGGAAGCATGCTGGGTATTTTCGTGTTTCTATAACCCACCGAACTCTGACATGGATTACATGATCTTTTTCATGCGCACTTGGTCTTGTGCTTGCGTGTACACACGGGGGTGTTCGGACACCGAGGAGAGTCTGCACACAAAGTTGACTCTGAGAAATAAAATCTCTCGCCGAACGTGGGGACGAACTCACGCTGACAGCGGCCAACTGGATACAAATCCAGCGCGCTACCGACTGAGCTACATCCCCGCCCACAAAATATGAAAACGTTTCTTGATGGAATTACCTTGTAGAACTTTTCTGTTTTTGAAATTCGTACCGGATTTTAGTTTTACCCAGAATGCAAAAGTTATGTTAATAATCTGACGCAGTGTTGTACGTCACCTTCTTGTTGTTTCTCTCCGTCCTGCTCTTCATCTCTCTCTCTCTCTCTCTCTCTCTCTCTCTCTCTCTCTCTCTCTCTCTCTCTCTCTCTCTCTCTCTCTCTCTCTCTCTCTCTCTCTCTCTCTTTTTTTTTTCCTGTGTTTGTTTTATTTTGCTTTTACTGTATATCATTTGATTTATACAGCTTGAAAAATTGAACTGGTCAGTTTGATGCCAATTTATGAACAACTAATACTACTTTTTTGTAGTAGAAAATGGTTATAATTTTATTCTGCTTATTTATAAATTTTGTTGACACTTTTTTGTGTCCGTTTCTGATTTGTAAAGTTTTTTTAGGTGGTTTTTTTTCTATAGAGTTTGCTTTGTTGAAGAGTATAGGTTGCTAATGAATTGTGATACAGTTGATATGTACAAGATTGTTATCTGCTAATGTGTAATTCACACTGAGATGAGTCATAATATATTATATATTGTTGTCTGACGTGGTTCACGAAGATCGAAGTATGCGTGTTGATTGACATGAAAATACATAGTCTTCTACATGTACGTCATTTCTGTGTGTGTGTTTGTGAGTGTGTGTGTATTTGTGTGTGTGTGAGTGAGTGTGTGTGTGTGTGTGTGTAGTGTGTGTATGTGCTTGTGTGTACATGTATGTGTGTGTGTGTGTGTGTGTGTGTACGTCTGTGTGTGAGTGTAATACAATACCACCCCCCAAAAAATAAAAAATAAAACAAGTGTTGACCATAACGGGTCAATGCGCCGCCAGGTGGTGACACGGGGGTGGGACATGGATATCGTCATTGGTTCTGCTCAAACAGTTGGTCCGTCCCGGGGCCGGATTCCAATCAGCGACCTTAAGTCACGCAAAACTGGGGAAGATATCGTTGTTGTATGTGTGTGTGTGTGTGTGCATACGTGCGCGCACGCCTGTATGTGTGTGTGTCCCTGTATGAGCAAGGTGTTGAATTTTGCCCATTATGAATTGTCTATTTTTGCAATAGCGACCTCATTTTGGAGCATAGCACTAATCTGAGCGGCTGTCAAAGTACACCTGCAGTATGTTTTATCAAAAATGTAACTCACGTAAAATCATTTTTTAAATTTCTTTACCAGGGAAAAAAACATGTTTTCCAATCAGATCATAGTAGTTCTGCCACAATAAAGTGTAACCATTCCTCCTCCAAACACACACATACACACACACACACACACACACACAAACACACATACACACACACCACTACCCTCATCTCAATGCGGACACAGATGGTCTGTACGTTCCGGTTGTGGCCGCTTAGGGGTTGACGTCAGTGGCAGACCAGTACTTGTGCTTGAAGCAACCTCTACCTCACTGCTGACATCCAGAAAACTATTAAGGTTAACAGCTGACACCTCCATCTGTTGAGAAAATCCCTCAAAACGCGTTAAATATGGCTACAATAAATGCGAATCTCAGCTGAGATGGGGGACCAGCGCGGAACACGTTCAGTCGATATGATGTCCCAGCTCGGAACACATGGGTGTCCAGCGCGGAACAAAACTCGACTGACATGGGTTTGGGTTTTACTTCCTGTGCCTTAACGCCTTGAAGCAGGTTCGGGAAAATGCATCAGCATAACAGCAAGAAACAATGTCATAGAACAAACTAATGATACAAAAAAAGCCATACAATGATACCTTTGCTTATCATTTCTTCATTTTGATCAGCTTTTGTGCCCAAAAAGCGACATCCCGCAAGTATTTCAAGCCGATGCGGGTCACATAATAAACCTAGTCAGATAAAAACAACAGCAATAGAGAGAAAAATTACTTAAGTTAGTGCTAAAAACTTTAGAGTGTTAAATTCATAGCTCAGAATCCAGTGACATTCTTTACTTATTTTTGATACAAGTCCATGTAAGCAAGCCAAAGAACATTTGTCGTGAAATTAATTGACGGATTGAGCTTCAAACTTAAGTATAATTAATTAATTTGGTTGTTCAATCGACGAAAATGGCGTACGTTGTCAATCATGGGACATCATTTACACGAAAGAGTTGTCTCCCTTGTTCGCTCATACGGATAATTCCTTCTTTGACCCATGTAAACGAAATGCATTCGTACAGTTCATCGGAGTTCATTCCGTAACTTCAAAAGGATCTAAAATGACTTGTTATGATTACAAGTGCAGGTTCTACAAATTTGGAGACTTAAATGCCTCTGAATTCTGAGCTATGAATTTAACACGCTAAAGTTCAAGATTACCCGTTTTCGGATATGAGTTTTGTGAAAGACATAGTTTGTACTTTAGTGCAGACACTTACGTTTGTGTGACACCGGGCCTAGCTGAAAACGGAGTAACAACGAGCCCAGCTGAAATAAGGCGGAACACAGTCCCCGGTGTGCACATTGTGCTCAGTGCATATGAACCGATAGTTGTTTTGGGCAAAATAAAGTTAAAGTCTATATTATTTTCAGGATTGATATCATCTCGGCCGTGATGTGAACGGTGCCTTGCTGGAAGTGAAAACTTGACTTCCCGCGTTCGTGTGTGCAGTGTGTATGTGTCAGTGTGTGTCAGTGTGCCCAGTGTGTGTGTGTGTGTGTGTCAGTGTGTGTGTGTGTGTGCCCGTTTCAAAACACTCAATCGATCAGATTGTCGTGACGAAAGTGACGTTTTCATAGCTTAATTTTCACAGAAAATCTTAACATCCTTAACAGTCTTTTTCATCATGCTGTTTATTTTGAAGAGGGCGCATGCTCTGTGATTTTTTTTTAAATTTATTTATTTTTGTGTGTATTACATATCAGCTGCAGCTACCGTGCTAAAACGTAACCAATAAGCCAAACATGCGGTCGCTTTCCCACGCCGGATTTAAGTGTCGGAAAACGACCTTGTAGAAAAGCCTGAATGGAGGTGTTTAATTGTTTTTATTTTGTTGTTGATAGACTATGTAAGAGGTAGGGTTATATGTGTGGTGGAAATAAAATGTAAGTGCAAACACACACACACACACCCCTCCGATCACACACACACACACACACACACACACACACACACACACACATACGCGCACGTTTACACAAGTACTTCCAAACAACCCAGCCAGCAAAATTTTGCGCAGCGAATGCGTGTCGCAGTCGCCAAACTCTGCGTAACAACTGCACTGGACGCATGCGTAACGCGCGCGATTTTGCAAAGCGAAATACATGCGTGACACACTCGTTTTCCCTCAGATTACGCAGACCATACGCACCTCCAGCGCACGCTTATTTGACACCAAGACAAATTCGCACTCTCCACGCAGACGTCACGATTGCTTTACGCATTCTCACGCTATTAACGCGCTCTCCACGCAGACGACACGATTGCTTTACGCATTTAACGCGCTCTTGACGCAGATGTCCTGATCATCTTACGCACTCTCCACGCAGATGTCACGAATTATTGACGCATTCTCAGGCATTACGCGCTTTTTACGCTCTCTTCACGCAGATGTCACAATTGCTGTACGCATTCTCACGCATTTGACGCACTCTCCACGCAGATGTCACAATTGCTTTACGCATTCTCACGCATTTGACACACTCTCCACGCAGATGTCACGATTGACCTACACAATTTTACGCAGACCACACAACCGCTTTACGCACTCACAAACAAATAATGGGCAGTGCACAACATTGTATTGATCCAGAAAGACAAAGGTCAAGCGTGCAGGTTCGATAACAGAGATGATCATAATTATGTACAAGTTCTAAAACAAAAATGCAGTCAAATAAATTGATTAAAACAAAGGAGAGATTTGAATCTCGCTTATTGCCATTGTGACTTCCAGGTTTTAATTTCACTGCATTTTGACATACCAGCAGCACGGAAACAAAAATGATCAAAATACTATTCAAAGCAGAATTCAAATTGGCAGAACAAAGAATAAATAGAACAAAACCCTGATAGTCATCATCGATACGCCGTAGTACATGCAGTGAAGAATCCAGTATAACTTATAAGAGAGAATTTTGATGTACACTCGTCACTATATCACATTGATGTAAACAAATAAATAAATAATTGGCACAGCCTAGGCATAGGCAGCAGTGAGTTGTATCAACATGTTTGAATACAGAACAGCAACAAAAAGAGAAAAAAAGTTCTACAAGCCAGCTAATAGTTGAACTTCAGATTACTAATGATATCACAAACAAACACTTAGTTAATGCCCATTCTCCAGGGATCGAAATCCAGTCAATGTACACCAAACTAGGATAACACATACATTTAGAATCTATCACGACTGCATAAAACATTGGTATGCAATTCACAAAGCAAGGAACTTGAAACATGAACATTGACATTAAACATACATATGTGCCCCACACACATTTCGGACAAGGCAGCTGAACGAAATTCAGATGTGGATGGAGCACAAAATAATTAGATGGGGCGGCGTGAAAGCATACTGGGACAAGGAACAAGCAAGAGAAAGAGGATAAGAAGATAAAAGGAAGAACAAACCGAAGAATAAGAAAGAAAAAAACAAAATAAGAGAAGGAAAGAGAAAAAAAAAAGGAAAAAAAAAAAAAGGAAAAAAAAGGGAGACAATCATATGAATGTGTACCATTTAAATAAAAGAAATTTTTGTTTGTTTATTTGTTGCTTAACGTCCAGCCGACTACGCAGAGCCATATCAGGACGAGGAAGGGGGGGATGAAGGGGGCCACTTGTCAAGCGATTCCTGTTTACAAATGCACTAACCCATTGTGTCCCAGCAGGCTTTAGTAAAACTAAATTAATACCTACTGGAAGATTACCAGTTTCCAGTATGTTAAAATAGGCTTAACCTATCTACTGCTGGACTTACATCAGAACACTAACAGATTAAACTATACATGAATCGCGAGACAAGCGGCAAGAGAAGAGATTTTTGGAAAAAATACAGGTGAATGAGCAAGAAGGCAGAAAAAAGAAAAGAATTCATGAAGAAAAAGAGAGCATGACAGGAAAGAGGAACCAAAAATCTACCTAACAGCAAACTAGAAAGCTCCTGCGGTTCCAAAAACAGGAGGGGCCTTTAATTTCATAACCGCAGTGCCCCACTGCGGGATAAAAGAAATTAAAAAAAATTACTTTTAAAAAGGAGACATTTCAGGTTTTGATTTGAAGTGTGTTAACATATTCACATATACCAGTAACTTTGCATGGAAAAAAAAAGTTCACAATGATTTGAAGCAAATTCAAATGCCAGAGAAAAAAACAGAACAAAACCCTGATGTCATCATTGATAATCAGTGGTACGTTCAGTGAAGAAAAAACAATTGACACAACCTAGACATGGGCAGCAGTGAGTTATCAAGTTTCACTACACAAAAGTAACAACTACAATAATGAAACAAAAGGTAAAATGCCAGCTAATAGTCAAAATTCAGAACAATGATATCAAAAAGAAACACTTATTCAATGCCCCTTCTCCACTGATATGTATAAGCACACCAACATGACATAAACTCATAAATTAAAAAAAAAACATGACATAAAACTCATAAATTAAAAAAAACTTATCAGACTGCGTAAAACATAGGTTTGCCATCTCAAAATGGATGTAAAACACGCAGCTTACTCACAAAATGATAGACAAGTCTCCAGCGGCCAGCTGCTCAGCAAACAAAATAAGGTGGCGAGGATCAATATAATTGAAATGCATTTTTTTTTCTGTTTCGGAGAGAACTTTGCTTCATTTACTTTACACTGCCTGCATTCAAGGGCTAAATTTTTATCAGGTGCACCAAGACTTACATCTATAGAAATCCAATCATAACGGTTTTAACAGCAAAAAAAAAAAAAGTATATTTCTAGTCTCGCTTCTAAATTCTCAACTCAACTCCAAAAAATAATAAAGAACAACAAAAACCCGCATCATGCATTGTCTCCTTCAAGCTGCCTAGGTTGTTTGCGTTCGACTCCCATAAATGACAAGGAATTGTTAAAACCTTTTCTTTCTATTTGTTCACTTTTTGTTTTCTTCTTTTCTGAACTCTTTATACTTGTATTTTATTCATTTTAATTTAGCCTGAAGGTTTGAGTCGTGTATTAAAAATCGAATATAGTGTGTAAGTGCCCTTGAACAGCTTTTCCAGAATCATGTATTCTATATTTTTAGTATGGGATACCCACAAGAAAAGTTCAAATGCATCCATGCGTCTCCACTGATAGTAATGGTAGTTGAGCACTTCCAGTTTAGTCTTCTGTCGTTCTGACACAACCTAAAAGGGTACATCATGTCTGAACATCATCTGTAGAAGAGTGTGAAGTTTAAAGCTTAGCTTAAATAATGTCCAACAAAACCCCAGATTCTTCTGTACATTACCCATCAGCCACACAGACCTGAACTGTGAAATACAATTACTCACTAGCAATTTCTCAGGCGAGTCAAATCTTACATTCATCAAATTTTTGCAACTAGCATTGTAAATAAGCCTACAGAGATTACAAAGTTCAATTACTGCAAACCAAATCATGAAGGCTCTTCCATGGCCTGTTGTCTCTTTCTTTTATCACAGGCTTCCAAAAACCAGTCTTGAACGGCCGTCTTCAAGGTCTTGACCTGTGGCACCCGTACAGCTTCACGGAACAGCCTCTGCATGACAAAACAAAAAATAACATGAACTTAGATCATCAAACAACTATCACTGATTTGAGAAAAGTCTCAAGTTTATTTCCTGACGCCTGTAAACTTGCTAAAAATCATACAGACACACAAACTTGCATACACACCATACGCTTTTACAACACACCAACTATACTTGAGTTAGGAAATTACAACACATTGTAATCCTTGTAGAAGAGAAGTAAAAAAAAAATACCTACCCTAATATTTGTTTTAACCCTTTCGCTGCCAATCAAAACTTGGGTATGTGCATTCCTGACTGCCAGGGAATATTGGAGTTTGGGGTGTAATAATTCACAAAAAAATCTAGCTTCAAACTGGCAGTAGGTAGGTAAGTAAAACCTATGTTGTTTTTAAAGGAAATTGAACCAAGAATCTGTTTTTAGTGTCTAATCATGGAAATGATAATTAGTTTGGCTTATAATGATGTTTAAATATGAACTTTTGAAAAATCAGCCCGGCGCATCTTCCGGTGCCTGTGGATCAAACACAGGTGGCTGTTTTGCTCGCTCCAAGAAAGGATTATAATCACTGTCATCTACCTGTTTCCAACGAATTGTCCGAAAGAAGATCTCCCCCTTCCCCTGTCAGTATCCATAATCATTTGCACCGCCTGTAGCGTCAGTCCGGCTTTGTTTTTCCCTACTAGGGCCCGGTCGACAGTCACCGTTAGCCATTTTGACGAGTCGAGATTTCTCTCCCATACCCTGTCGACAAGGCCGAAAATAGCCTTCAAACGCAAAACCGCGTCACCATTTATGTTTATTCATGAGAATGAGGTATCCTACCAAGCCATTGGCTGCTATTTGTGTGTCAGCAGTGACGTAGCATTTCTGGAAAATCCCGGAACGGAGAAGACGGGTTTACCCGTCCTAAGGCGCTGCGGCTGCACAAGCGCATGACTGGTATACCCGTCATAAGGCAGTCAAGTGGTTAAAGTTACCTTTACTATGACTTTTTCTTTGGGGGCCTTCGGAAATTCATAATACATGTACTGTGACGTGCAGACGCATATGTGACGACATCATACCGTTTGCTAACATCCTTATTTCGTATGTAGTCGAAAATCCATGACACTGACAAATGAGCTCAGGAACTTGGCTTCTAGCAATTTAATGTTAAGCGTAAAAGCTTTGACAACTATCATTCACATGTGAAACATGGCAAATTTAAAATTGATTCCAAAGAACAAAATTTGAGACAGAAATAACTTGTTGTTTTGTAGACATGGATTTTATCTTCTTCCTAAAAGGACCAGGATGATTTTACAAATTATGAAAAACAACTCACTGTCGATGGCTTTTAGTCGCAGCGTACACCATGGTCTCTTTCCCTGCCCTCCCCCAGAGCCCCCTGTCAGCAACCGTGTAGCCTATGGAACACCTTCGTCATCACAGCATCAGTAGTCGTCTTTAGTTCATGTCCACCAACCACACCGAGCTCATGGTCATGGATCTGAAACAAACAAAACAAGCCAACTGAATTCCAAAAATCAAATATTCAGACAGCTCTTCTTCACATACAAACAATTCAATCTGGAAGCATCATACTGTCACCTGGAACAAAAAATCAATAATCGCACTTGCTTTAAAAAAAAAAGTTTTCAGAAGAGCAAATGGTGATTGAGTGTAGCATTGTCATAAAATGTAATCACACACCTCAGGTGACCTGCATCAATCATTCAATACTATCTCACAAATCTTCATTTGGAAAGCACAAACATAGTTAGAAGAGAGCGTCAACCGTGATACTATTCAGTGTGGACAATTTTTTTCTGACCCATAATCCGATGCCTACACAAAGTGAGAATCAGAACTCACAAGAAGGCACTGTTGCATGTTTGTGATTATTTGCTTGAGTGTAGCACTTGCAATTTTGAACTTGAGGAAACAGCGTAGCAATTTCTGTTACATCCCTGAAAACCTAGCAGATGGCAGCTCTGGCCACAGAGCAATATTTGCATTATTTCTCACAGATGCAATGATCACAGAAAACAAAGTGGTGCATGCATTTTCCGCACCCCACATGAGAAAAAGAGGCCCATCATTGTGCGTTCCCATAAGCATAGTTTTATCATCAAAATGTGTTGGTTAAATTCACAAATGTGACCAATACGCATAAACCTTGCATGAATTCCCAGGATAATGGGAAACTGGTCATGACTGAGAACTGATGAACAGTTAAGATACACCCGTGAACCGTGATGACATCTGGCATCCTCCAAAAAGCACACACTCAAGGTAACATTTAAAGCCTAAAGAGCGCGCGTCTAACAATAACATGTCACTCTCACAAGATCTTGCTACAGTTATCTGGGGAAAATAGCACAGGCATGACTGGTCTGCTTCAACAATAGCATTCAAAGCCACCTACCAGTGATCACTCCTTCGACAGATCCATCATGTGCCTTCAACATCTTCCACACTCAACAGTAAAAAGATGACTCCATCGAACAGTAGCACAGGCTCTGGCTCCACCATGATTCTTTGGCGACCAATTACTAAATTAGTCGCATCAGGTCCATCTGCTCCTGTAGAACCTTCTCCAGCAGCAAGAACTGATGTTTATCTTGCCGCTCTGCTCTGCTCGTAGTCTTGTGTCCGCTGAATGGAAGAAAAGAAGAACAAAAAGACATTTACATGAAGCAATACATATTTTAGACAATCTGTCAGCCTGAAAAGAAACCATCAGCACTAAAAAACAATCTGAGCAAATGTTCAAAGTAAACGTGACATCTCTATATTTTTGAATTCAGGAGAAGATGAGGAATATATATATTGCAATCAATTTTTAAAGGGGCATACAGAGTGGCATTTGATGGGGTAAAAAGATGTAGGGACTCAGCAGTTGGAGATGAAAATTTTTGTGTGTATTTACTTCAAGCAGATTTTTTTTTTTTTTTTTTTTTAGACAGAAGAACAAACACACACTAAAAATCATTGTTTAAAGTTGAACTGACCTTAACTTTTCCTCCAAACACTAGAACTTTTTGTATTCATTCAAAAATATTCATCAAAAAGGTTAAATTTTAAATTCAATTTTGCAGACTTTGGATGAAAAGTTACTCTTCTCTGGCATCCCGCGGACACAGTTCACACTTTCTCATCAATGAGATGCCTGTGTTAATTAAAAACAAACATCAATAAAACTATTAAAATAAAATAAAAATTTAAATATAAAAATAAAATCGACCAACCGCCCCCACCCGATTTTTTTTCCCTTTGCTGGAAACAATACATTTGTTTCACTAAAACAGTAAAAGAGATCAGCTGAATTTGTTTGACACATCTGGTTATAACTAAAAGAATAAAACACAAAATAAGCCAAAGTCACAGAACAAAAAGACGCTGTCAGTGTCACTATCAATGACTCTGAATGAGACACTCATTGCTATCGAGCCATACCTGTTCATCTTCACCTTGCCGGGACGGAACGACAGTCTGCGTTACTGGCATCGGTGGCGGTGTTAAGGTCACTGTCCATCTCAGCTTTCTTCACCTTCAGTTCAAACAAGCAGTGAGCACCGTCATACTCAAGTCAAAGCTTTCTGAAAAAATAAATACTTGGAAGTTAAATAGGATCACATTGATTCCCAAACCTAACAGTAACAGTAACACGCAAACATCAAAACTGGAATATTAATTATTAAATATAAGCATCTCAATTTCACTAAATTAGTATATATTTATTTTCTCTGTGATGTATTTTTTATTTTTATTTCAAAAAAATCTGTTTTTCAACTTTATCACTGCACACGCTGACACAGCCTCTGCCTGCCTCTCTAGTCTATGCATGCCTCGGGAACAAGGGTAATTTTTCTCTTTTCCGAGACTCAGTCAGACACAGAATATTCCACTATGAGTCTATGTCTGGTATGCGGAACTGAAAGTTGAACATCTGTGGAAAAATAAAAAGATACAAATAAAAAAAAAACAGATTTATGAAGAGCCTATTAGTATTACTACTAAAGCTCCTGACAACTGCTGCCGCAATGACCCGACCAGATTAGGAACCAACCAAAGTTCACCAAGAAACAGACAATGAGACATAAAATGATAAACGAAAATTCAGTTTTTATGGTGCCGTGAGCGACCCGCGAATCGGGATTCGGATGGTATTTTCACTCTTCCACAACTCCTTAAAAACAAACCACTGCATCAATCAACTTTATGTTTTTGGAAAAGTTAGTTCATTCATCCATCTTTCAGACAAAACAAACATGAATGAATAGAACAGTGTTCTTCTAGGCGAAAAAAAAATCGAAAGTGTGAGAAATTCTCTCTGCCATCAAACTCGGAAGCCGAAGCCGCGAGCTATCAAAAATTCAAATTCCCAAATCTTTCCTTCAGTTGATCAACTTACCTATTCTTGAAAGAAGTCAATCTTCATTTCAGAGAGAAGGATAAGATTACCTTGCATCCAATAAGCAAGTCAAAAATACAAGTCAATATGAAGAAAAAGCAAAAAAACGCCGATACAATGTGGATTTGACAGACTTCTTGCCAACAGGAAGTTAGAGATTGTCTGACAGACAAGGGAAATAACTTCAATAAATTGCTCTTTTCAGTCAAGGTAACTGTCTCCCCTGAAATTGAACTTTCACAGAGATTTTCTTCCAAAGCAAAATAAAATAAAATGAAAATATGCTGAGAACAAATTTTATGTAACCATTAACATCAGCCTTTATTTTGAGTAGATAATTAGTTTCAAAGTTACTTTAGTTTACATTTTTTTGTTTAATCTGAATTTTTTAAATGTTTTTATCGTTTTGTTATGGGTACGTGTTCATATAGATTTCAGTTATCTTTTCTGTTCATATAATATTTTTATTATGCTTTGCCTAGATTTTTCCACGACATTATTTTGTGGAAAGCTGATTCCTACAACAATACCAAATCCCCATTACAATAATTATATTACATGCTAAAACAATTATAATGATAATACAAATTAAAGTAATCATATTTATTTTAAGATAAAAACAATCAGGATAACAATTAAGCAAATAAATGTTAGTAATAACAAAATGATTAAATAAAAATTAAATGGGAAAACCATTACATAAAATAAAAATATTTTTATTAAACTTTTAAATGCATTTTTTTTTAACCGAAACTGTCTTAAGATAAACTGAAAAATAACGGATTGAAAGTTTTTATGCCATTTTTTTTTCTAAAAAAAAATAAAAAAGAAGTTTTTGAAGAAGAATAACTATTCATAACCAACATTTAAAAGTAAATATTTTTTAATAACATAAAATATAATGAATTATTTCATGAAGTAAATGCATAAACCCACGGTATAAAATTAGGAAAAACAAAAATTGCAATCACCTTTTCATTGAATCCATGCGTGCTAAACACTGCGTGGTGAAGTCGTTTCGAATGCGACAATCTGCGTAAAAGTTGGCGAAAAGTAACGCGCGCGAAGCGAAGGTGTCACGAGGCCGTACGCATCCCCGCATGAAAAACGCAGAAATAACGCATGCGTCACGCAGAATCATGCTGGCTGGGAAGAAGGTAAAAAGTCAGACGTAAAAAGTAACAAAACAATACATAAAACTGCTCACGTTAGCATTCAAGAATTATACAGACACATAGTTATTAACTTTTCCAATATGATAATTTTATTATAAAAGTGACATCAGTCTTTTGAATATTAAAAATAAAAAAAATTAACATTTTGCATAAATACATTAAAACAAACAAGTCGCGTGAGGCGAAAGTACAACATTTAGTCAAGTAGCTGTCGAACTCACAGAATGAAACTGAACGCAATGCAACGCAGCAAGATCGTATACTCGTATATCCTCGTAGCATCGTCAGTCCACCGCTCAAGGCAAAGGCAGTGAAATTGACAAGAAGAGCGGGGTAGTAGTTGCGCTGAGAAGTATAGCACGCTTTTCTGTTCCTCTCTTCGTTTTAAATTTCTGAGCGTGTTTTTAATCCAAACATAGCATATCTATATGTTTTTGGAATCAGGAACCGACAAGGAATAAGATGAAAGTGTTTTTAAATTGATTTGGACAATTTAATTTTGATAATAATTTTTATATTTTTAATTTTCAGAGCTTGTTTTTAATCCAAATATAACATATTTATATGTTTTTGGAATCAGCAAATGATGGAAAATAAGATGAACGTAAATTTGGATCGTTTTATAAAACATTTTTTTTTTTTTACAATTTTCAGATTTTTAATGACCAAAGTCATTAATTAATTTTTAAGCCACCAAGCTGAAATGCAATACCGAAGTCCGGGCTTCGTCGAAGATTACTTGACCAAAATTTCAACCAATTTGGTTGAAAAATAAGGGCGTGACAGTGCCGCCTCAACTTTTACAAAAAGCCGGATATGACGTCATCAAAGGTATTTATCGAAAAAAAGAAAAAACCTCCGGGGATATCATTCCCAGGAACTCTCATGTCAAATTTCATAAAGATCGGTCCAGTAGTTTGGTCTGAATCGTTCTACACACACACACAGACACAGACACACACACACACACACACACACACACACACACACACACACACACACACACACACACACACACACAGACACACACACACACATACACCACAACCCTCGTCTCGATTCCCCCCTCTACGTTAAAACATTTAGTCAAAACTTGACTAAATGTAAACAAGTCGCGTAAGGCGAAAATACAATATTTAGTCAAGTAGCTGTCGAACTCACAGAATGAAACTGAACGCAATGCCATTTTTCAGCAAGACCGTATACTCGTAGCATCGTCAGTCCACCGCTCATGGCAAAGGCAGTGAAATTGACAAGAAGAGCGGGGTAGTAGTTGCGCTAAGAAGGATAGCACGCTTTTCTGTACCTCTCTTTGTTTTAACTTTGTGAGCGTGTTTTTAATCCAAACATATCATATCTATATGTTTTTGGAATCAGGAACCGACAAGGAATAAGATGAAAGTGTTTTTAAATTGATTTGGACAATTTAATTTTGATAATAATTTTTATATATTTAATTTTCAGAGCTTGTTTTTAATCCAAATATAACATATTTATATGTTTTTGGAATCGGCAAATGATGGAGAATAAGGTAAACGTAAATTTGGATCGTTTTATAAATTTTTATTTTTTTTTACAATTTTCAGATTTTTAATGACCAAAGTCATAAATTAATTTTTAAGCCACCAAGCTGAAATGCAATACCGAAGTCCGGGCTTCGTCGAAGATTACTTGACCAAAATTTCAACCAATTTGGTTGAAAAATGAGGGCGTGACAGTGCCGCCTCAACTTTCACGAAAAGCCGGATATGACGTCATCAAAGACATTTATCAAAAAAATGAAAAAAACGTTCGGGGATTTCATACCCAGGAACTCTCATGTCAAATTTCATAAAGATCGGTCCAGTAGTTTAGTCTGAATCGCTCTACACACACACACACACACACACACACACACACACACGGACACACAGACACACGCACATACACCACGACCCTCGTTTCGATTCCCCATCGATGTTAAGATATTTAGTCAAAACTTGACTAAATATAAACAAGTCGCGTAAGGCGAAAATACAATATTTAGTCAAGTAGCTGCCATTTTTCAGCAAGACCGTATACTCGTAGCATCGTCAGTCCACCGCTCATGGCAAAGGCAGTGAAATTGACAAGAAGAGCGGGGTAGTAGTTGCGCTAAGAAGGATAGCACGCTTTTCTGTACCTCTCTTTGTTTTAACTTTGTGAGCGTGTTTTTAATCCAAACATATCATATCTATATGTTTTTGGAATCAGGAACCGACAAGGAATAAGATGAAAGTGTTTTTAAATTGATTTGGACAATTTAATTTTGATAATAATTTTTATATATTTAATTTTCAGAGCTTGTTTTTAATCCAAATATAACATATTTATATGTTTTTGGAATCAGCAAATGATGGAGAATAAGATAAACGTAAATTTGGATCGTTTTATAAATGTTTATTTTTTTTTTACAATTTTCAGATTTTTAATGACCAAAGTCATTAATTAATTTTTAAGCCACCAAGCTGAAATGCAATACCGAACCCCGGGCTTCGTCGAAAATTACTTGACCAAAATTTCAACCAATTTGGTTGAAAAATGAGGGCGTGACAGTGCCGCCTCAACTTTCACGAAAAGCCGGATATGACGTCATCAAAGACATTTATCAAAAAAATGAAAAAAACGTTCGGGGATTTCATACCCAGGAACTCTCATGTCAAATTTCATAAAGATCGGTCCAGTAGTTTAGTCTGAATCGCTCTACACACACACACACACACACGCACACACGCACGCACGCACACACACACGCACATACACCACGACCCTCGTTTCGATTCCCCCTCGATGTTAAAATATTTAGTCAAAACTTGACTAAATATAAAAAGAATAACATTAACAGCTATTGTGTTTTCAGCGCAGCAATAGGATCCGATATTTAGACGAGACAAGTATAATGCCGACGAGTCGAAGACGAGTCGCATTATACTTGTTCGAGTCTAAATATCGGACCCTATTGCTACGCTGAAAATACAATAGCGATTATATAGCTGTTCTGACCTTTATTTGTTGTTCCAAACTTACAAAATGACAGTTTTTGCGTCGATGCGTTGATCTCAGGTTTTGATAGCAGACGCCGTTTCTTATGCGCATTAGTTTTGCGCAGGGGCCACACTGACTTTGGAAAAAAAACTCGATTTGACAACACAGCTGTTAAACAGCTTTTTATTAGTTCATTCGTATACATTACAACAAAAAGAAGTTTGAGTTTTTTTAATTTTGAACAAGACTACTTATGAAGAAGACCAAAACACAACATCAACGGAAAACTAGAAACAACTGAAGAACTAGGATGCAACAAGGGGAGGAAAAGAAAACAGCTAATCCGTACAAAGCGAGCAGTCGGCAGCGACGTTTTCAGTTTGGGTGAATGGCATTTATCATGTGTACTTGTCTCGTCATGAAGCGAATTTGTCAACCTCAGTTATAAACGACTACATGAATCATTGAATGTTAGTGCCATGGGTTGTACATCAATACTTCAGAGGGGAAGTGGGGTATTTAGTGTGGAGTTACGAGATAAGAAAAGCCGAATGCGAAAGTTAATTTGTGTCAGTCGGCAACTGTGAACTAAGCTCACAGGCACACAAAAACGGCTGTTCCGTTTTACTCCCCTGTTTGTACTACAGTACATCTTTCGACTTTGGGCATTTTGTGGTGTTTAGGGACAGAAAATAATAGGTTTAGTCCTGTTTCATCGGGAAGTTAGCAGAAAAGGGTATGCTATCGACATTTGTAAAGCTGAAAAACATTGCCGAGAAGAATTTCAAGTTGTCAGTGTATGCTGTTGTCGATCAGTGAAACATCGTGTGGTACATATGGGTAAACCGGAACCATACGTCTTTGTTATTGACAATATGCTTTTGGATATTGGGGAAAAATGGCCGACTTCCCTAGCATTATGCTTTGATGATCGGAAGAGACCATCCAATCACAGCCCCCGAATTCCCCCTCATCAGAATAGCTATATACAAGAGAGTTCAGAAAAGAAGAAAAAAAAAAGTTTAAAAATCATGATTTACGAAAGTCTTTATGAGACTCGAATTCGAGACCACCGGCTTTGGAGGCACACGTCTAACCACCCCGCCACAAGGCTTACACATTCGAGGCGTGAAAACTAAGACTTGAAGTGCCAACATAACTGCCACGTGCCCGAGTTTTCGAATCGAGCATTTCTTGACTCGTCGTTTTCCCCATTCGTATTTGTGTTGTGTACGTTTTCTTGATATCAGCATTACATGTAGTCGCGGTGTTGCATATAGGGCATTGGTATTTGTGTTTTGTACGTTTTCTTGATATCAGCATTACATGTAGTCGCGGTGTTGCATATAGGGCAATCAATTTTCACCAAAGCCGATGTCACATGGTTACTAATAAAAACAAATGAAGGGGTAATTCTGGAAGTGCTCAATAATTATGCAACTTTTTGATTATTTCGATTCATTCCATAATCCAAAACGTTTGGAATGAAGCAAATGAATAAAATACAAGAATTACGAGTTAAGAAAATATAAAAATAAAATTGCCGTCGAAGCGAATCGAACCCGGGACCACAAAAGTAAGGACGAGCGCATGATCGAGCGCGTTACCAACTGAGCTATTCTGTGGCACTAAAGGTGAGAAGATTTTAACTTCAAATATTACACTTGAGTTCTCGAGCGCGGCGACGACTGACTCGAGTTTCCGAGTCTCTCCGTTCGTATTTACACCCCCGGTATAGGGGTGTGTATAGGTTTCACTGGATGTGTTTGTTTTTACACCCCCGGTATAGGGGTGTGTATAGGTTTCACTGGATGTGTTTGTTTGTTTGTTTGTTTGTTTGTGTTCGCAAGTAGATCTCAAGAATGAACGGACCGATCGTCACCAAACTTGGTGAACAGGTTCTATACATTCCTGAGACGGTCCTTACAAAAATTGGGACCAGTCAAACACACGGTTAGGGAGTTATTGGTGGATTTTGGTTTTTTGGGGGGATCAACTACGCATAACTCTTCCTTATC